>NC_057733.1:8348889-8453465 GCF_004010195.1 Chiloscyllium plagiosum
TTTGTAATGGGGAGGGGGAATGTCACTGTTTGTAATGGCAGAAGGGGAAGGTCACTGATTGTAATGGGGGGAATGTTGCTGTTAGTAACGGGAGTGGGGGAATGTCACTGTTTGTGATGGGAGGAATGTTGCTGTTTGTAATGGCGGGAATGTCGCTGTTTGTAATGGGGATGGGGAAGGTCATTGTTTGTATTGGGGAAGGAGAATGTAGCAGTTTGTAATGGGGTTGGAGGGAAAGTCACTATTTGTAATGGGGATGGGGGAAGGTCACTGTAATGGGATGGGGGTGTGGGGAGGGAGTGAAAATCACTATAATGGAGGAGGGGGGAATGTCACTGTTAACGTCTGCAGCATTTCACACCCAGACAGAAAGTTGGATTTTCCACATTATCCAGCCGTCCTCTACTCCTCAGATTGTTCCCAATTTGGCTTATTGCCCAATCCCCTCAGTTTTTCAGGTGCCAGACATCAGTCACAGTGACCAGAGTGAGTCCGTGCAGTACTATCAGGCCACCTTAGAAAGCAACTCCTCTTCCTTCTCCCATTCGGATCAGTATCTCTCCCAATCCCTTTGCTGACGGTGGTTTCCCTGACCCTCACTGTCAACAGAGTGAGAAAAACACTGCTCAGTATAATGCTCGGCTTTTTATCTTTGGTATTTTGACGGTTGCCTAATAGTGGGAGCCTGCTGTTATACCCCATATGCAGTAATGTCTTGCACACTCATTCCAGTGGGGGTTAGTTTACATGTTCTGGCAATTTGGTGTCAGGGTCAGCGTTAGCAAATTTGGTGCTTATTGTCTGGAACAGTGCCAGACCTGGGAACCCTTTCCCAGCTGAAGGCAATTCAGTAGCTCCCATGATAATAAGCCTAGTGCTGCTCAAAGGCAGCGCTGGTGAGAAAGTTCCAGATCTGAAAAGCTTGATTTATCATCCATCAGCTTTAAAATTGGGAGAAAAAAGAATTAAACTCTGCAGGTACTGATTTCGAAACCAGCTCTGCACATGAACACTGCTCCTAGTTAAAGAAATCAGGCCCAACACATTCAAATGTTCTGATAACCCAAGCTGTAAGTGCATGGGAAGCTGATAGAGAATTCTGTTCACACACTATTGGTGAATAAAGTGCTGTTTAATTCCAGTTTAAACAGTAACAACAAATCCCCTCAGTACGAATCATAATAGAGCTCAGCAATTTGCAGTTAAACAAGTTGCACTGTAGTCTTCATCCTTCATCCTAGTCCTCCATTCCTTCACACAGCAGCTACTCATCTGTTAGTAATTATTACATTCACATTGGAATTAATACTGAGATGACTCAAGAATAATCTTCAGCCCACAATTAAGCATTTTCTAATCACTAAAATTGACTTGAATTAATGGTCCAATTATGAATTGAATGGTAACCTAGGGGTGACCAAAGGGTTCAGATAAAATCAGAGATTGTTCGAGTGAACTCTGGGATTGTACAGTCTGCAACTCAGTCTGACAGAGTTTGGCAATGGGCCATAAATACTGGCTCTGCCAAGGGCACCCATTCTCATGCACAAATGTACATAGGGCCTGAGGAATGTCGAACAGAGAGACCTAGGGCTTTAGGTACATAGTTCCTCCAAAGTGGCATAACAGGAAGACAGGATGGTGAAGTATGCATTTCGCACACTTCATTGGTCAGACCATTGAGACATCATGTTCCAGTTGTACAGGATGTTGGTTAGACCACCTTTACAATTGTGTTCTGGTTGCACTACTATTGGAAAGATAGTATTAAATTGGAGAGAGTGTACAAAAGATTTACAAGGATGTTACCGGAACTGGACGGTTTGAGAGGCTGGATAGGCTGGTACTTTTTTCACAGGAGCACATGGAGATTGAAGATTGACCTCACAGAGGTTTACAAAATCATGAGTATAGATAAGGTGAACAGCAAAGGTCTTTCCCTAGGGTAGGGTGCTCAAAACTAGGGGGCATATTTTTAAGGAATTAGGAAGAAGATTTAAAAAGCACCTGAGTTTACACAGAGGGTGGTTCATATGTGGAATGAATAAATACAATTTTGTGTATCACAAGGTGCAGGCAAGTCTCTGAATCTGGGTCGAAAGTCATGGAGTCTAAGTTGCATCTGTAGGTACATGTAAAGAGGTCAATAGCAAACTAATTTGTCACATTAAGGCAAAGTTTCACCAACATTTTTGGTAATGTTTCTGTCTTGCTCTTTCATAAATTAATGCTTGAGTGGTTTTGTGGCTAATCGATCTCACTGCCATTTCAGAATGTTCACAGTGTTATCATGGGTCTTCCCATGAGTCATCCCATGGGTCTTCCCATGGGTCCTCCCATGGGTCTTCCCATGAGTCATCCCATGAGTATTGCCCTTAGGTTTTTATAAGAAGAAGGAAACAAAGCAGAGCATCAGATGGTGACCTCACACCAACATTTACAAATAGTGCCACGGCTGAGTGGGTCAAGTAGATATTCAAGTCCAACACCTGGCTCCAGCTGGGATGGTCAGTGACGAGCAGATCAATACCAGTGACAGCCTCTCAATTTTGCCACCAAAAAATGCAGGGAAGGGCTAAGTGAAGGATGTAAAATGCCTTCTGGACAGGAAAGAGTTACATTTGATACCTGACTCAAGACTCTTGATAACTCATATGTCTTTGGATCTGTCTTCCTCAAAAGGAGGTGGAAGCAGACTCTGAGGCTGGTGTAGATAAGAATTTGATAAGCAAGGAGATGAAAGGTTATCATATGTATGTGGGAATGTGGACTAATCAAATAAGTCATGGCCATATTGAATAACAGAACAGGATTCGAGGGCTGAGTGGCCTACTATTGCTCCTATTTGCATGTTTACATGCATGTTACACAACCCAATGTCCAACAAGTCACAGTTGCACCAACTATAGTCCCACAAAGCATAAAGCTTCTCCCACAGACCAGGTCACAGAGTCATCAATTCATCCATGCTGACCAGATATCCTAAGTTAATCTAGTTTCTTTTGTTAGCATTTGGCCCCTTTACCTCTAAACATTCTAAAGGCATCCAGATGTTTTTTAACTGTTGTAATTGTACCAGACTCCACCATCTCCTCTGCCAGCTCATTCCATAAACGCACCACCTTCTTCATGAAAAGGTTGCCCCTCAGGTCCCTTGTTAATCTTTTCCCTCTCACCTTACAGTATGCTGTCTAGTTTTGAACCCCCACCCTGGGGAAAAGACCATGGCCTGTCACCTTATTCATGTCCCTCATGATTTTATAAACCTTGGTAAGGTGACCCCTCAGATTCTTATATTCCAGTCAAAAAAGTCCCAGCTTATCCAGCCTCTCCTTTTAACTCAAACGCTCCGGTCCTGGCAGCATCCTGGTAAATCTCTTCTGTACCCGTTCCTACAGCCGGGCAACAAAAATTGTACGCAGTACTCCAACAGTGGCCTCAACAATGTTGTGTACCTCAACAGAAAGGAAACATTTCAGAAAAGCTTATAAAATGATTAAGTCAATAAACAATGCTGCTTTATTCAGTGAGAGCCAGCAAAGTGGAGCTATAGGGAAGTTATGCAAAAGAGGAAACTGGTACATTCCCTGCAGTTGATACTTCAGGTATGTGCTTTAATCAGAAATACTGTTAGTACTAATAAATGGAAACAGGGTAAACCTCAGAGTCTGTTTATTTGGACAAGTATGATCCCAGTTAGAAACAGAAAATGCTGGAATCACAAGCCGCTCAGTAAATTCATTATATTCCGTCTCTATTAAAAAGTTACTGACCTGTGATGTTACCTCTGTTCCTCCATCCAGTGATACTACCTGGCCTGATGAGTGTCTCCAGTGTTTTCTGATTTTATTTCAAATTTCTCAGCATCTACTGTCTTTTTGTTTCATGCAATTTTGATTTTTAAAGCATTAAACATCCCAATGTGATTACTCTGTTGCCAGGCCATTGTAAAAGCTCCTGCAAGCTATCCGGTCATTGCCTGCCCTATGGCTCTCCTGGTGGAACAGCTGACATCCTGAACTGCGACCCGCAGAGCTGCCCCATTTGCATCAGGGGCAGTGAATCCGAGGTGAGGGAGAATGAGACGCTGGATTCAGACAGCGAGGGAGTGTACGAGTTCACCCAGGACACCCACTACACTGATCAGAGAGACCCTCAGCGCAGTCAATCGCGAGTAACCACAGCAAACAAGTGCTGGACGTTTTGGAAGCCGGTCTGTGACACTTGCCGTAAGATTGTTGACAGCAAGTATTTTGGTCGGGGAATTATGATTGCTATTCTCATCAATACATTGAGCATGGGGATTGAATATCACGAACAGGTGAGATACAATAAGTTACTTCTGTAACCTTCGAATGCTTTTATCTTTCCTTTGGGCTTAAAATAAGCAAGAGTCATCTTACTTTTCTATTTTAGTGCTAACACCTGGAAACCCATTGTCTAAGATAGATTGAGCACAACGTTACAATGCATTTCATCAAGTCATCAAGTCATGTCATTTGTGCCGATGCACTGTCTTTCACTTTTCGATGAAACATGCTGTAGGTAGAGGCGGGGACAAGACCAAAAGTCAAGAGGTGTTAATATCTTTAAACTCTCGGATTTTTATTTGGTGTAAATTAGTAAGCACCCACTTTTAAGTTTGAAGACTTAAGGGATGAAGTTGTACCAGGTCAGAATGTCAAGCCAACTGGAATCACTTGCCCAGTCCAGGATACATCTGATGTTTAAATCTATTGAAGGCAGTGGGATTGAATATCAAATAGCGAGTATGAAAACAGAGAGGTTTTGCTAAAACTGTACATGGCACAAGTCAGATCATAGCTGGAATACTGTGAACTGTTTTAGTTCCCTTATCAAAGGAAAGATATACTAACCTTGAAGGCAGTCCAGAGAAGGTTCATTCGGCTGATACCAGCTATGGAGGCATTGTCTAATGAGGATAAGGCACAAAAGTGGAGTTGAGGATTATCAGATTAAGCATGATTTTATTGAATTGCTGAGCAGATTCGATGTGCTGAATGGATTATTTCTGCTCTTATGTTTTATGGTCTTATGGTGTACTGGATATCCAATATGATATCACCTGCCCTACATCTCTGTTTATGTCCAATTCACCCTCTCAATATTCTCAGTTTAAAGCAACCATTCCTCACAAGGACACATTTCATAATGTTGAAGAATGCTGTTAGCTGGTGATAAATTAGGAAATGTAACAGGAATAGAGGAGGAATGCATGTTTGTTAGAGGACATGATAGTTGAGGTTACCTCAGTACCAGGCAGATACAAGCTGCTGAACCTCTTGAGGACCACCTCTCCCTATTTCCCCTTTCAACACATTGAGTCCATAATTACTGCGCACAGGGGCCATCTATTGGAGGGAATTAGCAGCTGTGAATGTGAAGATTTCCAGTTGCAATAATGTGAAGTCCGCAGCGTGTTTAAGGACTCAGAAACTTCTGATTTAAAATTTGGAATTTTATCTCCTCCTCTCTTTCTCTGCTGCACTTGGTCAATCTTCTTGATCATGTTTTGTCGCAATAAACACCTATAAACCCCTTAAGGATTAAAGGTGCTGTATAAATTCAAATTGTGGCCGCATAAGAAACCCCTTAGGCATTAAAGGTGCCGTATAAATTCAAATTATTGCTGCATAATTGATGAACAGACTTGCTTTATTTTTTGTTTGGGGATTGAAGGTAATTATGAGTACCATCAAATTTGAATACAGCACTCAGTTTTCTGCAAATACTACCTTCCTGACTCCTCAGCAGGACATTACTGTACCCTCAAGGGCAGCTTCATGATTCAAACATCTGGATCATTCTCCCCATCCTATTGGTTGCACTGAACTCTCTCTGTTCTCTAAAGTTAGTAGAATCAATACACTGTGGGCTTAGGTGAGGCAGGGAGATGGCAAAACCTAATGCCACTTATAGCATCATACAGCACAAGAACAGACCCTTCAGTTCAACCAGTCCTTGCCGACCACAATCCCAAACAAAACTAGTCCCACCTGCCTGTGCTTGGCCCATATCCAAACATTTCTTATTCATGTCCTTATCCAAATGTCATTTAATAGTTATAACTGCACCCATATCCATCACTTCCTCTAGACGTTAATTCCACACACGAACCACTCTGTGTAAAAAAAAGTGCCTCTCATTTCTTTTTTAAATCTTACTCCTCTCATTAGATTAGATTCCCTACAGTATGGAAACAGGCCCTTCGGCCCAGCAAGTCCAGACCAACCCTCTGAGAAGTATCCCACCCAGACTCATTCCCCTACTCTATATTTACCCCTGCCTAATGCACCTAACACTATGGGCAATTTAGCATGGCCAATTCACCTGACCTGCACACCTTTGGACTGTGGGAGGAAACCGGAGCACCCAGAGGAAACCCATGCAGACACGAAGAAAATGTGCAAACTACACACAGTCGCCCAAGGCGGGAATCAAACCTGGGTCCCTGGCCTGTGAGGCAACAGTGCTAACCACTAAGTCACTGTGCTGCCCTCCCTTCAAAATATGCCCCTAGTCTTGAAATCCCCCACCCTAGGGAAAAGCTACCTGCTTTGCACATTGTCTATAGCCCTCACATTTTATCAACCTCAATAAGGTCACTTCTCAACCTCCTATGGTCCAGTGGAAAAAATTCCCAGTCTATTCAGCCTTTCTTTACAACTCAAACCTTCTGTTCCCAGCAACATCATGGTAAATCTTTCCTGAACCCTCTCCCGCTTAATAATATTCAATTTTTTAAAATCAGTCATGTCAATGAGTGACATTAATATCAATTGCAATCTTCTACTATGCATTTTAGACATAGCTAAAATGAAAATATGGTCCCTGGCTTCACTTAAATATCACACTATACTTAAAATCATGTTTGGTAAATCTTCCATTCACTGAGGATAACTTGAATGGATAAGTACTTTCAATGTAAACTTCCATCAATAAAATTACATTCTTCACAAGTCTTTCAAAATGAAATTCTGGGGTTTTTCTTTGACAGGTCAGTAGACAGACCTATCTTCAATCCTCAATTGCCATATCTTTGCAGAAAGGGCAACAGAAACTGTTCATGTACAGAAATATCATAAATTTCATGAAGCTTAAGGTACAGCAGGGTCTCTACATGACGAATCCCTAACAATCAGAGAATGGGTTGTCGACTCTGATTGGCTATATCCTTGAAGATTTCCTCATCTCCTGTCTTGAATCACTCTTCCCACAGCTGATCTTTCCTCACATCCCCTGCTGTTGCCAGTCAGACAGTACACACTCGTCAATGGTGAATAAATTGATGAATTTCAATGGTCCATCAAACAGCCTTTTATCCAACCTGTGCTCTTGTAACAATCAAAGAAACAAAAGTGAAAAATGAGAAGCAAAACACAACCAAAGAAAGTCTTTTGCTTAGGGGAAAGACATTTGAAATGCATTTGGAATTATGGTGTTAGGTTTCCATTTTCTAATAAAATTTTCATAATCACAAATTACAACAAAGTTTTCCAAAAATCACAGCATTAGGGCAGGATCTGACACATAGGGCTAACTTCGGCAGATTTTTAGTCTGTCAGTGAATTGAGGGATAAGTGGAGTTGAGGCAACACTCAATGTGCCACGTGACCTAGGCATGCTACTATTTCCTATTTTCTTTTCTTATCTCATGGATCATAATTTGTGGGCAGCACGGTGGCACAGTGGTTAGCACTGCTGCCTCAAAGCGCCAGAGACCCGGGTTCAATTCCCGCCTCAGGCGACTGACTGTGTGGAGTTTGCACGTTCTCCCCGTGTCTGCGTGGGTTTCCTCCGGGTGCTCCGGTTTCCTCCCACAGTCCAAAGATGTGCAGGTCAGGTGAATTGGCCATGCTAAATTGCCCGTAGTGTTAGGTAAGGGGTAAATGTAGTGGTAGGGGTATGGGTGGGTTGCGCTTCGGCGGGGCGGTGTGGACTTGTTGGGCCGAAGGGCCTGTTTCCACACTGTAAGTAATCTAATCTAATCTAATAATTACTTCTTTTACTCTTTTTCATAAATTGTGTCCCTGATGGATTTAAGAGTGGTGACCTGGTGCAATTTTAACAATGAACTGAAAATGAATTTACCTTGAAAATACAAATTTTTAATCAGGCACCTTGGCCTCCAGCTATAAAGAATTTCATTGACAATCACTGAAGATGGTTTTAAGAATTAAACTGAACTATTTGCCACTTTTATTGCTATACACTAATTGATGCGCACAGTGTCAATTTTTATTATAAAATTAACACAAGACACATCGTGTCAAAACTTCTTTTATCTTGCACTCATCAGAGCAATTCATAAAAATACAAATAAATAAAATTTAAATTTTACAAATTTAATATCATTTAACCCTTAATGCTTTATGAGAAGAAAATGATGGTCAATTGGCAAGTGGACATTGGTAATTAAGATTAGATTACTTAGTGTGGAAACAGGCCCTTTGACCCAACAAGTCCACACCTACCCACCGAAGTGCAACCCACCCAGACGCATTCCCCTACATTTACCCCTTCACCTAACACTACAGACGATTTAGCATGGTCAATTCACCTAACCTGCACATTTTTGGACTGTGGGAGGAAACTGGAGCACCCGAAGGAAACCCACGCAGACAAAGGGAGAATGTGCAAACTCCACACAGCCAGTCGCCTGAGGCAGGAATTGAACCCGGGTCACTGGCGCTGTGAGGCAGCAGTGCTAACCACTGTGCCACCATGCTGCCCACTAATGACGATTGATAGTTAACTGACAGGCATTACCTAAATTTTAAATGAGGCAGATTGTCTTCCTTTCAGGCAGAAAGAACATGTGTATGCACTGTACCTGAATCAATGCCTTCGCTGGTGTATTTCTCCAGGCAATTTCTTGACCAAGCAGGGTCAACCAACCTGGTTTCAAATGTTAAAGAAAACTGATAGTTCACTGTCAGCAATCATTACCTGATGCATTTTGGTTCACATGCCAACAAATCAATACTATCTTCTCATATATTATAAATTGTGCTTTTTACCTTAAGTTGGTATTCTTGCAAATTGTTGCAAAGATGTAAAGCTTGGACACAATGTCCTTTTTCAGCAAATGACTATTTGAATTAAATATTTATTGATATATAAACCATTAAAGCTGCATATACTATTACCTGTCTGATGGAAGAAAATGATCTCAATCTGAATTGGCAGAATCTCAATTTTGACCTGAAGATGTGGCTCATTCATTTGATTCAGGGAAACTGTAATTTAAACCATGTAAATGATTGTGGGAAACACAATATACTTTATTTGAATGGAATTCACATACTTTTCAAGCTCCCCATTCTTGCGTACTAATGCCACCAGATTGTGTTGACATCATTGGTGGTATGAGTATCTGGCCATATTTACATACCATCACAAAGACCGCTTATTATTCCCTCTATATGATCACACAGCTCTGCCTCTTCCTGTACTATCTCCTGCTGACATCCTCATGATATGTTTGTTATATCACAACTCCAGTATTCCAATGCCATTTGCTGACCTTTAGGGTGTAGGTTTGCTTGCTGAGCTGTAGGTTTGATATGCAGACGTTTCATTACCTGGCTAGGTAACATCATCAGTGGCGACCTCCAAGTGAAGCGAAGCTGTTGTCTCCTGCTTTCTATTTATATGTTTGTCTTGATGGGGTTCCTGGAGTTTGTGGTGATGTAATTTCCTGTTCGTTATCTGAGGGGTTGATAGATGGTATCTAGATCTATGCATTTGTTTATGGTGTTGTGGTTGGAGTGCCAGGCCTCTAGGAATTCTCTGGCATGTCTTTGCTTAGTCTGTCCCAGGATAGATGTGTTGTCCCAGTCTAAATTTTTTGACTGGGACAACACATCTATCCTGGGACAGGCTAAGCAAAGACATGCCAGAGAATTCCTAGAGGCCTGGCACTCCAACCACAACGCCATAAACAAACACATAGATCTAGATACCATCTATCAACCCCTCAGAAAACAAACAGGAAATTACATCACCACAAACCCCAGGAACCCCATCCAGGAGAAAGATATAAATAGAAAGCAGGAGACACCAGCTTCGCTTCACTTGGAGGTCGCCACTGATGATGTTACCTAGCCAGGTAATGAAACGTCTGGATATCAAACCTACAGCTCAGCGAGCAAACCTACACCCTAAACCTCAACCTGAGCTACAAACCTTCACAAACCTTGCAAAAATTTGCTGACCTCCCACACTTCACCTTTTTTGAATTTGAACTTAGGTAAAATTCTGCTGCTTACATCTTGTCTCATGCCAAGCCTTGTTCACCTATGAACCCTGTGTTCACTGGCGTACCTAAGCCCAGGTCCAGTGAGGCCTCAATTGTAGGATGATCATCATTGATTACAAATTTCCTTAATAATTGTAGTAATGGGCTTAGTGACAAGGTTAACCTTTTCCCATGTTCCTTATGGCTCCCTTTATCTCTGTATCACACCCCACAACCCGTCATGGTTTCAGTGTTTCTCCAATTCTGTTTTATCTTAACGGGCATTGATTGGTGCCTGAGCAGCTACCTAGGCTCAACATTCAGCAATTCCCTCTGCTTCCCCACTCCCTCCTGTTTTAATTAGCACCTTACTTTGACCAAGCTTCTGATCATCTGTCCAAAGCTATCCTTATGTGGCTCAATGTCATGTTTAGTTTCATAACATTCTCTTTGCGATGCTTTATCATATTATTATAGATGCTAGTTCTTGTCAAAAAAAAATCCTGCCTCCTCACTTATTTTTAATTTATGCTTTCCAAGGCTTTTGGCCATGGTGTTGAAGAGATTCACCTTCAGTGTTGGAGCATTCAGAAAAATTCCTGGCAGGTGGACAATCTTACTCGACAAGTCAAATTGAAATTAGTGACTTTTTTTCAGAATTCATTCATGGGATATGGATATTGCTAGGCCAGCATTTATTATCCAGGAGAAAGAGGTGGGGAGCTACCTTCTTGAACCAAAAGAAGTCCTTGTAGAAATACCCACTATGATGTTAGGAAGTTATGATGATGGCGGGTCGGTGTGGACTTGTTGGGCCGAAGGGCCTGTTTCCACACTGTAATGTAATCTAATCTAATCTAAAGAGGGTTTGAATCATAGAATCTTTACAGTGTGAAGCAGGCCATTCAGCCCATCAAGTCCACACTGACCCTCTGAAGAGCATCCCAGCTGGACACACACCCCCAACCCTATCCCTGTAACCCTACATTTCCCATGGCCAATACACCTAAACTGCACATTTTTAGACTGTGGGAGGAAACTGTAGCATCTGCAGGAAACCCATGCAGACACGGGGAGAATATGAAAACTCATCACAGACAGTGGGTGGAGGGTGGAATCGAACCCAGGTACCTGGCACTGTGTGGCAGCAGTGCTAACTACTGATCACTGTGCCAACATATGCCAATCAGGTAGCAGCATTTCCTGAGTTTATGTGTATAGAGCTTGGTAAATCACATCTTTGTTGCTGTGTCCATTGAGCATTCTAATCTTTCGGACCATCTGATGCTCACTTTGATGTTTCCCTGACAAGTTTAAAAGAAAATCCAAGCTCCTTCCTGAGCTGGTGGTCAAATCTCACCATAAAATCTCGCTGTCAATAGTTAACCCAGACACAAACCGACGACTGTGACATATTAACAGAGGCCTTTGTAGTGAGTGTCACTGTTTATAATTCTACCACAGTATCAGAAAGAGTAAGTGAAGTGTGACAAGATGTTGACAAGCCATTAACAACCCCTCTGATTGGGCCACAGACTTCAAATCAATCTCTTCTGTGGCTCTGAGTGATGCAATAGAATTAGAATGGAGCCCATGGATCTGCTTCACCATAACATACAATTCATTTCCATAAGACTGTTGCCTCATTGAAGTAAGTTTGCCACAAGTGTCTGTGTTGCAAGTTAAAGAGCAGCTGAATGTCAGTGATATCTGTTAATGATAGATGCTCATTCAGTTATAGAGTTGTAGTGTCATACAGCATGGAAACAGACCCTTCGGTCCAACCAGTCCAGGCCAACTATAATCCCAAACTAGCCGTCTGTGACTGTCCAGTTGCTTGTCTATTCCACTAACAGCAAACTGCCTTCCATGATAAAAACAGAAATTGTTGGAGGAACTCAGAAGGTCTAGCAGCTTTCTGTGGAGGGAGAAGCCGCCTGATATGGCTCACTTCTTCAGAACGGAAGGAACTCGGAGAGGTGATAGGTTTCGTGCTGTTGAGGAAGAGGAATTGGAGTGTTGGGAGAAGGGGGACAGCGGGTAAACTTACCCCAGAGCAAAACGAGTGTTAACGGTAAAGAGAAGTAATACAGATGCAGAGTAGGTGTTAATGTTGGGAGAGAATAGCAGATATAGGGCAGTTCTCATGAGAGTACGCCCATGCAAACAAGGCACTGAGGTTGTTTGGGGGGGGGGGGTTGAATCAAAATGAAAGACAAAGTTTACAATCAAAGGTTATTGAATCATAGAATCCCTGCAGTGTGGAAGCAGGCCATTCAGCCCATCAAGTCCACACTGACCCTCCAAACAGCAACCCATAAAGACCTACCACCCTACCCTATATCTCTTCATTTCCCATGGGTAATATACCTAGCCTACATGTCCCTGGACACTATGGACAATTTAGCATGGCCAATCCACCTAACCTGTACATCTTTGGACTCAGGGAGGAAACCGGAGCACCCCAGAGGAAACCCACGCAGACACTGGGAGAATGTGAAAACTCCACACAGACAGCCACCCAAGGATGAAACTGAACCCAGGTCGCTGGCGCTGTGAGGTAGCAGTGCTAGCCACTGAGCCACCGTGCCACCGTTTTGAGCTCAATATTGAGTCCTGAAGATGTAAGTCATAAATTGAGGTGCTGGTTGTCCTGCTTGCATTAGGTTTCACACTACTGTAGGCCCAACTCAGAAAAGGTCACATGTCAGCAAGGTGGTATTTTGAATTGGAAAAAGATTGGAGTCATTTTTGAGGACAGAGCAGGTGCATTCTGCAAAGCGGTCACCCATTTGCAAGTCTGCATTTGGTCTCAGCAACACAGAGGAGACCACATTGTGAGCTGCGATTACACTAGACTAAATTGGAAGAAATATGAGAAAATCTTTTTTTGACGCATTGAAATAAAAAATGGGTTCACTGGCAATGTCTGAATGTGTTCTGACCATTTCATACACCTATAAGCCATATCAAATGGTGACAGCACAGTTCAGTTGTACCACACAAGATAGCCTAGGTGTTAACTGAACAGAATGATTGATTGTATGCATATTTTATGAAGCGCTTGGTGGAACCAAGGAGTGGGACTTGTATCAGGTCAGTATATTTCTCCCCTCAAAAAAGAACAAGTCAGCTCTGATGAATACCAAACCTCAGCAGGTCTCCCAGTTCTAACAAGCATATCGAGCAACACCATTTGATATACTATTCATATTTTTTCAGCCCAGCATAAAGAAACAAAAAAATTCTCGCAGTCACATAGAAATAATTATGTGAATGTAACAGATAGGCTACGAACAGTGTGTTTTTCATTCCATGACAGTAGGCACTCTGGGAGTGGAACTAAATGAGAGAAAACTAAAATAAATTAACAAAAGTTCCAACTCATATCTGACAATAAAAAGGACAGAATATTCAACTGGACTGTCACAGAATTCTCAGTGTAATTGTTACATTTTTGTCTCTTTTCAACAGCTACTCCAGATTTTCTTTTTTAACTGTCAGATTTTAGACTGCTCTCATATACAAGTTCCAACTCCTCGTGTCTTCAAACGTATCTGCACCAGCCTTTGCTGAGCAGTTTTAGCAAACCTGTAAATGGGACCTCACAAATTGGCAGCCACATTATCTACACGACAACAATGACTAGTTTGGAATTGCTCCAGTGAAATGCTAGTGTGATGGGCCAAGTGGCCTCAAGCTGGGCTGTAAACATTCAAGATTGTGTGGGGGAGTTATTTGTAATTTCAGTCTTTCCTCCTCAAATTCTGTCAAAACATGGTGGCCTTTCAAATCCTGATATTTCAGCATGCCTTTAAAAAGATTCCCTGATGAAAATGTGACAAGAGTATTTGGTCAGGGATCCTTAGTTATCTTTAGTTGTAATCAGAGTCTTCCTTGTTTGCATATTTATGTAGATCCTGAATGGCTGTTTTGTATTTGACTTACATCCAAGTGCAATACAATTTGTGAATAATGGAAATTTCCAGATAATTGGGCATTGCAATTAGTTTTACATTTCTAACATGTCAATAATGCACTTCCAGTAGTGACGTACACAGAGTATAGAGACTGTTGCTAGGTAGGTGAATGCAACGTGATTATGTGCTAGCACTGTCCATGCTTAGTAAATGATTGGTGGACTTTCACCCTGGTGTTTGTCCAGGGTGAATGTTATCCAGACGTCATAAGAAACTGAAACTCAGCCTTCTGCCATCAGTTCTGCAAGAACAATGGATAATAATGACACCTCCAACAATGACTCTCATCATAGGTGACCTGCAGCGGTGTATCTCACCAATATCTGTACTAAAGTTATTCCTGGGGCCCTGTCTAATACATATCCCTCAATCAATAAAGAAAGCTGATTATTTGCTAGTTACCACATTGAAGTTTATGTGAGTTTGCTGTGCATAAAATGGACTGCTGCACTCCTTACATTACAGCAATGAGTATTTTTTTAAATGTACTACATTGGTGGCTGACCCAGACAAAAGGAAAATGTCATTTTAAGCATATCATCTTGTGTTTGAGCAGGGCTAGCTTTCTTGTTTATTTTTGTTTATTCCATTTTAAAAATAGGCCATGATGATTTTCTCCAAATCCTGTTTCTAAAGTCCAGTTTAAAATGATTCACAGCAAAATGTTCTGGGTTTCAGCAAAATAGTTTTTATTACTATATTAAAAACTGATGGGGGTATGAGGAATGATTCGTGCCAACATATATGCACCCAAGACAGGGATAAGCACATGGATGATGATGGGATAGTGTAGGGGGACGAACTGAGAATAGTTCACAGGTCGGCCCAACATCTAGGGCCGAAGAGCTTGTTCTGCCTTGCATAGTTCCATGAAAGAAGGAAAGAAGTTACTAGTTTCAAATTAATTATAAGTAAAGGTATTGGATTTCATTCATTTGATTTAAAAAGTTCAGTAAGTAAATGTCCAGTGAAGATTCTTTTAGTTGGGTAGACACAGAAGTTCCTTTCACAGAAGAACAGATAAAGTCAAACTGCTGATCAAAGTCCCAGTTAAAGCTGGGAATCAGTTTACTTTACAGAAAAAACACAAGATTCTTTCCAGAACTCAGACATTTGAGAGAGATTGAGATCAGCGGAAAGCATTACCTAAGAGCTGCTTTCTCTTCTGATGTTACAAGATGACTGTCAGACACAGGTCAAAGCTTAATAACCAACAGTGATTAAAACAAACCAACCATTCCAATCATGTGACTATGGCTTTCAGCTTATCCACTTGGATAATGACGTGAGCTCTGATATCCTGGAGAAAATGTAGCGTGTTTTGTGGCAGATATCTGTGGAAACGTTCACACCAACTCATTGATAAGCTATTTTAATGATTTCCAGTGTTCATAATTGGCTGAGGTAACCGTCACTTTATTTTCCTGTATGTTAGATTGGCCCGACTTCTCAAACAATTGGGAAGTATGACATTCCAAAGGTGATTCATTCACCTTTGAATTGTCCAGTGGTCATGAAAACCTCCATAAAAATTCTGTTATATCTTTCTAAATTATAATGATACCAAAAACTGTATCAACATCAATAAATAAAGTGAGTAATTCATAATCAAGCTCAAATAATATAATTACGAGATTTGGAGCTGCAATGCATTATGATCTCAGCTGATTCTATTACTGGGCAAGTCAGATCCCAGAATGAATCTAGCTTGATAGATTTTTTTTGTTGTATTTAATGGGTGAGCTTTCACTGGAACATAAGCATGCAATGCTGTGGATTTGGATTTATCAATAACACGGATGTTTATTATATAAAAGAATTGCAAATAAAATAGAACAAACTGGACAGTTTCCATAAGTTGGAAGATTTTGAAACACATAGTAATGCAAGATCCCATCTATTCCAACTTTAAAGTACTCAAACCCCAAAGAGAGTTTGCTTCTCTATCACACATATTGGGTTGACTTAACTATTACTTTCAATTCCCAGAATTGAGAGCTCGATAGCCTTTTCCTGGATTATTCACACAATTCTGCTTAAACCTTTCTTTTGGAGAAAGTGAGGACTGCAGATGCTGGAGATCAGAGTCAAAACGTGTGGCGCTGGAAAAGCACAGCAGGTCAGGCAGCATCTGAGGAGCAGGAGAGTCGATGTTTCAGACATAAGCTTATGCCCTAAACATGGACTCTCCTGCTCCTCAGATGCTGCCTGACCTGCTATGCTTTTCCAGTCCCACACTTTTAAACTTTTTTTTAGCAGAAAATGTTTCAGGGTTCTAACCAAACATGTCTGGTCTGGAATTTTCAAATTAAAATCCTGACACTGAGGTAACCTGTTTCTTAACTGTTCTGAACTAACTCCTTTCTCCAAGAGAAACTCTTCTTACACCTGACCTCAGTCACGTCTTCTGAGAACTGAACCCAAAGGTTTTCTATTCTATGAGGTTTTCCTAAGCAAAGTAAATTAATGTTTTTCCTTATTTGCTTTCTCTGGTCATAAATTCTCATAATACAAATTCCCATTATCACTCCAGGTGGGTACCAGTCAGCTACTCTCTGATATAAATGGCTTTAAAATCATGGCTCCAGGAATACTGAAAAGTTGATCATTAAAACTCTTCATGTACATGCCACTAGTTCAAAATCCAAAGTCTGAAAAAGATGGTAATAATATATATGTGGGTACAATTACAACATTTAAAAGACATTTGGATAAGTACATGAATAGGAAAGGTTTGGAGGGATATGGGCCAGGAGCAGGCAGGTGGGACTAGTTTAGTTTGGGATTATGTTCGGCATGGATTGGTTGGACCGAAGGGTTTGTTTCCATGCTGTATGACTCTATATAAATTGCACACCACATCACAAAAGTTGTCACTGTCTCTCCGTCCCTATTAATGTGTCTCTTTGCTGGAATTCCAGAAACATGGAATGACCATTCATATGGTTTTTAAAAGCCAAAGCCTTAAATGCATTAAGTTCCTGGCTTTTACTGTTGACACACAGATACAGACTGAAAACTTATTGCATGAAAAATGGATTGAGGAAGAGTCACAGATGTCCTATTATATCACTTGAGAGCATTAACGGATGTTTATGACTGGCAGTCAGGAACCCTGGAAATGGGACAAATTACTCCAAAGGGACTTCAAGCTTCATTGAAATATAACTGACAAAGAAAACGATTTGCTGCATTTTGTTCAAGTCTCCGAGAGTTTGTGTGCACATACTGCAGTGCAAATGTGTTTTGTCAGTGTTAATTGAAACTGCAGCTAGAATGTCCTCAACATAAGAGGTTGTAATTATTTGACAGGAGTGTTTGAGTCACAGTACAGGAGAAACAGGATCCTTGCGGACTAATAAGTTGCTTATACCAGAGCTGCAAAGCTGTATTGCTTCCAAATTAGCAGCATAATCAATCATCATTCCCTTGTCATGAGGAATGGGTGACAATGTGGATTAGAGCACCGTACAGTCCTGTTGTTTCTTTCAGTCACGCTGTGCCATGGAATGAGGGGTAAAGATCACCACTATCTCTATAATACCATGTATCGATTCCTGATAAAAATATCAGAGGAATTATCTACAGACTTGTGAATAATATGTGAGCTTTTGAGGATGATAGAATTATGGAGGAGATTATAAACAGATCACAAAGCATCAGAGGAATGGGCCTGTATTTGGCAAATGATTTTGAAGCTAGAGGAATACAGTGTTATCCAAGCACTGATCACCCCCACCCCACCCCAACTCCCCTTGCCTCATTGGTCCTAAGCTGACCAGCCTGGTAGTTTCGACTTGACGGTCCTATGGCCAGACCCAAACTCCCCTACATTGGAAACCCCCGTTGGAAGTGCAGAGCTCCCTATGTTTGTAACAGAGATGTGAGAGATTGTTGCTCTTCAGAATCAACTTTTCACTTTATTCATTAACAATCTAGATGAAGGAATTGAGGGCATTCTGGCTAAGCTTTCAGATGATACAAAGGTAGGTAGAGGGACAGGTACATTGAGGAGGTGGGGAGGTTGCAGAAGGATTTGGACAGGTTAGGAGAGTATGAAAAGAAGTGGCAGATGGAGTACAACGTGGGAAATTGTGATGTCATGCGCTTTGGGAGGAAGAATAGAGGCATGGGCCATTTTCTAAATGGGAAGAAAATTCAGAAGTCTGAAGTGCAGAGAGACTTGGGAGTTTTAGGCTAGGATTCTCTTAAGGTAAATTTTCAGATTGAGTCAGTAGTTTGGGCGGCACGGTGGCACAGTGGTTAGCACTGTTGCCTCACAGCGCCAGAGACCTGGGTTCAATTCCCGCCTCAGGTGACTGACTGTGTGGAGTTTGCACATTCTCCCCGTGTCTCCATGGGTTTCCTCCGGGTGCTCCGGTTTCCTCCCACAATCCAAAAAATGTGCAGGTTAGGCAAATTGGCCATGCTAAATTGCCCGTAGTGTTAGGTGAAGAGGTAAATGTAGGGGAATGGGTTGGGTGGGTTACGCATCGGTGGGTCGGTGTGGACTTGTTGGGCCGAAGTGCCTGTTTCCACACTGTAAGTAATCTAATCTTTGGAAGGCAAATGCAACGATGGCATTTTTTTTTAGAGGAGTTGAATATAAAAGAATGGATGTACTTCTGAGGCTCTAGAAGGCTCTGGACTGCCCACATTTGGAGTATTCTGCAAAGATTTGGGCCCTAAATCTCAGGAAGGATGCACTGACCCTGGAGCATGTTCAGAGGAGATTCACGAGAATGGTCCAAGGAACGAAAAGCTTAACATATGAGGAACATTTGAGGATTCTGGGTTTATATTCAGTGGAGTTTAGAAGAATGTGGGAGGATCTAATTGAAACATACAGAATACTGAATGGTCTGGACAGAGTGGATATTGGGAAGATGATTCCATTGGTAGGAGAGACAAGAACCCGAGGGCACAGACTTGGAGTATAGGGAAGACCTTTTAGAACGGGGATAAGGAGAAATGTCGTCAGCCAGAGAATGCTGAATCAATGGAATTCATTGCCACCGAAAGTTGTGGAGGCCAGGTCATTGAGTATCTTTAAGACTGAGATAGATAGGTTCTTAAGTATCAAGGGTTACAGGGAGAATGGGATTGAGAAACTTATCAACCATGATTGAATGGCAGAGTAGACTCGATGGGCTGAATGGCCTAGTTTCTGCTCCTATGTCTTATGGTCAAATCTAAGGCCCCATGGATTTAGTTTTTCGAGAGATTGAGGTAACTTTGTGCGCAAGTCATAAAATGTTGACATGAAGGTCCAGCAAGCTGTTAAGATGACAAATGGTACGAAAACAAAATCCTGCAGATGCTGGAAATCTGCACAAACACCGAGCCAGTACCTGGAGAACTTCTGTGCAGTTTTGGTCTTTTTGTAGTTAAGGCAAGATTTATGTAATCTGTTTGATTTATTTATTGTCTCATATATCTTGTCACAAAATACAGTGAAAAGTGTTGTATAGTGTCACACTCTCTGGTGTCATCTTAAGATACAGAAAAATAAACCAAAACATAGAATATAAAGGCAAAAAATGAAGAAATAAAGTGTCCAACTTTACAGTTCTTCTTGTTAAGTGCTCCACCAAGCACGTGGTGGCCAGACATGAGTCCCCTTCGCTGTTGGAATGAAAGTCTCTGCTCTTTGGCGCCATCTCACCTCCACCGATGCCCCCACCACTATGAGTCCTCAATGGACCCTGCCAATGCAGACACCACCTTCACTGCTGGGTACTGCACTGGCCCAAATTCGACTCTACTGCCACCATGATTTCCCTGTCTTTGGGGAGATCCTTTCAAGGTCCATCTGGTTGATTCCCAGGTTGGGAGAGCTGCTCTATGAGGAGCAATTGAGTAGAATGGGCTTAGATTCCCCGGTAACTCAGCTATTCAGAATGCCTCACATACCAAGTATTTCCAGCACTGTTTCTTTCAATTTCTCATTTCCAGCATTGACAGTGCATTAATCTTTCATACTCTCTGGAGCTGAGAGGAATGAGAGGCAGTCTTACTGAAACATTGAAATTGCTCTGTGGGTTTGTCAGGATGAATGCTGAAAGCCTGCTTTTTGGAGGAACCAGGGATCGCAGTCTTGGGATAAGGGGGTGACCATTTCAGGTTGAGATAAGGCAATTCTCTACCTGAAATGACTGTGGCTACAAGTCTGAGATAGATAGTTCTTTGACCATCATAAGAATTCAGAGAAATTAGAGTCAAGTGGGTAAGTGAAGTTAATGCAGAAGTTCAATCATAAACTTATTGAATGATGTGGGCCAAATGGCCTACTCTAGCTCCGACAAATTCTGTCCTTCTGTTCTAAAGGGAATGACTAATTCTCAATTTCATCACCAATTTGTTGTATTGATGGAAGTTATCATTATAACAGTTGTGCTACACTGATGTTGACTGAGAATATTTAAATGACAAAATAAAAACAGAAAATGCAAGGAAAAGGGCTACTGTTTTAGATCTGTGAGCTTTTATTGGAATTGAACTTATTGACCGAGGACATTAATATTTCTCCCTCCACATATACTGCCTTACCTGATGGTATTTCCAGAATTTCTGGTTATTACTTCAGATTTCGAACCTCTCCACTCTTTGGTCTATGTCATCTTGGAGAATGTCATGGGTTCAAATTGGATGTAAGGGACTTGAGTGTGTAATGGAGTGGACCTCTCAGTCCTGTGCAGCACCAAGGGAAATGCTACACTAGAGGAGACATTCAAAAGAACTGAGGCCACATCTACATTTCCAGCTGGGCAATATTGATCCATCATTCATATCTCGAAAAAGAGGTTTATTTAGATTCGCAAGCTTTTGGAACTTGTGATTTCTAATAAATCTGATGGATTATAACCTGGTGTTGTGTGACTTCTGACTTTGTCCCCACTGTCCAACATCGGCATCTTCACATCAAAAAAAGAGGACAGGCCTCTCTATTGCCCTGATCCAAC
The DNA here is from genome assembly GCF_004010195.1 of Chiloscyllium plagiosum. Lineage (NCBI taxonomy): Eukaryota > Metazoa > Chordata > Chondrichthyes > Orectolobiformes > Hemiscylliidae > Chiloscyllium > Chiloscyllium plagiosum. Next base: position 8,370,093 of record NC_057733.1, read on the forward strand.
AATCATGCACCATCACTGAAGAGGTTATACAAGCATTATTACATTATTCTTTGTTAAAAATTGCTATGTTAAAATTGGTTTGTGTGACTCTTACACAGGATTAGTGACTATGCAGCCAGAGGACTTCATTAACTGTTCAGCATTTGGGACTTGGTGAAAGAATATTTCTGGATATGTTTTCCTGGTCCATTACCAGTCAACAACTGTATCTCATATCAATTCCAAGCATCAGACTATTGGTTCATCTGAGGATATATTTCATCTGAGGCCCTCTTATTAATCCCTGTGGTTAACTTTTTGAAAATAAGAATCTTTGAAGTAGCATTCACTTGGCAAATATCCAGAAAAATTGTATCAGCTGAATAGGAGTGACATGTAATCATTGAACCATTCTCAGTTAAAATGTTCTTTGCAGGAATATCTGTTTTAAGGCAAGTGCATTGATGAGTTCTGAGTTGGCATTCCGGGTATTCCAAGTGAACAATTGATTCGAAAGCTTTCAATAGTTTGAAATGTGCACCAAGTTCAAACCTCTGAGGTTTACATGATCTCTCTTTTTAATGAAGTCTGTCACGTTGACAGCGTGAAGTGCAAAGACATGAATGCTATCTCCTCAGGTGATGTTGGTAATTCCCTCAGATATTCCTTTTTTAAAAAGCAAATTTTTTTTTCTGATTTTGCCTCTAAAATCCGAAGCTTGATCTTGGCTGTTGATCAAAAAACACAATCCTAATCTTGACTTTGAATCAAAAACTGTATGTCCAATCTTTACAAATAACCAAATCTATTTACAAAACCCTACTTTCCAATCAAACTCCAGAAACCTAGTCCTTTGCCCCAATCAGAGACCAGTGACCCAGTCCTGACCTCCAATCAAAATCCATATATGCAATCCTAACCTCCAATGAAAACTGTTTCATATTTTAGAACAAATTTATAGTAGAACTTTGGGTGACCGGCCTTTGGCTGAAGATAATTTTATTTTAAAATCCTCTGAGGGTGCATTACTTCATGTTATTTGAACATTCATTGGCTGTCTAGGTATTCCAAGCAGAAATGCAATTTACATGTGTCCATCTGAGGCTCAAAATTTACAATTTAACCCTGGGCAGATGAATGAATGTCTGAAGAGTTAAATTCTTGTCCACAGCATTCAAAATTACACTAATATAGGCTTTTTTCCCCAGTTCCTGTGATATCTGCAGTCTTTGGGTATTGCATATTCCCAGTTTTAAAACTGACAGCGATAATGGAAACGGAAATAATAGAAATGACCAGAGAATCTTACTGAATCTTACTGAAGAGGGGTACATTTAAGAGTCAAGATCACCAGGATATGCTCCAATTTTCTGCTTCATGACTATATCCCTTTTGACGATGTCAGTGAAAATATTTCAGCCTTGGAGATTTGCTAACCACCTGTAAATGATCCAGAATATGGGTCATCCAGCCTCTGAACAAACTCTTGTGACAACAAATACCAAACAAGTGAAGTTGTTTTATATTCACTCATGGGGCATGGGCTTTGCTGGCTGGGTCAGCATTTATTGCCCATGTTTAGATTAGAGTGGTGCTGGAAAAGCACAGCAGATCAGGCAGCATCCGAAGAGCAGGAAAACTGACGTTTCAGGCAAAAGCCCTTCATTAGGAATTATGAAAGGCTTTTGCCCAAAACGTCGATTTTCGTGCTCCTCAGATGCTGCCTGACCTGCTGTGCGTTTCCAGCACCACTCTAATCTAAACTCTGGTTTCCAGCATCTGCAGTCCTCACTTTTGCCTATTTATTGCCCATCCCTAGTTGCCCCTGAGAAGGTGGCTGTAGCATGCAGCCCATGTATAGATTTACATTGATGTAATGAAGGAAGTAAACAATTTTGATCCCACAGTACTGAAGATTCGACAATATATTGACTGGCTTGAAGTGGAACTTGCTGGTGTTGGTGTTCCCTTGTATCTACTGCCCTTGTTCTTCTATATGGAAGTGATCAGGAATTTGGAAGGTGTTATCTAAAGAGCCTTGGTGAATTTCTGCAATGCATCTTGTAGATAGTACACATTGCTGCTGAGAGTCAGTGGTGAATGGAGTGGTTGCTTGTGGATGTGGTTCCATTCAAGCAGTCTGCTTTGTCTTGGATGGTGCCAAGCTTCTTGAGTGTTGTTGGAGCTGTACCCATCCAGACAAGTGGGGAGTATTCCATCACATGCCTGACTTACATTTTGTAATGTGGAAGTGTTTTAAGGAGTCAGGAGGTGAGTTACTCAATGGCGAATGCATTACAATTTATGGAAGATTCCATTACTGTTTTGTAGATAGCTGTGAGGAAATCAAGACTAATTCAAATGTGAGAACATTAAAAGAGGTCACCACAAATCTGCATTTTGAGCAAGTTTCAAAAGATGGAAGAAACACGTGTAAGGGTTTGGGGGTCTTTGAATAATTTGAATATCCTGCCTTGTACGACATGTCATATTCCAAAACAAATCTTTTAACTGTTGAAATTTAACTTAAGTTTCTCAATCTTGTGTTCAAACTCCTCTGAGACCTCATCCTCCTTATCACAAACAGTTTCTTCAAGCCATACAAACCTCCAATAACTTCATGCTCTTCCAATTCAAAACTCTTATACATCAATGACATCTTCATTTCACTGTTGTTGACAATGTGTTCAACTACCAAGGCCCTAAACTCTGGAATTTCCATCCTCAGGCTCTCCCTTTCCCAATCTCTCTCTCTCTCTCTCCTGTTTTAAAAAAAATTCTGGAAACCTCTCCCTAATCAAGGGGATATTGTAATAACAGAGGCAGTGGTGTAAATTGGCATTGGCAGTGTTGATTGCTGTAAAAACCCATCTGAATCACTGATGTGCTTGAGGGAAGGCAATCTGTTGCCCTTATCTAGTCTGGTCTACATGTCGCCAACTTTTAACTACCCTCCAGGGAATGAGAGATGGGCAATAAATACTGGCAAAGCATACATCTTAAGAACAAATTTTAAAAAGTTGCTAATTTTGGCTCAGTGTCATTATGGTTGACAAAGAGCCTTGGGACATTTTACTGTGTTAAAGATGCGACATAAATGCAAGATATTGTTGCATAGCCAACACAACAAATTATTGGAATTGTAGGAGTGAGAAAAAACATCAGCTCATTGTGAATTTGTGTTATTCTGCCTGAATGAGAAGCAGTATAGGAGGAATAGTTATTAGCTTTAACTTTCAAACAGCACAAAACTCTCTAGCCAGAATTCATTGTGAGAAAACAAAATTGTACCCATGTCTGACTTTCCTTCTTGTTTTTGAAGGGCTTATCCAATTTAGTGCAGATGTCAAGGGCTTGTTGGGAGCTCAGAGGCTTTTATCCAAGGGATCCTGTCTGTCAGTGCACTTAATCTTAATCAGTGGCAGCTAAACCTGCAGTGTTTGTAATTAATCTTATCTTCAGCTGTTCACCTGTATCTCAGGAATATTATTTTCTTGAAACAGTTCACATTTCAGCATTGGATGTTGCCCAGACCTCCTGGACCGACTGCCCTGACTCTGGGCAACAATGATTCAGGTGTAAATGAGCAGTCAACTGTACGAGTAAGTCAAGGACTCAAATCCCACCATGAAAGTTTGAATCATTTTAATAAAACTAGAAACGAACAGCCAGCATCAATAAACGTAACCACCAAACTGGTTTTGTGTAAGAATCCCAGCTGATTCCTTCAATCATTTTCATTCATTCATGGGACGTGGGTGGTGTTGGCTTGACAAGCATTTATTTCCTATCATTCTTTGCCCATGAGGTGGTGAGCTACCTTCTTGAACCACTGCTGCCCACTGGCAGTGGAAACACCCACAATGCTGTAAGGCTGTGAATTCCAGGGTTTTGACCGAGTGACAGTGAAGGATTGGTGGTATATTTCCAAGTTAGAATAGTGAGAGGCTGAAATTTGAATTTGGTGCTGCTCTCATGTATCGGCTGCCTTTGTTTTTCAAGATGGTGGAGGCTGTGGGTTTGGAAGGTGCTGTCTGAGGAACCTTGGTGAATTTCTGATATCTTGTAAATGCTGCTGTGCATCAGTGCTGGAGGGAGTGATTATTTACGGATGTGATACCAATTAAGCAGGCTGCTTTGTCCGAGAAGCTGTCAAGCCTCTAGAGTATTGTTGGGGCTGTACCCATCCAGGCAAGTGTGGAGTATTCCATCACATCCCTGACTTTTGCCTTGTAGATTGTGGATGGGATTTGGGAAGTCAGAATGTTAATTACTTGCTGCAGAATTCCTAGCCTCTGATCTGCTCTTTTGGCCACTGTAATTATGTGGGGAGTCCAATTCAGCTTCTAGTCATTGGTAACCCCCAGAATATTAATAGTGGGAGATTAATTTTCTGCAATTAACCCGCCATTCCTATAAGTAAAGTGGAATTCCACTCTCACAACAATGTTCTGAGGAAGGGTCACCAGACCTGAAACCTTAACTTTGATTTCTCTTCACAGATGCTGCCAGACCTGCTAAGCTTTTCCAGCAACTTCTGTTTTTGTGCACACAACAATGTAGTTGATCCTGAAGTGATGTTGAAAGGGACCTAGGTAATATTGAGTCAAAGAAAATGGGGTATAAAGGTGATAAATGCCAGTCTTGCCAGCAATGTCCCCTGTACAGAAAAGAATTTAAATAGGGGAAGATCAATCCTTTATGTATAGAGTCATAGAGATGTACAGCGCGGAAATTTGAGTGTCTCTTTTAAGACAGAGCAAACTGTCGCATTCATACATTATACAGGAGAACACAAGATTTGTTCGTCCTCTTTTTGCAACTATTCTGAAAGGGACATTTCTTCTTCATCTGACTTCTGCACAATTAGGGTTGGCAGACTGTTGTCCGGGTCTTTCTAATACAAGCTCAATACTTCTCACTCTGTACAGTTAAACAATACACTGATGTGTGAGACCAAAACCACTGAAAGGACAAGTCGTAGCATCGCAGACTGTACAGTACTACTTGATTATAAATGTATTGCACAAACTGAAACACAGTAACTTACAGAGCTAGTAATATGTTGGCTGATAGGCAAAGCAAAAAGTCTCTCCTGGAACTGGGATTTCAGTTTGCAGAACATCCCCCACCAAAATGATTGTTTCCCTAGTGATGCAGTTAACAGATTTGTACACAACTCAGTCTGAACAATCTGATTTTAGCTTCCTTAACTTGTATCTCACTGACCTGGCCGTGTTTCTTGTGAGAATTATCTGTCTTGACTTTGTGCTCCAGTGGGATGTGACCTTGCAATGTTCCGTGTTATCTCCAAAGCTGTCACTTCGATCATCCCACCCTGCAGAAGGAGCAACATCAGGAAACTATCAAATCTGTGAATAGAAGCTCCCACATGACCCTCCGCTGTCCTCTGATTTTGAGTTGATTTCTATGTCACTGGGAATAAGCTAACCTGCAGCTGACAATGATGACCTCTGTAGTCAAATCAGCGGAGTTGAAGTCAGTGGAATCCATGTACAGCACTCTGGTGAGACTGAACACCGGTGACTGTATCCAGATCTGACCATTAAGACATGCAGTGCTGGGAAAAACTACCATTTAGATTTCCAAGAGAGTGGAGGCTTCTGGAGAGTGAGGAAAAACTGGGATGATTTTGCTTTATCCCTCAACTGACATCTAAATCTGATCCCTCATCTGATTGTCATTTGCTGGCTCTTTCTGTGCGTCAGTTGGCTGAGATGTTTTCTACATTACAACAGTAACTACACTTCATTGATGACAGTACTTTGGGACATCATCAGGATGTTGTATAAATGTAATTCTTTTATTCTTTTCGGTGCTGAGAGGTTACCCAAGAGCTGATTTTACAGAGATTGATGACATAGTTGATGATATGGAATCAAATGCGTCCCGAAAATTATTTTACACTAAATTGGAAGATTAAAACAGGCTAGTCTTCCAATACAGGTTTCAAATATTAAAATATTGGATCTAATATTAGGAAGGATAGAATCCTCAATCCATGAACAGACTAATGTCATTGATGTCAGAGTCAAGAGTGTGGTGCTGGAAAAGCACAGCAGGTCAGGCAGCCTCTCGACTCAAATCTCCAGCATCTGCAGTACTCACTTTCGCCTAATGTCATTGATGTCGCTGGCATCATTTTCCAGCCAATAGATTTCTGCAGTGATGGGCTGGGTTGGTGTTTTGCCTTTTCTGCAGGAATACACAAAATGACAGGAATGACTATCTTCATACAGAACTGTCTTGTTATCTAAAACATTGAATGTTGAGCAGTCGTTAACTGCTTTACCTAACATAGCTTTACCTAACACTGCATGTCAGTAATTCCTCTCCACCATCTGACTAACTGTTTTCTTTTCTGTTATTAATACTGGACTTCCGTGCCCAGTTTTTTTGCTAATTCAGATACAATTATAAAATTCAAATCTGCCTTTCACAATCTGTGTCACAGCTTGTCGTGTTCACAACTTGTCTCCTTTCTAAATCTGCTGATTGTTAATGTTGCTGAGTTGTTGTGAAAACACTTAATGCTGTGCAAGCACTGACAACATGAATTCAGTCGTGCACGATAATTTCGCTTGTACAGCACTATCACAAACTGTCCTTCCCCCAATCGCTCCTGTGCATTCCTGATGACACTGTACTGCGAAAGGCTCTTTGTAGTCCCCCTCAGCATGGCTATTCTCTGTGGATATCACCCTAGTCAGTGAGTATTAGCTGACTGTTTGACTGTGGAAACCGGCATCTACAAACAGTCCCTTTCTAGTTGGACCTACTAGTTAACAATTATGTCTGGCTACTCTTTATAATTTATTTTCCATTTTTGCGAACCGGGGGATTAACGCTGCGCAAAGTGCTTCACAGTCCTGTGACTGAGATTAACTAACTCACGAGAGAATACAAGACTGTCCTGAATGTTTTTTAAATGCATTCTTTCATGGAATGTGGACATCATAGGCAAGGCCAGCATTTGTTGCCCATCCTTATTTGCCCTTGAATTGTTTGACTTTTTCAAAGCATGGTTAAGAGACACCCACATGTGTATGGAGTCAAAAAGTAATCCAGACCATGTAGAGACAGCAAACTTCTTTCCCTAAAAGACATTAATGAACCAGATAGGTACTTACAACAATCAATAAGAGTCATCATAGTCACTATGAGTGCAACTAGCTTTCAATTCTAGATTTATGAATTGGGTTCTGAACCCTCTGTCCCAGAATATTAGGCTAAGATTCTGAATTACTAGTCCAGCAGCTTTATAACTATGCTACCAGCATAATATGATTCCGTTTTCCAACACCAGGGTATTTGTCATGCACTGAGTTTGTACATTTATCAAAGTAGTTCTTGCCAAGTATTGCTTTGCAGTTTGTGTTTCTCTATCATTCTTTGTGCTTGTCTTGATGATATTATTTTATGTTTGATCATTGTTGAATTAATCAAGTAAGGTATCATTTCCCCTGAATTGGTTTATTTTTTTAAGTTATGAGTTGTATGACTGTCCAAAAGGGGGTTGGTTAGCTCAGTTGGCTGGACAGCAATATAGAGTGAAGCCAACAGCAGGAGCTCAATTCTTGCACCGGCTGAGGTTACCAGGAAAGACCCTCCTCCCACCTGAGGCAAGATGATCCTCAGGTTAAACCACCATCAGTCATCTCTCTCTCGTTATAGTATGATGACTTTACCTTTACCTTACAATCTGAACCATTATCAGATTGCCTCCACTGTCAGATGTAAGCCATCAGCACCAAGTCACAGAATGGTTCTCGCACAGAGGGGACAACTCAGCCCCTCATGTATGTACCTGCTCATTTCAGAAGCAATTCATCTCATGCCACAAACCATTTTTTCACCCTGCAACTTTTTCTTCTTCAGGTAATGGTCCAACTCTCCTTTGAAAGCCTCAGTTGAACCTGTCTCTGTCACATCTTTTGGCAGAGCATTCCAGATCCCAACCACCCGATACACGATAAAGTGTCCTCACATTGCCATTCCTTCTTCTGTCAGTTACTCTAAACCTGTGACCCCTCATTCTTGACCCTTTTATCACAGTGAAGGGTTTGCTCCCATCTCTTCTCTCCAAACCACCTGTGATTCTGTACGCTTCTAACCACTAAAATCAGCATGAGTCCAATGCACTTAAGGGAGCGGGTTTTATCAAAATTAAATTTCAGAAAGATTATAGTTACAATTGGATTTGTTTCAATGTGCATAATTGAGTCAGTGGGTAAATCTGAACAGACTTGAACCCTACCTTAATCAGTAAATTCTATCATACAACCCTGCAACAGGACAGGCCTTAGGCACCCCACTCTAGTTAGTCGTGACTCATGGTTTACTCATGATTGAATGTGGTTAACAGTATCCCTGTGGAAAGTTGCTGATCGGCATTAGCTTACACTTCGTAGCTCTAGTTGCTGCATGGACCCTTGTGATGCATTGGTATTGTCCCTACTTCTGGGGCAGGAGCCCAGCTGCTCCAAATCTGTCTTCTAACATGTCTGAACAGGTTGATTAAAAATAGCTAGCACTGATTGCTAAACTCTTTCGCACATACAACAGCTAGGTATTGTTACAGACCAGACCAGATCAAATCCCCCCCTTCCCCCAAGGTATTGTCAGGCGATAGCCGAGACGCTCCTGTATAAGGTACTGTGTTCCAGATGTGATTTGATTGGTCCATCAAATCAATTGATGGATTTAATCAATACACACACTTGATTCTTACACTACTATTAAAATATAAATAAAGAAAAATTGGCAAACATTACTCTATTGAAATTCTTAACAAGATAATCTATTATTTAACCACTAATTGTCAATGGTTCCAATATAGGTAGCATCTCATACGCATGCATTTTTGCAAAAATGCAATTCAGCAACATAGTTATGATTCTCAAGTGCTGTCTCTCTCCAGTCCATAAAAAAATCTGCCCCTTTTGGCTTTGAAGAGGAAGCCTCTCTGTCTGAGAGGCGAAAGTGAGGACTGCAGATGCTGGAGATTAGAGTCGAGAGTGTGGTGCTGTTTCGGGCAAAAGCCTTCCTGATGAAGGGCTCCTGCCCGAAACGGGGATTTTCCTGCTCCTTGGATGCTGCCTGACCTGCTGTGCCTTTCCAGCACCACAATCTCAACTCTCTAACTGAGACTTCACTGTAGCAGCTGGGAACTCAAGCTATTAGCTCAGCAGCAGCAGCAGCAGCAGCAGAAGCCTTCTCACTAACTGAAAGCAAACTAAAAACCTTTGTGAGTCTGTGAGAGCCCTGCCCCTGCGCACTCATGATTCTTTTGTCTCATTTTTTTAAAAAGCCAAGGAGAATTTGAAAGCTGTTTACCAATTGTCTGGCTGAAAGAGACACTTTGGCACTATTGTGACAACACCCTCTGCAGGAGTTACACTACGGAAAACTTATCTTAAAGGCACAGTATTGTGAATCACATTAATCAGGTTATATTAAGAAAGAATTGCCAATGGCTCCATTTTTAAACGAATTACAGGCAATCTGCGCCATCACGCTGTAGTAAAGCTGAGCACTCTACTGCTTTGGGCCATAGTCCATCTCCATGGCACTTCCCACGTTCTGTTTCACTCCTGTCTGGCCAAATATCAGCCAGCACACTAGCAGTAAGACCTGTACACGCTATAAATCTCCATCTTCAGCCAATTCCTGGTCCTCATAAAGTCCTAGAGCCATAGAGATGTACAGCATGGAAACAGACCCTTCGGTCCAACCCGTCCATGCCCAATGCTCACACTTAGAAGGTTGTGAAATTAACCCCATTCTGGGTCACAGTCCAGGCTGACCCCATCCGTGGAGTGCTGAATGTCCTAAATTGTCAGAATGGCCACCTATCAGATTAGGCATTAAAAGAAAGCCCTGTTTTCCTGTTCAGTTGGACCTAAAAGTACCCACTGCACAATTCAAAGAATAACAGAGTGCTCTGCTCAAGTCTGTAAAGAAAATTATCCTCCAATCAAAGATTTGCAGGTTGGGTGGATTGGCCGTGCTAAATTGTCCATAGTGTCCAGGGATGTGCAAGTTATGTGGGTTAGCCATGGGAAATGCAAGGGTGAAGGGTGAAGGGTGAAGGGGTAGGATAGGGTAGGGGGTGAGTCTTGGTGGGATGCTCTTCAGATAGTTGGTGTGGACTCAATGGGCTGAATGGCCTGCTCCCACACTGTAGGGCTCCTGTGATTCTAATCAACACTATCGAGAATGGTTTGACTTCTTATTCATCTTGTTTTCTTCCATGGGATCTTGCTATGCAGTAATGAGCAGCCACTTTTGTCTATGTAACATTCAAAATAAAAGTCATTGAGATGTTCAAAGCTAATGGTATTCAAAGGCAAGATTTATTTTTCTTTCTTTAATAAAAGAAGCTACCCCAGTGACAACAGCTTCCTTCTGAGGACTGGTAGCACTCAACTCTTACCTCTCTGCTTTAAGACTGAGTACCACTACTCCATGAAACTGCTTGTCTATCATGTGATGAACAGGCCCGTACTGTCTCCAACCTGATATTATCCTGCTTGATTTCTGCACTGTGACTCTTGATTTCACCTCTATTTCTAGCTTCTCTGGCCTAGATTAAACTCATCAGAGTCAATATTCAGGATCCATTTTGAAGGAGAAAGTGAGGACTGCAGATGCTGGAGATCAGAACTGAAAAATGTGTTGCTGGAAAAGCGCAGCAGGTCAGGCAGCATCCAAGGAGCATGGAAATCGACGTTTCGGGCATAAGCCTTCCTGAAGAAGGGCTTATGCCCGAAACGTCAATTCTCCTGCTCCTTGGATGCTGCCTGACCTGCTGCACTTTTCCAGCAACACATTTTTCAGGATCTATTTTGAGCCAACTGTCAAAGCCAATATTAAATTTAGCACAAGGACCACCTCTTTCCAGCTCTAACTTCATCTTAAAGCATTCCTGGTTATATTTTTACCAAGTGTGACAACTTCAAAGTCTCCAAACCAGACTGTCAAATTGCACCCTATAATTTTCCAACTTGTCCAGAATTCAGCCCATTATCTCAGAGTGAGCTCAACATCCCTATTGTCCTATTTGCACTGACGTCTACTGATGGTGCATGTGCCAATTTAATACCTTGAAAATCTAAGCACATGTTTGACAAAAAACCCTTCAATAACTTTACTCACTGTGAGCTTGGAGCAGAATGCCTTTGGCAGCAGTGCAAAACAGGCTACGATCATCATTTTGCACTCCTATTCAAGATTATGTTTGCCATTAATAAATCCTCCAGTTCTAGTGTGTCTGTGCCTTTCAGGGTTCTCAGTTTATCCCCACTGACAAGGCCTTCACACTGCTCAATCCTACTCTGCTGTTCACCACTTGAAGCCTTTTCACTCATCGAATCCCTGGAATGTAGAAGCAGGCCATTTGTTCCATTACAACCCTCCAAAGAGCATCCTACCCAGACCCATTCCCCACTCTGTATTCATAAACCAGCATTTCCCGTGGTTAATGCACCTACCTGCACATCTGTGAACTGTGGGAGGAAACGGACACCCTGAGGAAACCTACAGAGACAGGGGGAGAATGTGCAAACTCCACACAGACAGTCACCTGAGGCTGGAATCAAACCTGGGTCCCTGGCATGGTGAGGCAGCAGTGCTAACCACTGAGCCACTGTGCCACCTCTCTTGTTCTCACCACATTAAAAAAATCTTCTTTTAAAAACAGTGAGACCAACCACTCCAGTGGATATTTTCAGTGATTCTTGCTTTGGCTCAATAACTATTTTTGTCCAAGTGTTCCAGTATGTTAAAGGTGCTTTATAAATGTAATTTGTTGTTGATTTTTGTCCATAGCAACGTTAGTATTTGTCTATTTCATGAGTCTGTTCAAACACTCCATTGTCTTTGAGAGTCTTTGCTGTAAAATTGGTTGATAACAGTTAATCTCACCTGTTATGGAGTGGGAAAGAATGTTACTTTTCTATCACTCCGTGATGTGGAGCTTGGCACCTTGTAATCGACTTCTCTTTGATTGTCACAGAAGCCACAGCTTGTAATTAAGTTCCTCCGTTTCTAGCATTGTGCTAATTCTGGATACAGCTTGTCAGCACCCTTCCACACACTTCCAAAGCCCGAAAACCATTGTGAGGAATAATCCTAAATGAGCTTATCTCAGCATTTCATGCTCAAGATAGGACACCAGTTCCATATTAATACTGGGCTCACCTCTCACCTCATGTCTTCCCCATCGAATGTCTCATCTCTTTTTCCATATCGCTGTTATCAATTCTGTGTATTAGAATAGGTACATGAAGCAATAATAAATATATACAACTCGGTGGTTAGCCCATTTTGCCAGCAGTTATTTAAGGGGTGCCTCTGTGAAGCATTTGGTTACTTTGCTCCAGCTCCCCCACCCAGGGAAAATATAACTTCTCTTTATTCAGAACATGCTTTGTGTTAAATGGAGTAGACTTTGAACAGACCTCACAGCTGAAGACAGGGCATCCATGAGGCTTTGGACTGCAACAATCTGTCATTTAAAGGAACTCATGAAAGAGAAATTTGTACAATCAGGCCTATTAACCCGCCCTCACATCATGCCTAAACACCACCTTATTGACTCAATCTCAATGTTTGTACGATTACATTGTTGCAAGCACCTTGGGATTTTTTTTACATTAAGGTGCCATATAAATGCAAACTGCTGATCAATCAAATCACTTGACTAATAACTGGGGATGTGATCTATGTTAATGAAAAGTGTTGATGATATTAGCAACATCAAGTAATCTATCATTACAGCAATGCTTAGCCGAGGCCCAACTCTTTTCACAACAGCAATTGACCTATGACTATGTCAGCAGTTTAATGCTATATATCAGAGTGGTCAAGAATTAACTCAGCTTGATCATTTCGATAAGGTTCTATGGATGTGTAGCCCCCAAAGCATTTTCTTCATCAAAGCCCATCACTTTGACCCAAAGGTTGTTGTGCATTCAAAGACGTTGATGGGCCAGCCTTGATCCTCTGATCTGATTTGCTCAAGGGAAGGGTAAAAATTGGACCAGTCTGCTCAGAATATTTTCAGGGAGTGGATAGATGAGAGAGTTCAAGATCCAAGAACTTCATATCCCTGACAAAACAAAGCGTATTTCAAGTCTGAATAAATTGGTTTACACACATTCAGCCTGATTTTTTAAAACAATTTTGTTATTGTTTTGCAATATTTTTCACTTACGTGAAACATTGGCCACCCTTTTAATCTAACATGCTAGGAATGTGGGTTTATACCTGAAGAATGTTGCCACTCCTGTGGAGATGAAATCAGGTGGGGTGTAAATTGGCATTGCTGCTGCTTCCCCACCTTCCTCCAATCTCAACAATTTAAAATAAAAATGACCACCTATGGTGCTGGATTTGATATTTGTAACTTTTTTGCACTGTGTCATAACTCAGTGCTAATGCCCATGTATATGCTCGAAAAGAGCATGTGCTTCTAAACGACAGGAAGGCCTTTGACAAGATACCAACACACATCAGCCTACTCGTACTTGAACACTCAGTCTACAAAGAGAAATGCACTGATGCCGCTGCCAAAAAAATAATTCGCATCTATAGAAAGGCCATGTTCACAAATGGCACAAGTGCAAGAAGTCAAAGCCAGGCTATCTTGAAGTCAAGATGGGTTGTTCAGACTGGTGTATCACCTAATAACTGATGCTGAATGAGACAAGATGGCGAAGGAGATCAGCAGCTGAGCTTCCCTACCTGCCAGAATGCCAACCACCGTGTCTGCAAGCCCTGGCACATCTACCTAAGAATTATAGTGTGACACTGTTTCAAGGATATGCATTGATGTTACACTTATTCAAAATAATGCCAGGCGATCTATTCCCATCCACCTAAAAGTATCCAGATTAACGTCTCATCCAAAAGACAGTACCTTCAACAGTGAAGCTTTCCCCCAGTATGGCACTGGAGGACAGTTTAGACTGCAGTGTGGTCAGGTTTACACCATCGAGTAAAGAAAGTCAAATTAGGATTTCATTGATGCACATTCATAGTAACTATATAGTTTAAAATATATAGTATTGAAGAGGTCTGTCTGCAATATATTCATATTCAGTCAAATTTGTAGAAAATGACATAATGCTAAGCAAATTTTAAAATGAAATGGTCAAATAAATTTTGTTACTCAAATACTGCAAGCTTCTGCCAAACTTTAGGGAACATTTAAAATGCAATTGAATGCTTGGATAGAAAGGTTGGACTAGCAAAATGTGCAGTAAAGGTTTAATTATGCCTTTGCTCAAAATTTAGCTACTGAGCATGTGCGTGAGGAGCTATACCTGAGTGATGCCAGATTACATGGAACTGAAGCCTGAGTCTATAGGATGTCAGCAAAATTTCCTCTTTTACCATGCCTTGTACATTATTATGTTTAATAAAACCTGTTAATATCGACTCCCAAGAGTGCAGACTTCATCTTACTACACATGTAACAACTAACTAAATTTCATCTTTTTAGGTTATTTTTGTGAAGAGCATAGATGCATAGATGCACCTGGGATAGATAAAGTGCCACAATTTACTTCCAACTCTTAAAAGTGATTGAAAAGCAGATAAAAAGATTAATTCAACTTTACAATTCAGTTTATATGACCCAGAGAAGTTGCACTTCCATTTCCTCAGAACATCATCATCCATTGTTGAAGATTTGTCCTTCAAACGTCCATTTCTCAACTTTAAAAAGATCCATTTGTTGTTACTTCGTTAACCAGTGACTATCATCTAAGAAGAGTGTTGTATATTTCTATAGTAAATGTTAAGTCCAATTCATTCAAAGGAAGTATTAGACTCCCAATAATTAATAATAGTGTGACTCTTCAATTTAGAGTGCACACAGAAGTAGCCCAAGTGAGGTAAACCTTTTTTTGATTTAAGCTCTTCATTGAGACTGTTTGACTAACTCTCTTATATAAAACAAATTTAATGAGCAGCACAGCACTTCATAAAAAATTCTTGAGGTACAGTAATTGTCTTATACGCTTAGACATGTGCTTTCAACTGCTGTGAAATCCTTTGGAGGAGTTTTCGAATGTTTTCAATGTTTTAATTAATCCAGTTTTAATCGCATCAATAGGCAGCAATGAAAGGTTTCAAAACTAAATTTCAGTTCCATCTGGGAGGCTAAAAATGTTTGAAGAAGGAACTGAGAGTTTGGGAGATCTGAGCTGATACATCAGTTGATGTTTTCATTTTGGACTTAGATCCAAACTTTGTCAGGATAAATAAAGTCACATCTACAATGAACTTATTTCAGTGTTCTTTCTATCATTTATTTTCAACTCCTGTCCATTTATACTAATTTGATGTCTTCTTTTTAACGTATTAATGGTGCTTCACATTTTCTCCTTGAGGAACTAGAGATATAAAAGATAACATGGATGAAATTCTTCTATGTTAGCAATACTAGAAAGGATAACAGTGAGATGGTCCACCTACTTTAATACTGTGCCCAATTTTCATTTGAAGTCAATAGAAAAGAATGTTATACATGGTACCAACATAAGCATGTTTCATAGTATCAGAGGGACATTGGTGTGCATGTACACTCATTTCTTAAGATATCAGGACAGGTGAATGTAGTGGTTAAGAAGGCATATGGTATACTTGACTTTATCAGTCAAGGCATAGAGTTAAAGAACATGGAGGTGAAGCTGGAACTGTATAAAACATTTATTAGGCCACAAGCAGAGTACAGCGTGCAGTTCTAGGATCCACGTTACAGGAGGGATATGATAGCATTGGAAAGAGTGCAGAGGAGATTTACCAGGATATTGCCCAGGTTAGGAAGTTTCAGTTATGAAGAGAGCTTGGATAGACTGGGGCTTTTTTAAGAGCAGTGAGACAGAACATGATTGAAATGTATGAAATCATGAGGGGCATAGGTAGGCATCAATTACCAGGGAGCATAAATTTAAGGTAAGGGGTCAGAAGGTTTAGAGGAGATGTGAAGGAAACTTTTTTCACCCAGAGGGTGGTAGAAATCTGGAGCTCACTGCCAGTAAGGGTGGGAGAGGCAAAAACCTTCATAACATTTAAGGAGTACTTCGTTGTACACTTGAGATGCCACGGCATACAACACTCTGAGCCAGGTGCTGGAAAATGGGATTGGAATAGTTAGGTGGTTGTTTTTGCCTGGTGTGGATATAATGGACCAAAGCACCTATTCCTGTCCTGTAGTTCTCTGTGACCCTTTCTGAATCCTACAACTGCATGTTATTAAATGATCATCAAGTCTAAGAGATGAACTGACCATCAATGGGTATTTACATTGCCCTGATAGTTTCCAGATTCACTCACTCACCAAAGTGGAGATTGAACATTTCAGCCAAGGCTGAGACAGGAATGTTCAGCTGGTTTGCCTGTTTTAGTAGAGGGAAAACTAGTGTTCCCATTGCTGACAATCCACCCCATCATGTTTGCCTACCTTCTACATAGGAGAGAGGGGAAAACATCAACAAACAGAGAACTTCTTTTCCAGTCATAGAGTCACAGGGTCATACAGCACAGAAAAAAACCCTTTGGTCCAACTCGCCCATGCGAACCAAGTTTCCCAAACTGAACTAGTTTCATTTGCCAGCATTTTGCCTCTAAACCCTTCCTATTCATGTACCCATCCAGACGTCTTTTAGATGTTGTAACTGTATCCACCTCTACCACCTCCTCTGGTAACTTGTCCCATACATACACCACCCTATGCATGAAAAAGGTACCCCTCAGGTCCCTTTTAAATCTGTCTCCTGTCACCTTAAATTTATCCCCTCTAGTTTTGGACTCTCCTATCCTCGGTAAAAAGACCTTCGCTACTTTCACTATTCTCCCTATCCACACCCTTCATGATTTTATAAACCTCTCAACCTCCAAAACTCCTGGGGGAAAAAACCCCAGCTGATTCAGCTTCTCCCTAAAACTCAAACCCCCCCCAACCCTGGTAACACCCTTGTGCATCATTTCTGAACCTTTCTTCACACATTGGTAATGAATCTTCCACTTAAAACAGCACCAACCCATTCCCTTGTATTTAATTCACAACTCAAATACCTAACTGGTATTTGTAGTCAAAGCAGATGATATCAGAGAAAAAGATAATACAGAACAAAACTTTTCAGTTTTAATGGCATTAACATATTGCCTTTTACCAATGAAGCACAAAATTGTTACATTTACCCATCATGCCTACACAGGCTCATTAAATGAGCATCATTACCCAGTGCAAATCTTCTGCTTTTTCCCATATCCTTGCACATTATTTTTATCCAAATAATTACCCAACTCCCTCTTGATTGCCTCAGTTGAACCTACCTCCACCATACTTCCAGACGGTGCATTCCCAGACCCTAACTACTCACTAAGTGAAAAGATTTTTTTCTCACATCACCCTTGCTTCTTTCAGAAGAGACCAGTTTAATTTGGGATGTAAGTGTCTCTCTCAGCTGGTTCCTAAGGTCTTAGCTGAAATGAATCTTTTGGTCAGTACTGTATATCTTCTACTGGGCTGGGGTATTGTTCGATACTAAGTGGCACTGGTCTTCAGGAAGAATATAGGGATGTGAAAAATTTGTACTAGTGTAAGTAGAGTGCTGTTGGAAGGTTAAAGCATGTTGTTGAGACAGATCAGGGAGGGCTTTACTCTACATGGAACCACACCACTCTTCATTGGAGGATAACAGTTAAAACAAATGCTGAATTCACGTTCTTCACTTAGAAAACTACAAAGACTACAACAGCTCCCAAACAAAAATGAGACAGAGCCTGGAAACTGGACCAGACTCAAACATTTATCCTCTTGTCATTCTGATGCAGTTTTCATTTTCTTCTTCAGCCAGAAGAGCTTACAAATGCCCTGGAGATCAGTAATATTGTCTTCACCAGCCTGTTTGCACTGGAAATGCTTCTGAAGATCCTGGTGTATGGACCATTCGGTTATATCAAGAACCCTTACAACATTTTCGATGGCATCATTGTCGTCATCAGGTAAATTGTCAAGGAGATGCAAAATCCATTCATGAAGGCATTAAACAATAAGGTATCACTTGTAGAGCTCTTTGAAAAGACAAGCATTCTAAAGTAAATATCAGCAGAAATAGAAACCAGATTGACCATCGTCCATTTTGCACCATTGCACAAAATCAAACCCTATCTCCATGGCTCTTCCTTTCCTGAGTCCCATCATTTCCTCTCTTTTTCTCAGCTCACACATTCCCTCTCTCACACCATCAACACTTTCACACTTTGCCTTGTGAATAATGTCATTGAGCACACGAACTGCTCATTATGATGTTTGCACCCAGAGCGTCACACCAGGTTCTCTTAGAATCTTGTTTCTCTCTGATGAACATCTAACAGTAACTCCAAATATTCAAACTAGTTAGATTCTTGTTGGCCACCGCGATGTACTGTATTTCATGAACAACTGAGAGACGCTTTAAACTGTGCATTTTTATATATATATATTTGTCTGTTTGTGTTGCACTCTTTGTTTGTCCTTGTTGTTCAATTGAATTAGTTCAATATTCCTGAGAAGTGAGGGGTCAGATTGAAAATGCAGTAAAAGGTGAGAGAAGGTTAACTTACTGCTTGTCTAAGTAGAAATATGACCAGGGGTGTGACCTGTCAAAAGGTGTGACAGCATTTTCATCTGGAAATGACATATTGTCAACACACTATTGTTTCACCTTCCCTTAATCACTGGAGTTGTGATGTCAAATAATCCCATTTGGAAACCTGTGTGCCACTTTATCACAGTTTGTAGCAGAGTACAATTGGGCAAGTGCTGAGATCTCTCAGGCTTTCACAACAGCATCGATCTAGCATGTCCAGTTGGTAGGTTGTTTCTGGTCTTGACACTTGCTGCTGTTTTCTTCAGATGTTCTCAGAAGGAGAAACTCATATCTGGAATGAATCCCAAGTCTGGATTGTCTCTGGCTATCCGTGTGGAAAAACAATTTATTAGACACTGGCACTGTGGAGTGGAATATACTGCATGTGGTTATAGTGGGATTCAATATGAGATGTTATGTATTGCAACAGTCTGCGAATTTTGTAACATCGTTGTTAAGATATGGGTCTAGGGTACAGAAGGTGGAGCTTGGTTGGCACTAGAGATGTCATCAGTATGGATGAATATATGGAATGTGGTTATTGTCAGGTCATTGGATTATATGTTGAACAGTACCGGGGCTAACACAGGGTCCTAAACCTAGTTGTTGTCCAGTCTAAATTCCATGCACCCCCACCCCCCTCAATCCCCTTACCCAAGCAATGGACTCTAAATTGTCTTTTGTGATGGATTTTTTTGAACCACTGTCCCAACCCCAGTTGGAAGACCCCTGAAAAGCTTCACGACAAGGTCAGTGTACTAGACAGTCCTAAGCTGTGATATTTACTGACGTTATGCTACCTTCGGGTTCTTTTGGAAGCCATTTTCGATAAAGTGTTGGATATCACCAACACCGGGAAAGAGATCTTTGAAAAGACAAAAATTAGAAAATAAATATCCTGAGAAATATAAACCAGGCTGACCATTATCCATTTTACACCACTGCACAAAACCAAACTGTATCCCCTTGGCACATCCTTTCCTGAGTCCCTCATTTCCTCTCTTTCCCTTTGTTTACACATTCCATCTCCCATATCCTTTACAAAAACCAGTGTGGTCAGCTTTCAGGAAGGTCTCGACTTCTGGAGATACCCATTGCAGAGTTAGACAATAATAAGTCCTAAAGTATAGAGGAAGTATTAAAATTGCTCAGTAGCTGTCTGCTAGGGTAAGATTTTTTTCAGATTTTGGCATGGCAATGGTTTTCGCTGCATATCATGTTTTGGGATGAAGTTTGAGCTGATAACCCAGCTCATGAAGTTCATCGCACACTGAGCATAACTGAGTCCTTCCGCTCAACATCCCTCTCCTGGCTTCCTGATCTTGCAAACATCAACATCCCGCACCTCCAACAACTGATGAAAATCCACAAGCTGGTTGAAAGCATTCGTGCTGCTCCTCACTCGCCCGATCTAAGATTACATGTTCAGCTCACCTACTGACCATTTAACCCCCAAAAGGCAGTGAGACCCACTACTAAGCAGCCTTTGGATCAAGGAAGAGGGACACAGGAAGTCACTAACAAGTTCCTTGTGACAAAGTCCATCTGTTGAATGGCAAACTTTGAACTTTCACAGGGAGTGTGGTCCTTATTAAACAGGTTCGGGACAAGTCAGGGCTCCTGTGCAGCTGACCTCGAGCACTGGGACCCCAGTGAAAACCTTTTGGCTCTCATGGCGAGACATCAACATTGCTGAACAGTATCCCCTCTGCAGATTGATTAGACCCTTCACCTTAATCAGAATAAATGAAGAGACTAATACCTAACTCCAAGGATTTGATTTCATGAAAGAAGATAGCCGTGGCTCTGGCTGTTCTGCCAGTTCTGTGCATTACATTCGAGAGTGCAACTTTCTGTAATAACTAAACCCCAGTTTCCACATTTGCACTAGTTAAAATGCCTGCTTGTTACCAGGTTCAAGTGTTGAATGGTAATTGATGACAAATTCTCAGATTCATGTTGTGTTTCTCATTTAATTTGATCTGTCTTACTGTGCTCCCCTCAGTGTGTGGGAAATTGTCGGACAGCAAGGCGGGGGCCTCTCGGTGCTGCGTACCTTCCGCCTGATGCGGGTGCTGAAGTTGGTACGGTTCATGCCAGCCTTGCAGCGCCAACTGGTGGTCCTGATGAAGACAATGGACAACGTTGCCACCTTCTGCATGCTGCTGATGCTTTTCATCTTCATCTTTAGGTGAGTGTGAGACAATATTTCCTCACGCGATAACTCCAGAGCCTTTGAGCACACTGGAAAGCCTCATTGGAGAGGCTGGGCAGAGTGAAAAATGAGGAAAGGTGTACTCACAACTTGCTGTTTCAGTTAATGGGTGGGAAATTGGGCAGGTTCCCATTCAGACATGCAATCCTCCTTGCCCCCTCTTCTTAGAGTCATAGACCTCTGTGTTCCACGCAGATGATGCTTTATACCCATTCACCATGTGATAATTTTAAGGAATCAAGGCACTAGTTGTAGTCAATAGAAAAAATAAATAGAAAAACAAAAGGAGTTGGTAAATGGATCATTGAGCTATGTTAGACCTCCACCCTTATGATTTATTTCCATTTTGTAAGTGCACTCTATAAGTTTTCATGTCTACTGCGGTTGAAAGATTTGAGGTAGATTACAGTCAGTAAACAAACTTTTAACTCACACAAGACCTTTTCACTTGCACAGAGTTAAAATCAGGCCCAATAATTCAGATGCAAATAGATCAGAATGCTGTTTGCTTATATTGGAAAAAAAGAGGTGAGCATCACAGAGCACAGAATGAGTTGTAAGGTGCATATAAGAATATACTTGCAGGAGTAGGATGTCAATCCTTTGAAGCTAATCCAGAACTCAGATCCTAGCTGATCTGTATCTTAACCCCACATAGCAACTTTGTTAAATATCCTTTAAGAAAACGCTATCAATCTTTATTTTAGCCATTGTTACAGGGCAGAATACAAGGCAAACCAGGGAGTTAATGGCTCAGTGCAGTGAAACTTGGATTTTAAACTTTTAGTGATTATCATGTAAGTGTAGCTAATGACCTATCGACAAATGGTAGTTTTTGAGGAGTGACACAGACTTTCGTCAGGGATAGAATAAACTCATGAAATTTCCAAGGTTAAAAAAAAACAGATTGGGAATAAAAGCAGGACAGAAAGAATCTCTTTACGATGATGGAAGAAAGGAAACATTTGTAACAGTATAGCAGCTTTCACAATGTCAAGGATGTCTCCAAAGCACCCTGCAGTCAATTCTGTAGGTTTTAAAGTGAAGGTTGTTATAATATAGAAAACAACGTCGTTGTCAGTTAACCAGTTTTAGCAATGCTGACTGGATGATAAATATTAGCCAGCACACTCCGGAGAATTAACCTGCTCTTCATCAATATGAGTATCATCAGATCATTTTCACCTGAAAGAATAGATGGGACCTTGATTTAATATCTCAGCCAAAACACAGCAACAGTGCAGTGTCTGCGTCACTCAGTGCAGCACTCGTGTGTTAATCCTGACTTTAATGCTCACATCTCTGGAATAGGATTTGAACTCACTTCTGATTTGGAAATGAGAGTTCTATAACAAGTTCCTATTCAACACTTGGAGCTCAGTGGAGTCACTCACAACAGGCTCATCCAGGGCAGCTGAGTGATGTAACCAGATATCCAGTTTGTCAACATCACTTTTCTTAGTCTCACACATGAGCTGTGTAATGTGGTAAGACCTGACTAATTCAATTCCAGGGCTGCTTCCTGTGACTGATTGCAGGATGGATCAGATAACTGACAAGGAGAAAGACACAACTGCAAAGCATGCATGGCAGCATGGTGGCTCAGTGGTCAGCACTGCTGCCTCACAATGCCAGGGACCTGGGTTCGATTCCAGCCCTTGGGTGACTGTCTGTGTAGGGTTTGCATGTTTTCCCTGTGTCTGCGTGGTTTTCCTCTGGGTGCTGTGGTTTCCTCCCATAGTCCAAAAATGTGCAGATTATATGGACTGGCCATGGGAAATTGCCCATAATGTCCAGTGATGTGCAGGCCAGGTGGGTTAACCATGGGAAATGCAGGATAGAGGGGCATGGATCTAGGTGGGATGCTTTTCGGAGCATCAGTGTGGACCCGATGGGCCAAATGGCCCACTTCCACCCTGTGATTTCTATGGAATACTTGTTGAATGTAACTACATTTAAAAAAAGGGAATTTAGCAAAGCTGAATAAGAGAATGGGATAATAAGATAACGCTTTGCTCTTTGACATTGCCACAAATTCTGTAACTGTGTGTCATAGCATTATACAACCCAGTAATTATGTTATTCTGTTTTTCCTTACAGTATTTTGGGAATGCATCTTTTTGGCTGCAAGTTTGCTTCAGAGAAAGAAGGAGACACACTTCCTGACCGAAAGAATTTTGACTCGCTTCTCTGGGCTATTGTAACAGTCTTCCAGGTATAGAAAGCAACCCCCAACATTCAATCCTAAATGTCCAGTTGAAAAAGGGTTAAAATTATGGGCACCGTACTTTAGGAAGGATGCTAAGGTGCCGAAGAAGGCATCAAGCAGATTTACTCAAATGGTACCACAGATGAGGAACATGCAGAGAGACTACATTGTATATTGTTCATCTTCAAAAAAAGGAGCCGATTTAGCAGAGGTATTCAAGATTTTGAAAGGTTTTGATAAATAAAGGGAATCTGTACACATAGCCAAGTGGCAACGCAGATATTAAATAACTGGCAAAAATCAGAGGGGTGATGGGGAGAATTTTTTTGCAACAAATTGTTGCAAACTTGAATCCCTTTTCTGAAAGAATAGTAGATACGGATTCAATAGTAACTTTCAAAAGGCAATTGGGTGTATAGCTGAAGAGGAATTCTTTGCAAGGGCAAGGAGGAAGAGGCAGGAGTTTGAAATTATTTAGATAACTCTTTCAGAGAATCAGCACCAGCAAAATGGATCAAAACTCCTCCAATGTGGAATCATTCTGTGCTTCTAAGAAAGTCACCAAGGTGCTAATAAAAGCAGGAAAACTGTTTCCCAATATTCCCATTTCACGTTGCTAGAAAAACGTCAACTTTTCCTTATTAATTTTCCATGCCGATGATTTCAAAAGTACCATTCATTTCTCTCTCTCCTGGGCTGCACTCTGAAGCCAGTCAACCTCCCATAAAAGGTGTGAAAGTGTCACTGTTAATTTGAAAGTGAGAGAAAGATAGCAGCAGAAACATCCCCGTCGGCTCAGGATACTCAATCTGCCTGGTCTTTATCCTTTTGTGGTGACGTCCTTAGGCACTTCTCCACACCTCCTCTTATTAACACAGCTGACATTGATCAATTAAGAAGAATCAGGAACAAAAACAGAAATTGCTGGAAAAGCTCGGCAGATTTAGCACGTCTGCAGAGCGAAATCAGTGACAACCTTTTGGGTCCAATGACCCTTCCTCAGAAGAATCAGGGCATGATTCAAATCTTCTTCCAGAAAGAATTGGCCTGGATTTAGAACAGAGAGGTTGGACTGTATTGCTAATTGATTGATGAAGCTTTTCCAAGTACAACTGTTAATTATGTGCATAATGCTACCGGTTGGACAAGCCTGGCTTCCTCTTGGCGTTCAGTCATAACAGTCACAATATGACACTGGCATGAAAACAGTTTTCAATTTTTGGAATCTACAGAAGATCACATCTGTTCTTGTTGTTTAACATTCTCCTCCTTCTGTTCAAATCATTTCCTAACTTCACCTTATAACATCCTGCAACCTCAGGACATCTGCATGCCTCCAACTTTAGCCTCTTGTGTATCCCTATTTTCAGCACTCCATCCTTAATGACTGTGCCTTCAGTTATTTGACAGACAGCACTCTGTCCCGAAATCTCTCTGCCTGTCCAACCCTCCCTCTCAAAACAGAACTGAGACAGATCCTTTGGCCCAAACTGGTCAAGGCCAACCAAAATGTCCGTCCACACTAACCCTATTTCCCTGGCCTCGGCCCATATCCTTTTAAACCTTTCCTACCCATGTGTTTGTCCAAATGCCTTTTAAATGTTATTAATGTACCTGCCTCAACCACTTCCATTGGCAGTTCATTCCATATGTGTACCATCTTCTACTTAAAAATGTTGCCCCTCAGGTTCCCTTTTACACTTTCCCCTCTAATCTTAAATTGATGCCCTCTAGTCTTTGATTCCCCAACACTAGGAAAAAGACTGAGTGCATTCACCCTATCCATGCTGCTCGAGATCATTTACACTTCTATAAGATCCCTACCTCAGTCTCCTGCGCTCTAAAGAAAAAAGTTCTGGCTTGTCCAATCTCTCCCTATAACTCAAATCCTTGATTCCTGGCACATCCTTGCAAATTGTTTCTACACTCTTTCCAGATTAATAACGTCCTTCCTATAGCAAGCTGACCAAAACTGAGCACAATACTCCTAGTTTAGCCTCATCAATGTCCAGTACAATTGCAACAGAACTTCAGAACTTCTATACTCAATGACCTGACTGATGAAGCCCAGTGTGCCAAAAGCCTTCTTCACTGCCCTGTCTACCTGGGACTCCACTTTCAGAGAACCATGTACCTGAACTCCAAGGTCCCTCTGTTCCACTACGCTCCCTTATGCCCTACCACTCACTATGAAACTCCTATCTTGATTTGACTTTTCAAAATGCAAGACCTCACATTTATCTATATTAAACTCAGTTGCGATTTCTCGACCCACTTCCCCAGCTGATCAAGGTTCTGCTGCAATGTCTGATAACCTTCCTCACTGTCAACGATACCCTCTATTTCAGCAACCTTACTAATCATGGCCTGTCACATTCTAACCCAAATCACTGATAGATAACAAACAACAATGGGCCCAGCACCGACCCCTGAGGCACTCCATTAGTCCTCCAATCCGACAAGCATCCTTCCACTATTACCCTCTGCTTCCTTCAATCAAGCCAATTGTGTATCCAATTTGCTAGCTCCCCCTGGATTCCATGTGATCTAACCTTCCGGGGCAGCCTACCATATGGCACCTTATCAAAGGCCTTACTGAAATCCACATAGACTACTTCTAAAGCCCTACCTTCGTCAACCTTCCTGGTCATTTCATCAAAGATCTCTAACAAATTTGTCAGGCATGTTTTCCCATGCACAAAGTCATGCTGACTATTCTTAATCAAACCCTTTCCATATGCATGTTTATCTTATCTCTCAGGATCTTCCCAAGTAACTTACCCACCACAGATGTTAAGCTTACTGGTCTATAGTTCCCAAGTCTACCGGGGCCTCTCCTGTGGCTAACGATGATGCAAATATATCAGCCAGGGTCCCCGCAATTTCGTCTCTAGCGTCTTGCAGTGTTCTTGGATATATCTGGTCAGGACCATCATACATTCTGATACATCCACCATCACCTCTACTGTGATATGGACTGTCCCCAAGATATCACCACTAACTTCCCCAAGTTCCCATGTCTTCATGGCTTTCTCCACGGCAAACACAGAGGAGAAATATTCATTCAGAACCTCGCCCATCTCCTGTGGCTCTACATATAAGTGTCCTCTTTGGTCCTTGAGGGGCCCTATTCTGTCCCTAGTTATTCTTTTTCTTTTAATATACTTAAAGAACCTCTTTGTATTCACCCTAATCTTCTCAGCCAAGGCTATCTCATGCCCCCTTTGCGCCCTCTTGATTTCCATCTTCAGTAAACTCCTATATCCCTTGATCCCAGCTGCCTGTACAGGAGCCACCTCTCCTTTTTTTCTGGTCAGGCCTCAATATCTCTTGTCATCCAGGGTTCCTTATTCCTATTAACCTTGCCCTTTCACCCTCACAGGAACATATCAATCTTGAACTCTAACTAGCTCACTTTCAAACGCCTCCCACTTGCCAGAGGTCCCTTTGCCTGCAAACAAACTACTCCAATCAAAACCTACAAGCTCCTTCTTTAATCCATTCCTTTCTGACCAAACTTTTGACCACTTGTCCGAACTTATCCTTCTGTGTCAGATTGCATTTCTCATCGTGGGATGTTTTTAACCACAGTAAAGGTGTTATATAAATGTTGTATACTTTGTGCCCCTCCTTGCAAAAAACAATTGTCTCACTCTTCCATAAACACGTTATTGTGGCTTCCACGAATATCTCATTAAATAAGCAAAGAGCTTCATCATAATTAATGCTCTGACAATGCGTTTCTCTAACAGTTGCATAGTTAAATGAAAATGCTTGCAGGAATTTTGTTAATACTTTGAAAGGCTTTGAATCCATGAACAGTATTCAGTTGATGAGGGGAGAAGTGCAGGAGGTGACCCCAAATGTCAAGTTTCTGATGGGCAGTAAACTAAACTTATCCAAGATTCACCAAGTAAGTGTCATTTGACCCAAAAATGACGGAAAAGCTTTATAATTGCCAGATCGGACAACTAAGTAGTAGTGGGTACAAGGAGTGGATGCAGTTCATAGAATCATAAAATCCCTACAGTGTGGATAGAGCCATTCAGCCATCAGGTCTGTGATGACCCTCTGAACAGCGTTCCACCCAGACCTGCCCCCACCACCGACCCTATCCCTTTAACTTTGCATTTCCCATGGCTAACCCACCTTGCCTGCACATCCCTGGACACTACAGGTAATTTAGCACAGCCAACCCACCTAACCTGTGCATCTTTGGACTGTGGGAAGAAACTGGAGCACCTGGAGGAAACCCGCACACATACTGGGAGACTGTACAAATGCCACATAGACAGTTACCCAAGGTTGGAATCGAACCTGGCTTCCTGGCGTTGTGAGGCAACACTGCTAACCGCTGAGTGCCAGTCAGTTCTCCACAGAACTCTGCTCAGTGTAACTACATTACAATTTCATAAGCTGGAATTCGATGGAAAGTAATCCTCTATGTTTCCACAGAAGGAACCTGCCTAAATCCCATGTGGTGATGGCATTCAGCAAGCTGCTAGTTGTTGTTGCAGCTGGATCACAACGTTGCTTTTGCATTTCAAAAACATTGTGCCACACTCTGGACCAATCTGACACCTAGTGACCTATGGCAGTGTTCTTAATGGGACTATTTGAGTTATAAACAAGCTGACTTTACAACAACTCGTGTCTAAATAGTGCCTTTAATCGAGTAAAACATCCCAAGGCACTTTGCTGGAGCTTTGACTTGTTTTGGTAGAACAGGTGCACAGATGGTGACAATGTTACTCAATAGGGGCTGCCAATCTCCCACAAGCAAGAAGTAGAATCAAGTTGTTTTTTTAAAAAATAATTTTCTAAGGAGAGAAAACTCTGCTGTTCGTAATTTTCCATCAGCCATCTGCTGTTGAGTCTTGTTTTACCCATTTATAAAGATTTAACCATCCAATTGATGCATTGTACAATGCTGTGGATGCACTATTCTCCAGATTAGTAAGCCTATATATTGAAGATTGGCAACAGCTAATCACAGGGCCCTCCTATACTTTCATACCTGGTTTATCATGGCCCTGATTCAGCTTTAATGGCTACTTGGATCTAATACTAACTCCCACGATCACCTGAAATCGGCAGAGATCCAGATGGCATTCCAGACCACCCAGAATCTGCATCCATAACAGTGTTTTATTGAAAGGAATACCAAGCCTGATGCAGAAATGTTGGGCACAGGAATCTGCCAACATTCATTGGCACTCCATTTGCCCAATCAGAAGTTAGATATTTTCTCTGGGCAAGTGTGTCATGTTCAACACCAAATCGTGGCTCAGTACCTGGGTTCTGTGATCAGCTCACAGACAGATGCTAATCAAAGGCATTCTGGCCACAAAAACATAACTGACTTTGGGGAAATCAGAGAAGCCTCTCACCAGAGAGTTCAAGTATATCTTCTGCCCATCACAAGTATAAATTAAAGACCAATACAACACTACACGGATGTCAGGCAGATTACAAGGGTGAGTGAAAAATTGTCATCTTAGATAAAAGCTTGTTTCTGTGATCTAGGTCCAGTTCTCTGAATCCTGTTCTACTGAAGAAATTGAGGTTTTCGTCAAGAAGAAAAGGGAGCGTATGTCAGGTATAGACAGCAGAGATCAAGTGAATTCCTAGAAGAATATAAAAGCTGTAGGAGTACACTTAAGAAGGAAATCAAGAGGGCAAAAAAGGGACATGGGAGAGCTTTACTAATTAGGGTTGAGGAGGACCCAAAGGGACAAAAGGGTAATTAGGGAGGGAATATAGTCCTTTAGAGATCAGAATGTGTGGAACCACAGGAGATGGGGGAGATACTAAAAGAGTATTTTGCATCAGTGTTTACTGTGGAGGGGGACATGCAAGATATAAAACGTGGGGAAATATGAAACGTGGGGAAATTTTGAAAAATGTCTATATTACACAGGTGCTGAATGGCTTAAAATAAATAAAGGTGGATAAATCCTGGGATCTGATCAGGTGTACCCTAGAACTCTGTGAGAAGCTAGGGAATTGATTGCTGGGCCCCTTGCTGAGATAGTTGTATCATCGATAGTCACAGGTGAGGTGCTAGAATACTGGAGATTGGCTAATGTGGTGCCAATTAGAAAGGTGGTAAGGAAAAGCCAGGGAACAATAAACCAATGAGCCTGACATTGATGGTGGGCAAGTTGTTGGAGGGAATCCTGAGGGACAGGATTTACATGTACTTGGAAAGGCAAGTACTAATTAGTGAGTGTTAACATGACTTTGTGTGTGGGAAATCATGTCTCACTAACTTGAGTTTTTTGAAGAAGTAACGAAGATGATTGATGAGGGTAGAGCGGTATGTGTACTTCAGTAAGGCATTCAACAAGGTTCCTCATGGGAGACTGGTTAGCAAGGTTAGATCACATGGAATTTAGGGAGAACTAGCCATTTGGATACAGAACTAGCTCGAAGGTAGAAGACAGAGGGTGGTAGTGGAGGGTTGCTTTTCAGACTGGAGGCCGGTGACCAGTGGAGTGCCACAAGGATCGGTGCTGGGTCCACTACTTTTCATCATTTATATAAATGATTTGGATGTGACATAGGAGGTATGGTTAATAAGTTTGCAGATGAGCTGTAGTGGACAACGAAGAAGGTTACCTCAGAGTATAACGGGAGCTTGATCAGATGGGTCAATGAGCAGGAGTGGCAAATGGAGTTTAATTTAGATAAATGTGTGATGCTGCATTTTGGAACGGCAAGTCAAGGCAGGACTTGCATACTTAATAGTAAGGTCCTGGGGAGTGTTCCTGACCAAAGAGACCTTGGACTGCAGGTTCATAGTTCCTTGAAAATGGAGTTGCAGGTGAAGTTGCATAGGATAGTGAAGGGGGTGTTTGGTATGTTGTCTTTTGTTAGTTAGTGCATTGAGTACAGGAGTTGGGAAGTCATGTTACAGTCATACAGGACATTGGTGAGGCCACTTTTGGAATACTGTGTGCAATTCTGGTCTCCCTGCTATAGGAAAGTTGTTGTGAAACTTGAAAAGGTTCAGAAAAGATTTACAAGAATGTTACTATGGTTGGAGGATTTGAGCTCTAGGGAGGCTATATAGGCTGGGGCTATTTTCCCTGGAGGCTGAGGAGTGACCTTTTCAAGGTTTATAAAATCATGAGGGGCCTGGATAAGATATATAGACAAGGTCTTTTCCCCAGAGTGGGGGAGTCCAATACTAGAGGGCATAGGTTTAAGGTGAGAGGGGAAAAATATAAAAGGGCTGATGGGACAATTTATTCACGCAGAAGGTGGTGCGTGTATGGAATGAGCTACCTGAGGAAGTGGTGGAGGTTGGTACAATTACAACATTTAAAAGGATGTGTATATGAAGAGGAGGTGTTTAAAGGGATATGGGCCTAATGCTGGCAAATGGGACAGATTAATTTATGATATCTCGTTGGCATGCTTGAATTGGACTAAAGGATCTGTTCCATGCTGTACATCTCTATGACTCTATATACAGATTGGATTGCCTTACTTTATGGGAAAATGTTGAGAGACATAAAATTTGGGTATCTATGTACTGGGAATATGATAAACTAATGGGCCTGATGTGCATTGCATTTGCACATTTAGGTGTGTTATTTTGTAAAAGGTTATTTTTTGTCTTCCCAGATATTGACTCAAGAGGACTGGAACAAGGTCTTGTACAATGGAATGGCCTCGACCTCTCCGTGGGCTGCTCTATACTTCATCGCCCTCATGACATTTGGCAATTACGTTCTCTTTAACTTGCTAGTTGCCATTTTGGTGGAAGGATTTCAGACTGAGGTAAAATACAATGTGGTAAATCTTTGAATAATGCATGAGAATCAGTATTGGACAATGCCATCTGGCTTTCCGCTGTTTGTGATTACGAAGTGCACTTTCTAATGTTCACTGCTACTTAATAAATATGCAGCACACAGGAAAACAAAGATAACGGGGTCCTGTGTCACCTGGAACAAAGACACAAGAATGACAGAAAACTATTGAATCGAAAGATACTATGCAAATAAACCACCCATGGCAATCACCATGAATTTATTGACATTCAAACTAAAAAAAAGTCATCAGTTACAAATACATTCAAATGCTCAATTAGCGTGCTATTAATTCCCAAGTACAAAATGGGGATATAAAGTGGCTGTTAAATAGTGTATTTGTTCTTTATTAACTAACACCAGTTCTACTGATTCCTTAATACCATGAGAAATCATGATTTTTTTTAGAAGTTATTTCCATGGTATGCTATGATATTCCATTAGTTACAATGACATCCAGTTAAATGCTCTGACACATTACGATATACAATGATAAAAGTGTGATATACAGTAGTATGCTGTGAAATACTATCTTGCAGAGCTGCCCTACATCGAGTTGCACTGTTTCACTTTATCTATTTGCCATCAATAAAGAAATAATAGGTTTGCCAGTAAAAACACATTTATCTGTCAGCACATCATTAGTAACCCTGCTGCATTCTGCCCTGTTGTAGGTTACTCTGACATTAATTGTGGGAATCTGACAATTTAATCTGATGATCTGAGTTGTTCATTCTAAAGTTTAACATTTACTGTACTTAACTATTTGTCAGAATTGGCATTTCATTCTAAATGCTATGCAATGCTATAGAGTCAAAGAGTCACATAGCATGGAAACAGACCTTTCAGTCCAACCAGTCCATTCCGGCCATAATCCCAAACTAAACCAGGCCTATCTGCCTGCGCTTGGCCCATATCCCTCCAAACATTTCATATTCATGTATTTATTCAAATCTGAACGTAAAGTCGCCCCCTTTAATATTCTTCATGCCATTGTTTTTTTGTGTTTCACAACTGATGTTTGGAGGGTGATCTAAGGTAAAATGCACAGTGTTCCTTCAATTATATTTTTACATTCTGCACCCGTGACACATACAGGCAGAAAAGTGAGTTCTTGAGTTTTAATGCTGTGATTTCGGTTGGTGCACCTTTTAACCTGCCTTTTATAGTATCAAAGATTATGCAACAATTCAGATGTAAGTACTTTCCCTTTAAGAAGATCTGACGGCAGTTTGCACCATCAAGTGCAATCAGGATGTTGAATGTTTTCTGTGTAAGTTAATGCAGCCCTACCATCACTTGTTTTCTCTATGATCAATGATAAATGTCTTGAAACAAAAAGGTAACAGTTTTCTTATGGCATTAGATTTGCCATCATTTGATTGTGAAGTCCATCTCAAAGTTACTGTGCTTTTTGTTATTGATTGGAGGTTAATCTTCATTACTGTGCCCCAAGTTTGGACACATGATCCTGTGTAATATGATTGTATGTTGAGCACTTGTAAAATACTCAAAATGTTGAGTTTAACCTACAATCTGATCTCAGCAGGTTGATCTTACCCTGCATGAGGGAGAGGCAAATTTTAAGTTAACTATTAGGATAGGACAAGGAGGAATTGTCCAACCCTGGCCTTCACATGCTATCCGGTGAATCCCAGCTAACAAGTAGGCATATGGATACTCGTAAGTACCAGAGTAGTTGCTGGCAAGACTGTGTCAATCAATGAGTGGGAGGTTAGGTGGACAATAGGGCACAACAAGCAGAATATGTTTTACAGCAACTGCCTCATTTATTCAGCAAATAGTGTATTTTATAGCAACCATCCCAATTACTCAGCAGAATTTGATATAGGAACAGTCCATTTAGTCAGCAGACTCTATAGCAACAGGCCTAATTACTTAACAGAGTTTATTTTATAGGAACAATCCCAAACCCTGTACATAGAGAGAAAGCGGAAATGTATTGTTGTGTTAGAGAATCAGCCATGATCAGCAGAACAATCTCAAAGGGCCAAATGGCCTGCTCTTGCTCTTAGTTTCTAAGTCTTCTTAGTCTTGGTCTATTTAAATAGAGGTTCTATCCCCTACAGCAAACAGACCTTATGACTGAAACTATTGCAGGGTGACCTCTCTATGAGTAAAAGGTGGAGAATTGTTATATACTGCAAATTAAGCCAAGCACAGTCACAGGCAGCAGTGCCATCTCCAGAAGTGATTGAGAATAGCATGAACCCCAGTTATCTCCCTTCTGGTCAGGACTTAGGCTAGCCTTAAATGTAGTTTATAAGACGAAACTGGGTTATGAGATTTAATAGATGTCAATGCCACTTATATTACAAGCACACCTCATGGACATGACAGTTCATATAGATCAGAAATTCTAATGCACACGTTTTATCAAAAGAAAGTTGCATATTCTCTTCCTCTAATTCATTAAAATGAAAATCTTTTATGTCTGTGAATCGGAGCAAATAATTAGTGCGTCAAATCCCTTCTGGAGACTGGTACCCTTCATCTCACTTGAAATGTGGTCTCTAAGAATATGGCTGAATCCACTGATATTGAGAAAGTGGGGTGATGCAATGTATGGAGTCCCCATCTCCACTGATGCACCCTGACAAAACTCTAAATTCAGGTTGTTTGACTGAGATCTCAGGAGATGAGAGGTATTACCCAGAGTCAGCTACTTGAGAAGTGAAGGTGATCAAAACAAACCCTTCCTGTTGAACAGAGAAACTCTTTAATTGTAAGAATAGTTTGTTGATGCTGACAGAAAGTTTAGATGTAGCTTTGGTTTGCCTCTTGCCTTAGTAATTCTAAGCACCATAAACAGGTTACAATTGATCACACATCCTTACTTCATGTGCAGCAAATGTTTTTTGAAGGTTGATCACTGTTAAACTCTTGAAAATCCCAGGGCCGTAAAGTTAAAGCAGTCGAGGCTGGTATTTCTGTGTCTTTTTCACAGGCATTTCATGAACGTTCATGGCTTTGGTGGCACTTTAATGGACAGTAACCAAATGAAACTCTGGCATATGTTACTGTAATCTGCTACATTAGGGACACATCAATTTCCAAGTATTGCACATTATCGGGTGACTGTCCACTTTTGACAGGATTATTTTAATTCTTTTAAATAATTAGTTTTTAGCTTCAAATTTGAACTGGCTATGTTTGTCACAAATGGTTGGAGGTAACGTTAGAAATAGCTATAAATACCTTCCAGTTGCTCTCCTTCATTCTCGATCAGGGGTCTGCTACTTGTAGTTCCAAAGACTCATGTGACTTATTAAGGACATGTGCAGCTCCCCATTTTGATCAATCAGACTCATTTTAATGGTAAAGAGCTGGTTTGTTTTTTATAAACTTTTATGAATAATATGCTTACAAGAAAATATCATTCTTTAAAATGCTGTTGTATTTTTTTCCGCATTTTGATTGCTATTTCTGTAAGAACACTGCCTAAAGGTGTTGCCTTTTTGACTAACTTCTTTCAAAGTTGGCTCTTCCTGTTATTAAGGTTACTGACCTCTGCCTTTGTGCCATCTAGAGCAGTAACCTCAGTGGGTGTGGGGTTTACAGAAGGGTGCAATATTGTCGAGAAGATTATATATCAGTAATACTGTGGACCCACCAAGCAGTCCTTTCATATTCCCTTGCTCCAATCTCGATCATGGACAATACCAGTTGGAGTAATGTATTTTGGAAGAACAAATGATGATACACCAAATTGTGCCACTGTAACTTTTTAACAAGCGTCCTCTCAAGAAATATCTCTTTTTTCCTCGGGTTCAGAAATTGGTTGTTAGAAAGCACTGACTTATTTAAAAATTAACACCATGGCAGCCAGTGATGAGCTGATTAACCACCATCTGACAAGAGAAGAATACCCTCATAGAAGCATAAAAAAAAAACAGAAGTTGGACATTTGTACCCTGTTTCCCCTTTTCCCCTCATACCCTTTGATCACTTTAGCCCTAAGAATTATATCTAACTCCTTCTTGAAAAAATTCAATGTTTTGGCTTCCAACGCTTTCTGTGGGAGAGAATTCCACAGGCTGACCACTCTCTTGTGTGAAGAAATTTCTCCAGATCTAAATCCCAATCGGTTTCCCCTATATACTTAGAATGTGACCTCTGGTTCTGAACTCCCTGAACATGGGGAACAACATTCCTGCATTTACCCTGTTTAGTCCTGTTATAATTTTGTAGGTTTTTATGAGATCCCCCCCCCCCATGCCCAATTGATCATTCAGTGAATTCAGGTATTAGCTGGCTATTTTGAGATCTGTTGAGGAGTGGGCACATGCCCAGTAATAGGTGTTTAAAGCTTTCCATTTTAACATAGGTTTCTGTGCAAGAGCAAGACCTGTCTCATTTGCTTCACCCTGGTTTAGGCCAAGTCTAAAGTACGGGCCATCTATTCCCATGTCGCTGATAGAGAGAGATGTTAATTTTTATTCAGAGACAGTATCTCTTGACTTCCTCTTGAGAGTCAACATTCAAAATTAGCCAAACCTATCAGTGCTTACCTGGACCCTACATGGACCATATTTTACTGGTTCCTCTCCACAGAGAGATAACTGCGAAATTGGAGGTTGCAGTGGGGTTTGGGATATGGTACTGCAACAAATAAAGGGACATCTTTCGGCTGATAATGAGCAGTTTTAGAGAATTCAGTGGTGAGAATTATAATGTTAAGAGTGCCTGGAAGGCGCATTAAGAGCAGAGCATAAGTACAGGATGCGAAATCGAAAAGGAGTGACAGCAGCAACAACATTAAAATGAAAACATCAGGGGATTGAACTAATCGTAGGTTCAGACTTCCAACCTTTGGAGAAACAAAGCTGTCTCTTGAAAACAATTTGCTTTCTCTACCATATTTTTGTAATTTTCAAATAGGCAATTGGAGAATAAAATTGATGTGGTCTAATTAGCAATGACAGAGCATGTTAAAAGCAATGTCAAGTGGGAGATACATGAGAGTGATGATATGTCGATAATCTAAATTAAGGCATTCCAATGAGAATATTTATGAAATTAATGGAAGTGAAAGACTCAGCACCTGAACTCCAAGACCAGGTAGCTGCCTTGAAGTCAATCCCTGGTATCTGGTACCTCTTTTCATGACATATACTGCTTTAATCATACCAAACAGGTTTCATTTCGCTTCCAATGTGTTAAATTGGTGGTGGCCCATCAATGCACAGTCTTGTTATTGTGAAATATTGTCCATTCAGGGAAGCCGTAGGTTTGAAGTTGTAACTGTAGGTCTGTTCAAAAGCATATTCTGGAGTTGACTAGCATTTCCTACATCATATTACATAAGACATAATTGATGTTTTCTTTTGACAAGAACCATTTTATTCTATACCTGATCTTTATCCCTGCATCAGACACCCAATGATGATCACTGCTACATTTTGGTAGTAGTGTTTGAAATACCTATGTGACCACAGTTACTGGTTACCATTAATGTCTATATAAATAAGACAAATCACAGATTTGTTTCTGGTAACAAGATAGGGTATAGTTGACTGGCTTCACCTGACTATAAGTTACCAATAGGGGTCACCATTTTATTTGCTTCAAGTTGGATCTACAAAAAACAAAGACTAGCTGTGGGATGCTGCCACCACTGCAGACTCATACCTGTACCTCTACAAAGTTATATTGTACTTCTATTATCAAAGTTGTTAAATATTAACTTGGGGAGATATTCAGTTCTCCCAAAAAACACAATTTCATGCAAAGTATTTGTTCAGGTCTACAGTAAGATGGTTCTTGGTGGAGTGTTGGGAAACTGAGAGTCCAAAGTGATTCTTCCAATACACTTGTGGGACACTCAGTTTATCCAAGCCATTTCCATTTTCCATTGAGAGTTCATCATTTGAGCAAATTGACAGTTATGCTTTACTTATTTCTCTGGTCCACCAGTGATTTGCAGAACTGGAATGCTTTGCGTTAATTTTAGTGCATGGCTTCACTATCAATGTTGGTTGCTAGGTAGCAGTAATCATCTGAAAATGAAGCAGATCTATAAAAGTGCTTTCGCTGTTGCATGACATCTGGGGTAAATTTCGTTTCATGATGGACGCACAGATCTTTATCTTGTTTTCAGCCTCTAACTGCTGTTATATCAATTCAGAAGTTCGGTATTTGTTGGTGGCTTTGCTGCTTTCACAGAAGGTGCCAAGTGATGATGTGTGAAGGGACTGGTTATTTATGTGTTTCCTCAGAATAAATGAAGTCACTTATATGTGGTGAGGTGTTTTTGATGTTCACAAGAAAGTTAGTCAGTTACTGTTGACTGTGTGACCCTTGGGCACAAGAGTCATCTTGTCAGAAGCTTTCTATATTGTCTAAAACCACCGGTGAAGAACATGTTTTGATTCTGATATCCCATGCACTTCTATCATATCTGTGTTCTTCCTATCTTTCAAAAGATATTTTCCAAGCTGTTCCTGCTATCCTTCCACCACACCTCTTATTGCAGTTCACCAAAGTTTGCTCTTCATTACTTTGAAGATGCTGTTTAACTGCAAGTTGTTATTATTGCTGGTGTCACCACTCTGTAATAAATCTTTGCTTCCCTGTCTTCCCCTCATTCCCCCTCTCTCTTTCCTACAATTTTATTTCATTTTAATTACTGTTAAGTTTCAAAAACCAACTGCACCGTTGTGACTTACCTGCCATCAGCAGGCATCTGTCCCTCAACCAGCCCCATTCTGACAGTATCATTGTTCATGTCCTTCAATTACTAATCCAGTAAAATGAATATTAATCCCTCGCGCAGAAATATACATGTATTTGATGCTAACAAATAATCTACAGAATAAATCCTTACAGCTGCCTTTGTTAGGAGAGAAATCTGGATTCCTTTTTTAGATACAGTGGAGCCCTCTAAGGATAATTTTTATTATGGCAATGAGTATTGATACTGTAATTGCTAGTTTTTTTTTCATATCAGTGATGTTTCTATAGACCATAAAGTATTTCTATCCACACTTGGAAAACTCTTAAAACACTGTTCAGAAATAAATTTGCTTACCAATATCCTCCTCTGAAATTTCTTTTTCTTAAGGTTCCATATGTGATAATTATACTTGAGAAATGGTACCCTTTGCATTTTGGTTACTCAGTATTGACAGTTTGATATAGAGTTATTACTGAACTCTGTCAATGTATCTTTCCTGCAACAGCACAATTATGTTTCGAACTCTTTCACTGACCTCTCTGATTCAGACTGGTGTCAATTAAAGTCAGATTAGTGCCAATTTAATCCTGCAGACTCAGCTCACCTCCCACTCATTTCTCTTGGCCAATGTTCACTATGAAGTAAATTCAAGAGATGGTTATAAACTAAATAAAAACAAAAGCAAGTAACAAGGCCTTGGTGACATGACTGCACCTCTTACAAAATAATGGCTCCAAGAACAAATTTACAAATGGGAAAGGGAGGGTTTCTTTTGCTACTTTTATTTCATATTGGCATTGATTTCAAATGAATTTCAGAAGTCTATATCAATTTAACTTGGAAACCTATTTACGAGGTGGCCAACACAAATTATTGTAATTTTTCTTTCTTGAAAGGAACTAATTATTCAAAGTAAACAACAAAAACTGAAATTGCTGGAAAAGCTCAACAGGTCTGCCAGCGTCTGTGCAAAGAAATTGGAATTAACGTTTCACCTCTAAGAGCTACTGTTCTGAGGAAGGGTCATTCGACCCGAAACATTAACTCTGCCAGACCTGCTGAGTTTCTCCAGAAATTTCTGTTTTTGTTTCTAATTTACAGCAACCTCAGTTCTTTGGGTTTTTAATTATTCACAGTGTTGCTTATTAGTGTAAGTTTCTGGCATTGATAAGATATAAAATCTACCTGGTTACATTCTTCTTTCAAGTATGATATATCCTCTGTTCGAGATATTGGTTACCACAATATTACTATGTGATGCAAATAGTTGCTATATTTAGTGCAAAGATTTGATAAAACTTAAATAATTTTTAAAGCATTTTTCTGCAATTAACTATGTCTTTTTCACTGTGTCTGAAGTACTTAAGTTGAGCTTATTTTAGTCACCTCAATGTCGACACCATGTTTGTTTCACTTCAGGAGGTCCAGAAGCGGGAGGATGCGAGTGGGCAGTTAAGCTGTATTCAGCTGCCTGTCGACTCGTCTGGGGTACGTAACTCTTCACCATCAATTCACATCAACAACGTTTCTACATGAAAACAGCAAATACCAGAGAGTGGGGGAAGCAAAGTTCAGCAACCTTGTGGGCTGCTGTTTAAGAAAGAATTGTGTTTGTCCATTGATTTTTCTCTTATGCATTCCTTTAATAGATCTGAGTGAAAGCTTAGTCATTTTCTCTGACTGTGGAAACAGTCAAGGATTGACTTTCTTTCCTGATTGAAGATGGTTCCCTCTGCAGGGTTCCTTTCAGAGATTTGTTTTGGACAGACTGAGAGGATCAATGCTAAAGAAATAGTTTTCTTTATCAGATTGAATTTGATCTGAATGTGCAATCATATATCTGTGATTACAATGAGCAGGGTATTATTTTCTCTATTTTTAAAATGGTGTTTCAGTGTTCACCTTGATGGCCAACTTAAGGGTAAATAACCTCAGAAATGGTTAAGTTTGCTGGTTTATTCCCGACAGCATACAGGGAATCATGAACGATGGAAAATTGTCTTAAAAATTAGAGTCAGGGCATTCAGGAGTGAATCAGGTAAAAGAATATTTAGAGTAAAGACAGTGGAAATATTGCTGATGAAATATGAAATTGTCTCCCTGAAAAAGACTGAGAGTGTTGGGACAATTGTAGCTCCAGGCCTGTGATTGATAGTTTTCTGTTGGCTACAGGTGCAGGTAAATAAGTCTAAGGTGCAGATCAGGAATGACTTAATTGAATGGCAGAGCAAGCTTGAGGGGCTGAATGGCCTCCTCTTGTTCTGATGTTTCAACAAAGGAAGGTAACTGCACAACACTTCTTTTTCCTTGTCAATATATTTGATGACATAATGGAAGCTTGAACATGAATGTAAGAGAGAGAGAATAGAAAGACAAATTATACCAGGACATCTCGTGGCAGGTACCAGATTCCCCATAGTCTGAAACATGTTCCTCAAGCACTGGTTCAGAATTAGATGTGAAGTGCCCTCTCCTCTATTCCAATGACATACATACCTTCCTAAGGCAGTACAATTTTTCAATCATAACAACAGCCATTCTGTGACCCCCTTGAGTAAGACTGTTTCATTTGACGCTAAATGTACCCATATCCACTGGCCTCTGTTCACTGTACCCGAGCACACACTCATTTCATGTAGTCAACTTGCCTTTTGAACTTAAGAGAATATAACGTACAAGGTTTTGTTGCTTGCTTGCTGTATATGGATTTTGGATTGGTACAAGATGTTGTAATGTAGGTGCAGTCTCTCTTGTGTGAGTGATGTAAAGATGGAACACTGACATGAGCAGTAATAGCTCCTGCAGCATTCTAATGGTCATTGTTTTGAGGTGAATCATCCTCAGAAAGCACACTGTGTGGCTTTGCATTACCTTAAATCTTAGGTCCTCCGAAGGCTGCCAGAGAAGCAATGACATATTCCACCTGTTGCCAGGGATAGGCTTTATGGGACATTGCTGACCACAATGAGTCATACTCCTTCCCTCCATCATAAGGTCAGGAGTAGGGATGTTCGCTGGCAACTTCACCATGTTCAGCAACATTTGCAAGTCTTCAGAAACTGAAGCAGTCCACGACCAAATGCCACAAAACCTGGACAATATCCAAATTTGGACTGATAAGTGACAAGTAATATTCATACCACACAAAATGACCATCTCCAATAAATAATAACCTAATTCCTAGCCACTCTCCCCTACATCAAAGATATCTTGGAAATGACTACCAGACTACTCCAACCTCTTGGCAACATGGTAGCCCACAAACCCACCAACACTCTAAAACAGCAGCTAATGAACTCGAAAGACCCTATACAGACAACAAGCAAAGCATGTACAAAATACCATGCAAGAACTGTAACAAACAATAATCAAAAAAACAGGCAAAAAACTAGCCACTAGGATACATGAATGTCAACTAGCCACAAAAAGACATGAACCACTCTCACTAGTATCTTTACGTACAGATGAGGAAGGACACCACTTCAACTGGGACAACATATGCATCCTAGATCAAGCCAAACAGAGACACGCATGAGAATTTCTAGAAGCATGGCATCCCAACGAGAACTCTATCAACAATCATATCGATTTGGACCCCATCTATCACCCTCTGAGAAAAAGAACAGGAAATGACATCAGCAACACACAAAATGGCATCTCTAACCCAAGGAAACCTAAACACATAAATAGAAAGTGGGACATAAGACCAGCACTTCACCAGAGGCTCACTGATGCTGTTACCTACTATGGTGATGAAACGTTTGAAAATGAACCTTCCAGCTCGGCGAGTAAAATTACATCCATTATATCAAACTCCCTCAAAATATATTAAGATTGTTTAGTCCCTAACTTTTTCTTATTTTAAAGATTAGTGTAAAACCTGTGGTCCAGATACAATTCAATTGGTCAAACTACTTGACTTTAAGCAAAACACACTTTATTTTTATACTACACTTAAAATACAGACAAAATAAAAATAAAAGAATTGGCTTGACTGTAACTCTATCAAAATGCTTAACAAAATAATATGTTGATCAACTATTACTAATAAACTGTTCCAATATAATAGCATCTCATTAGCACACCCTTGGCAAAGGCAAATTCAGTGAAATAGATTGTCTCACATACAATTCTAGCAGCAGGATGAGGACCCCAGCTTTTAGCTATAACAGAGAGAGGAATACGAGCTTCCACATCCTGAAGACCCTGAAAACTGCAGAAAGCTAAAATTAAACACCTTGGTTCTGTCGGAGCTTGACCACACCCATTCAGGCTTCTTCTACGGTTCCCACTTAAAAAAAAACCCAAGGCCTCACAAGCTGTTTATTTTAATGGTTTTGATCAGACTGCATTTCACCTTTGTCTCAACCTTTCTTCATGAAACAAACAGGATAAAGTACACCTTTTAAAACCATAGTATCATCACAATTATCATCATTGAATCCCCTAATATCTAGGGGTTACCATTGTTCAGAAATTAAAATGGACCAGCCAGATAAAAGTGGCTGCAGGAGCAACTCAGAGGCTAGGAATACTATGGTGAGTAACTGAGAGTAATTCCTGACTCCCCAAAGCCTATCCACTGTCTACAAATGGATAGGAGTGTGATAGAATACACCCTACTTCCCTTGATGAATGCATCTCTAACATCTCCAAGAAACTCAACACCATTGAGGACAAAAGAGATTTTCTGATTTGAATGTATGGCATCCATGACCTTCAGCATTTCCTCCCTTCCCACAGAGACACAGTGGAAGCAGTGTGTACAACTGCAAATCCAAACCTCCACAAATGGCACCTTCCAAACCCAAGACCACTACTACTCAGGATGGCGAGAGCAACAGATATATGGGAACTACCATCACCTGCAAGTTTCCCTCCAAGCCACTCATCATCCTGACTTGTAATATTTTTATTCTATTTGTTCCTGAGAACATTGCTTACTGGGTTAGTATTTATTACCTACCCATAATAGCCCTTGTGAGCTGTCTTCCTGAATGGCCACAGTCCATGGGCTATAGTGCTGTTAGGAAGGAGTTCCATGCATTTGAACCAGAGATATTCCTGCCTTTAATCCAAATTGCACAACCTTTTGTGGCCTTGATGACTTAGGATGTAGTAGTCAAGGAAGCGAATAGTTCATTTATAAATACTTCTAATCAACATGTTCAGACTTAATGTTTTGACACACTCTGGAGCAGGTGGGACTTGAACCTAGGCTTTCTGGCCTAGAGCTAAGAACAATACCACTGCACTACAAAAGCCCTCTTAAGAGTTGAGCACCAATTAACAGTTCTGAGCCGAACTGAAGATAAGTCATACCAGACTTAAATCGTCTACTTTGTTCGTGATGCTGCCAGAACTGCTGGGTTTCTCCAGCATTTTCCAAGTTTGTTTCAGATTTCCACAGTATTTTGTCTTTATTCATTAAAAAGGTTCACGAGGCTAGACATAAAAAAAATTTCTGTTTGCCGGGAGTCCAAAATGACAGGTTAGAAGAATAAGACAGTTATACATACAGTCAAGAGTCTTCCCAGAATATTCTTTATCCAGAGACAGATGAGAATTTAGAGTTTGCGATCACTTGGAGTTGGTTGAGACAAATAGCATAAATGGATTAAGAGTAAACCAGATAAATACAGGAAGGAGCAAAGAATAGAAGGATCTTCTGGTGGGGTTAGATGAAGTTGAGTGAGTTGAGTCCATTATGAAATATAAGCACTGGTATGGATCACTTGGGCTGAGTGCCCTTTCTTCTTTTCTATAAATTTGATGTAACAGGTTTTTGTCAATATTATAATCAGCTTTTGTCGAAAGATGGGCATCTAATTCACTCCCAGAATTCTTATTTATTCATTTGTCATGTTCTGTCGTCACTCCCTGCAGTGATTCACTTGGCTCTTGACTCTAAGTCAAGGAGTTGACTGCTCAGCAGTGATTGCTTTTAATCAAAAGGATTAATGTCACTCTAATAGCAATGGTTATCTTATTAGTGACAATGAGAAACAAAGCTCAGCTGGACACAGTTATGCAATGGCTCCAGTACAGCTTTTTAATAAAAGAGCAAGTGCCCACTTCTACAATTCCCTCATCGGAAGAAATGATCTATCGGTTCAACGTTGTCGTTAAAAAGTGTGACGCTGGAAAGGCTCAGCCAGTCAGGCAGCATCCAAGGAGCAGGAGAGTCAATGTTTCGAGCATAAGCTCTTCATCAGGAATGAGGGGTGGCCCAACAGTGCTGAGAGATAAATGGGAGGGGGGGTGGGGCTAGGGGGAAGATAGCTGAGAATGCGATAGAGCGATGGAATTGGGGCGAAAGTGATAGGTTGGACAGGAGGGTGGAGTGGATAGGTGGGAAGGAAGATGGACAGATAGGACAGGTCAAGAGGTCGGTGCCGAGTTGGAAGGTTGGATCTGGGATAAGATGGGGGCAGGGGAAATGAGGTAACTGGTGAAATCAACATTAATCCCATATGGTTGGAGGGTCCCAAGGCGGGAGATAAGGAGTTCTTCCTCCAGGCATCGGATGGTAAGGATTTTGTGCTGGAGGAGGCTCAGGACCT
This sequence comes from Chiloscyllium plagiosum, assembly GCF_004010195.1. Classification (NCBI taxonomy): domain Eukaryota; kingdom Metazoa; phylum Chordata; class Chondrichthyes; order Orectolobiformes; family Hemiscylliidae; genus Chiloscyllium; species Chiloscyllium plagiosum. Next base: position 8,414,241 of record NC_057733.1, read on the forward strand.
GCATGTCCTTGGTGGAGTGGGAGGGGGTGTGAAAGTGTTCAGCCACAGGACGGTGGGGTTGTTTGGTTCATGTGTCCCAGAGATGTTCTCTGAAGCGTTCCGCAAGTAGGCGTCCTCTCTACCCAATATACAGGAGATCACATCAGCAGCCATGGATACAGTAGATGCGATGTGTGGAAGTGCAGGTAAATCTCTGATGGATGTGGAAGGCTCCAGTGGGGCCTTGGACGAGGTGAGGGGGGGGGGGGGGGGGGGAGTGTGGGCGCAGGTTTTGCACTTCTTGCGGTGGCAGGGGAAAGCGCCAGGAGGGGAGGGTGGATTGGTAGAGGGTGTGGACCTAACAAGGGAGTCACGGAAGGTTCAACAGCTGACCATGTGATCACAAGCTTATCACACAGACTGCATCAAAGATTCTATGGATGTTTTGACTCATAAATTGGACTCCAAAAGGAAAAATATCCTGTCCTGATCCATCAGATTAAAAGTATCAAAAGTCAGTCTATATATTATGGCAGCAGACTGATGACTGAGAGCAACTCGTCGAAGGTTTGAAGCGCAGAATAATTCTCATGAAGCTTGACACAAATGAGATAATGGTCTGTGTTTACCAAGATCTGATTTCCACTATGCTTCGTATGAAACCTATGCCTTTGATTGATTCCCCTACAGTTGGCACAACTATAATTGTCAGGTACATTTAAATAAACGAGCTAAGGCAAGTCCCAGATTACAGTAGGAATGCACATGGCACTGATAAAGCCACACCTTGGATACTATGTACAGCATTGGTCCCCTCATTTAAGGAAGTATATAAATACATTGGAGGCAAGTCAGAGAAGGCTTACCAAATTACTACTTAGAATGAGAAGGTTTTCTTACGAGGAAAGGTGTAACAGGCTAAACCTGTATCAACTCCAACATGGGTAACTCCTACTCCTAGTTCTTATTTTTATATGTAAGATCTTCCTTGACCACACCTTCTTCCTCATCTATGTGTCAGGTGGCTTGTCCTATATCCAGCTATTGATGACTCAGTTCTGTCCCTTTAAACACCAAGAAGACCAAAGCGTCCACTATGACCTCAGCATCTCATCATTTAATGCAGCCAGTGGCAGAGGCTGAACCAAATTACATGAAATTCCAACCCCATATTCATCCATTACAAAGACGGCCTACTTTCACCTCCAGATCATCAGATATCTCTGCCCCCGTCTCAGCCAGTCTACTACCAGAAGTCTCATCCTTGCAAGCTCACCTCACTCCAATGATCTAGAACAGCAAAATGTATAATGATAACTGTGTATAGTTGTGTGATGATGTCAATAATTATTGAGGGATCAGGAAGAAAGTACTGTAGAAGTTCCAACAGACATTAACAGAATGTGTCTATCTGCTGAACTATCAATATACAGAGTACTTCCCGAAAGTACCTTGTACTCAAGGAAGTACTTGGGAGACTAAGGCTAATTAAACCCCTTAGGCATGAGTTTTTATTCATTCACAGAATGTGGACATTACTGGATCTGCCAGCATTTATTTCCTGTCTTTAGTTGCTCTTAGGAAAGCGAGTCAGTTGCCTTCTTGAACCACTCTGCTCAGCCATGCTAAATTGCCCCACAGTATCCAGGGATGTGCAGGCTAGGTGGGTTAGCCAGGATAAATGCAGGGTTACGGGATCGGGCGGGATGCTCCTCGGAAGATCCTGTAGCCCGGCTGGGCCAAATGACATATTTCCGTACTGTGGGATTCTATGATTCTATCATAAGGCATAGAGATATTAACTTCACATGGGAATACAGAATGTTGGACATTACCAACATAAGCTGGAACCATGCTGATCTGGAAAATAAGCTTATGATGCTCACATCTCAAAAACATCTAAAAAATATGCACTAAAAAATATTACTTCTCTAAGGGTAGTCAGTTTTCAGATTGGCTTACCAAACCTAGGTTCAAGATCAAAATGGCCAAGGTATTGTCAGTTCTAATTATTGGGTTTGTCGGAAGGATTATTTGGAACAAGCCTTTTTTCTAGCCTTCAGCTTTTGTTTCAAATCTTTGAAATGTAAAGGTTTAACTTCGTTTACCTGTCCCCACACCAACCATCTCTTGCCCCTCCACTGCCTGTCCAATATCCCAAAGTAACTGTAACATGACTGACTAAATTACTCCAGTTCAGTAACACCTTTAACTTCAAATGAACTTCCCGTGAGTATGAAACCTGACACAGTTTGAATACATTCTTTTCATCCTCAGAGCACGTTATGAACTGAAAAGATTATTGTTGGCTTTACACTTTTATCCCTGATTACTGAAACTTTATTTTCTACTAACACTGTGCCAGAGATTGGGCTTCCTGTAGTTACCATTTTGTTCTGAGTTTTAATAAACATCGCAGGACACAACACCATAACTTAATTAGCATGCATCCAAGGGAAACTGTGCATCTGTTTGCTAACAGATCGCAGTTTTCTCCTTTGAACTCTCTCCTTTGAGTTAACATGCAATCAGACAATGCAATTGGTCTTCCTTTCAAGGTAGGCTGTGTAAAAATAGTATTCACAGTCATGACCGAAACACATGCTGAGGAACACTCATACTTTATTCCAAAGCGTTAATAGATACATTTTGGCTGCACAGCAGGTCCTGCAGTCCTACTGATTTACCTTAGAGAGTACAGAGGACAAGTAACGAAGAGATTAGATGGAAAAATAAAGAATAGCTTTATTATCTTGTCATAAATTGCCCTTGCTGTTTTATAACTGGCTGGGAAACAAAACAAGTATTTGTAGAGAGTGAATGTGCAGGTGCCAAGGTAGAGAATAATGCCATTTTACAATAGTTATCAGAAAGAAAGCATTGCATGAAACACTTCCAGATGTATTATGGTAGGCTGCCCACTGCATTATTTAAGCCACTTCTTAGTTCTGTAAGAAAGAAACCCCCCAGTCTGATGACCAGGATGACTGTCTTCATACCAAGAACATTTGCTTCACGATTTACAGTGCGCTTTTCTCTGGGCATATAATTGCCAAAGAACCTGAAGAGATGTACATTGCTTGGTGATCTGCTATCAATTTCTGGGCATTTACAATCACAGAGTTGCCCGAGATCGTCCATAAATCACATAACTCTGACAGAAGAAAGAAGTATAAAACAATAGAGGTCCATCTCCAAGTATTCAGATTTATCATACAGGAAGAAGATTGACTATATTAATTATTGTTACACATTTGTGTAAAACAGACATCAATTGAGAGGACCCAAGAGAGGATTTAGAAAAATTTGGAGTGTGTTTTGAAACCCAGCAGTACAGGGGAGAGTTTGACTTCCTTCTTTGTCATTCCTAACCAAATAAGCTGTGTATCCTTTACCTAATGGACCATTGTTTCATTTCTTTTTCTGCCAGGAGCACAGGGGGTTCTGTCAGTGCAAACATAACATAGTCCTCTCTGAACATTTAGATTTCCTGTGCAATTTCTAAGTCCTACACAATATAAGGAATGAACAATTGTATTGCATAATTAGTTTTCCTAGCATTGACTAAAAGTTTGTTTCATAAATCATTTTGCCTTGCTCAGAAAGACGAAGAGGAACACAGACCTCAGGTAAATATTTTAACCTTAGTGCCATCATCCCCTGCTTGCCAGCCAACTGTAGATGTGGCTCTGGAAAAGCACAGCAGGTCAGACAGCATCCAAGCAGCAGGAAATTGACATTTTGGGCATAAGCCCTTCATCATTCCTGATGAAGGGCTTATGCCCAAAACGGCGATTCTCCTGCTGCTTGGATGCTGCCTGACTTGCTGTGCTTTTCTAGCGCCACATTTTTTGACTCTGATCTCCAACATCTGCAGTCCTCACTTTCTCCTAGCTAAATGTAGATGCTAGGATGATAAGGGTGGGGTAATATTGGCTTCTTGCTGCCATGATGTTCTTGCAGTAGTTAGAGGGAGATTGTTGGTGCTCTTGATGGTTGAGGGTGGCTGTCATTCTCTGTCTCGCTGCTTTCCTTTATTGCAGTTTCTGGGCTATAGAAGTCTGAAGGCCTTCATTTCTTCTCTTGCTCTCATGTTTGGATCACAAGTGACCAAAGGTCACAACTTCCCCAGTGTCTTTTAAAGTGTAATAACTGATGTAACAATTATGCCTTTGGCAGTCATAAGCAACTTTATGTTTGTAAAGAAATTATGATTTTGCTTGTCTGAAAGCCCATAGGAAACTTGTCAGCAATCGCAACGAAGGTAATCATCAGAATTAGCATGGAATATAAAGCTTGTCTTGGTCATGGTGATTGTACAACTATCGTCAATGGTTTTAAAATATTATTTGGTTCACTAATCTCTTTAAGGAAGGAAATCTACTGTCCTTACCTAGTCTGGCCTATGTGGCAATCCAGGCCCACGGTAATGTAATCGACTCTTAATTGCCTTCCAAAATGGTCTTGCAGGTCATTCAATTCAAGGGTAATTAGGGATAGACAACAAACACTGGCTTTTCCAGCTATATCCATATCCCATGAAAGAATAAAGAAAAAAATGTCAGAATTCACAATGACTCCGTAAGTCTAAACTTAGTGCTGTACAACAAATTCCCCAGTAGTTTGACAAATTAAGATTTAAGCAAAATGAACTGTAGCAGTATACAAATAAACCCATTGTGATAGATAATTGGATGCAATGTTTGTGGATTGTATCACACGCTATGACAAACTACAAACCCAAAGTAGATGAATTTGTTTATTGCGACCCAAATCCTTTGAATTTTGGATTATATGTTGTCCCTCTAAACACGTGATGAGAGGAATTCCCTTTCTGTGGAATATCAGTAATGCAGAGTGACACTAACAGCATGGGTTCAATTCCTGTACTAGCTGAGGTTACCATGAAGGCGCTGTCATCTCAATCTATCCCCTCGCCTGAGGCATGGTGACCATCAGGATAAACTCACCACCAGTCATCTCTTTCTCTACTGAAAGAACAACCCTATGGCACTCTGGGTTATGGTGACTTTATCTTAATTATCAATGGCATTATCTACACCCTATCATGGTGACGATTCAGACTTGATCAGTGTCAATATTAAAAATAGGTTTTTCGTCGAAAAGAAACTTTTTCCTTGTTAATCTAACTAACAAGTTTGGTTGTATGAGCTAGAGGGGGCGCGTACAGACTTTGGGAATTAAGAGATGTATTGGTGTGAGAGCTCAGAGAATTATCACACTTCACTTGGTGTGCTGGAAATCAAACTCTCAATTCCCAATTAATCACAAACGTTAAAATGTTTGCACAATATTCCCCAATTTACCTGATTTTCAAACCCAGGTTCATAGAAAGCACAGATCAGGTTTCTATACTGAAGAATGCTTTATAATAAGTTTTTAGCCCCTAGCTGCAGGTAAACAGTTATAAGCGGTTTGCAGATAACACCACTATTTAAAACTCTAATCCCCTTCAACATACAGACAGATATATAGACAGGGAAGGGAACATGGGTAGATGGGAAAAACCTGAACAGATAGTTCAGTATTCTTTGTCTACAATTTGTAAGTTAGCTCTTGTTGATCTGAGTTGGTTCTTCTTGATCTGAAAGATTTTTCGTGGCTTCCTTTTTCTGAATGCTTCTACTGCTTTGCAAAGGATACACAGTGGCTGGTTTATTTGTAAAATACTTTGGACTTATCCATTAAAAGCCACATCTTATATGAACTTCTGAATGAATGATTAACTGGTTATCTTCAAATTTAAACGGAACATTTGAGATCAAAAGCTTACTGTGAAATTTGTTCCCTACTCCAAGCTGTTCAGTTACTTGACGCCCTATAGATCAATAGAATCCCTACAGTGTGGAAACAAGCCCTTCAATCCAACAGATCCACACCGACCCTCTGAAGAGTAACCCAACCAGACCCATTCCCCTATCCTATATTTACCCCCACTAATGCACCTAACCTACACATCCCTGAACACTATGGGCAATTGAGCATGGCCAATTCACTTAACCTGCACATCTTTGGACTGTGGGAGGAAACTGGAGCACCCGGAGGAAACCCACGTAGACACGGGGAGAAAGTGCGAACTCCACACAGACATTCACCTGAGACTGGAATCGAACCTGGCTCCCTCACAGCTGTGAGGCAGGTGAAGCAGTGCTAACCACTGAGCCACCATACTGCCCCATGTAATGGTAGTTAGCAAGCAAACAGCCCTCGTCATCAGTTCAATGCCTACAATGGCTGAGATCACCATTAACGTCCTGCCTTTTCAATCTTGTTCCTCATCTGAGGTGTAGTGACCCTCAGAAGATTTTTGAGAGAGCAGCCTTACAGCCCTCTGGGACCATGGTGACTTTACTTTATTTGAATTCTATAAAATCTGGAATAGCAAGTTACCCTAATGGTGACCATGCAATTGTGTAAATACCCACTTGATTCACTAATATCCATTACGGAAGGAAATTGCCATCCTTACCCATTCTGGCCTACATGTGACTCCAGATGCCTAACAATGTAGTTGATTCTGAATTACCTTCTGGGAAAGTAGGGTTGGGCAATAAATGCTACACTGGGGAGTGATGCCCACATCCCGTGAACAAATTTTTTAAAAATGTAGTAGAGTTCACAGAAATAAACCCTTCACAAAACTTGGCACAATGTATTCTAAGCCTATTTTTGCTAAGATTCCAGTAAGTGCAGATGGTCTACTATAAAAGTTGCTGATTTGACACTTCAGGGAGGAACGCTGCCACTTTGCTGAGGTATCTTTGAGGTGACTGTGCAAGAAATGACATCTGCTGGAAGACACTTGCAACTGTGAAGCCTGAGGAATTGAAAATTATTAAAATGGAGATACGATGGTATTGTACATAAACAGCTAGATGGTGACATAGAAGAGAAAGGTGGGAAGATTGATTACCATTCATTTGATGCCCTCAATGTGAGGTTGTCTGCAGAGTGGCATTGTTACAAGATCATGTCACCCCTAGTCTCAGGAACATCAAAGGGACGTTAAGTGGGGTGCTAGGGGGAGACAATGATCTTAAATCAAAATGGGGAATCAAGAAGACACTTAAATTCATCGTGGACCTCTTCACAATGTTCAAAACAGCTTTACTCCATATAGATAAATCCTAACCTACCTACAAACTATGCTGTTGCCGCAGATATTGAATGGTCAGAAGTTACCACAAAATCAGCAGAAATGAAAATATGGTGGTAAAAAGTAACACTGGTGTGATATATATTCTACTTTCTGCAAGATGTCTGTTTCTCATCTTGAAATTTTGTGGAAATAATACACAAGTTCCCTGCTGTGGCCAGGTCTCATTCTCACAAGGCTATACCAAATTACTATTGGTTCACGTCTCATGATAGAAACATATATGCAAAATCTAGGTTGACCATGATCAAAGGAGGAAAGGACTGCCTTTCTGGCAAGATATTAAACTAATTGCCCTCTTAATTGGATGTAAAACTTCCATGACTATTTCTAAAAAGGGTTAAGAGCTCTGGCCAATATTTATCCATTGCCCAAAAATTACTGCAAGAGGGTATTTGTTTCTTTTTGTTACATTGCCATTTATTGGATCTTGCTTTGAAGAAATTGGCTCCTGGTTTTCCTGCATATAGCAGTGACAGGGCTTCAATTAAATGTTTCATTGGCTCTAAAGCACTTTGGGGCTTCTTTAGGTTGTGAAATCCTCTAGTTTTATGAATCTGTCTTACCTACCAGGTAACGATTTTTTTTCTTACTTTATTGGTAGTGAGCTGCTTTCTTGAACCACTGCAGTAACTGTGCTGTTAGAGAGGGATTAGTTTCAGGACTTTGACCCAGTAAGAGTGAAGGAACAGCAATATATTTCCAAGTCAGAATAGTGAGTGGCTTGGAGGGGAACCTGCAGGTGGTTGTATTTCTATGTATCTGCTAGTCTTGTCCTTCTCGATGGTAAGAGGTTACAGATTTGGAAGATTCTGTCTAAACCTTGTCGAGTTCCTCCAAGGTCTATTGTAGATGTTACACACTGTTGCCAATGCTGTTGGTAGAGAAGGGAGAGAATGATGTATGAGACTTCACTTTCTGGAAAGGCAGGAGAACCAGGTGTCCAAAAGAGGACTAATAAAAACTGGAATTCATTTCTGTTAAATTGTACTATTAACATGGGATTAACAACAAACACCTGGTGCTGCATGAACTGCTCACAATAAGCATGCTGTAGTAATTGATGCACGGCAAAAGTTAAAATCAAAGAAACTACTTAACATCTTTTTCAACGATGCTTCCAATAATTTTCTTTACATTACTGAATCAAAGTTTCTTCTAAGGTTTTTAGTTAACATCAGTTTCTGTCAGTGACTGGGACATAAGAGAATTGTGCCCAAATTCCACACCACATTGTGCCTGCAATTTAAAACCTCTGTTTCACTCTCACCCAAGGGAGATGTCTCGAAGTCGGACTCAGAGGCTGACTTTTTTTGTCAGAGCCTTGAAGATGACAGTGGAAGCAAAAAGGACCTTCCAAACACTACCTGTAAGTTCAGTTGCTGCAAAGTTTTCAGCAAAGGTAGAGATTTGTGTGAATGCTTTAGGTTTGTCAAGCATGGTGACAGGTTTATGCATCCACAAATTTTTGACAGCAGCATTTCAATGTGATTTAAAAGGTTTATTGTATTAAAAACTGATGCAGAGTCTTGTTTTCAATTCCTTTAAACTGGCAATCAATCTTCAGTGTAACTTGAATACTTAAAACATCAAACCACATACATTTTGTTTCCTGTTCATTCCTGGGATACGAACATCCCTGGCTGGACCAGCATTCATTGCTCATCCCTAATTGCTCTGGAATTATATACTTTATCTGTATATTTAAAATATACATCACATGCAGAAAGTTACAGAAAAGTTGCTTCCTATCTTCCCACAATTTGAGTGAAGATTTTCTGTCAGTATTTGCAAATGGTAAAATAATTAAGCTTGTTTGATGTTCCAGTTCTACTCAATTAACTTGCTGGGATTCTCTACCTCTCCTCCCCAATTCTGGATCCACCCATTCCTGCATTTTTCAAGCCCTCACTGAACCATCTGAAGCCTCCATGATGCTAAATCCTTTTGCCACATCAGATTGGCCAGTGAACTGTCCAGGACAAATTTCCTTGAGCAAACTAAGGAATGGTGGCTCAATGGTTGGCGCTGCTGCCAGGGACCCAGGCTTGATTCCACCCTGGCAGTGACTTTGTGGAGTTTGCACATTCTCCCTGTGTCTGCATGGGTTTCCTCCCACAGTCCAAAGATGTACAGGTTAGATGAATTGGCCATGCTAAATTGCCCAGTGTCCAAGGATGTGCAGGCTAGGTGGATTAGCCATGGGGAATACACGGTTACAGGGATAGAGTTGGTGAACTGGTTTGGGTGGGATGCTCTTCAGAGGATTGGGTGAACCAGATGGGCTGAATGGCCTGCTTCCATACTGTTGGGATTCTATTATCTTAACTCTATGAGGCTCCATAGCAACAGTGGGACTTAAACATACAAATAGCTTCGGAGCTGGTGCTTGTTGCCAAGGGCAATATCGGCAGACCATATAGCTGCTGATCAGATAAAGGCACAAGGCAGAACCTGGGTGATTCTGCACAGGAGAGTCTAACTCTGAGCCACTCTCTACATTCTGTTGGCTGGTTACAAAGCAGCACTCACATAGGGCCAATATGAGGCCTACCTGTTTTATGGTAATTTGATTTCGTGTGAGAGGACGCAATGTGGGTGCTTTTCATGATTTCCCTACAATAATGTAGCAGACCGAAAAAAGAATTACTGGCAAAGTACACACCGTCTTTGGATAAACTAACTATTTACATGTGGGGCTGACCCAGAGGACATTTAACGTTTCTAACTTTGTTTGGAGTGTCTTCTCCTTACTTCCTACCTTGAATTGCCCCACCCCCCCACACCCACCATCAGTCATATCTTAAGCCCATCCTCATGACCCTCCACCTTCCCACAGCCTATCAGCAGCTTCGAATCCCACCAGATTTTCATTGAATTTGAATTCAATGAAAATCTGGAATTAAGAGTCTAATGATGACCATGAATCCATTGCCAATTGTCAGGATAAACATATCTGGTTCATTAATTTAGAGAAGTCTCCTTTAGGAAAGGAAACTGCCATCCTTAACTGGTCTGGCTTACATGTTACTCCAGACCCATAGCAGCATGGTTAACTCTTAACAATGGGCAATAAATGCTGGCCTAGCCAGTGACACCCTCACCCCATGAATAAATGAAAAAAACACAAAGAAACTCATCACCTCATTGTGCTTTAGTGGTAGTATTCCTACCTCTGAGACTGGTGAGTTGGGTTCAAGACCCACCTGCTCCAGAGAGGAATAATACCATCTCTGAACAGGTTGGTCAGAAAATGACTATTTTTATAATGCTGTCAAAAATATTCAAAGTAAATGCAGGTAACTTGAATAATTTTTAATGCACTTGTGATATTTATTCTATAGTTTTGCTTGCAACAGCACCCTAGGCAGTCTTTGATTGCTGAAAACTGGGGGCACAATGCTTTGGAAGATTTTGTCTATCGTTTTTCAAATCTTTCAACATGACAGAAATGCCAGCCCTGTGCCAGTGGGCAAAAGTTTTGAAAAGGGTCAAATGAGAATTACAGGTGTCAGGTGGTCAAGACAAATGCACTTGAGTATCACTTTTGTCCCCAACAGTGATGGCAGTGAATGGCCACGTGGATGTCAAAACCAGTCTGACTCCACCGCTCATCATCCACACCAACGCCACGCCAATGCCAACCCCAAAGGGAATGCTTTGTGGAGATTCTGCACATTTATACGAGTCCCGCAGAGGAAGCAATGTGTCAATCGATCCAAACTTTTATGAGCAAAAATCACCAGTGAGTCTTTTTTTATGCTTTATCCAAGCCAGATTTGTTTTGACTTCATACTTTTGAGGATTGAACAATCCACTTGGGCTGGGCCTCCCTCAATGCACCTGCACTCTATTAAAGTTTCAAAATGAAATGCTCAAACATAAAACAGCCATCCAGCTGTCACACACTCCCTATGAACCATACACACCAACAATGCCGCCTCATACTCTGTACCCAAACCCCATAACCTCCCATACACTTCACGTCAACTCACAGTGCTCAGAGCACCAAAGTCCTTGTATCAAACCTCCATGGCCTCTGCATGTCAACCTCTACCCCGGACACTTATGGTGCCAATGCAACTTTGGGCCACTAGCATCCTTTGCACCTCAGAAACCATACAGAAATGAACAGAAATAATAATCTATTAAATGAAGTTCTAAGCATGTATCGCAGATTTCACTACAGTGGAAAAAACACTAATTGATAACAACGCACTTATTACATTTACATTCCTGCAGCTACATTACTCCTTACAAGAACAAGCATTTCATTCAAGTACACAATCCTTTATAACAATAACCACTGGAATTAACTTACAGTCCCACTTCAAAGAGACTATGATCACTTGGAGCTGTCAATCTACACGTAAAATGGTGGGCACCTGACTGTGATAATGGATTGCTGTGAAATCAGTCAGGAAGCAGTAATAGTAACGGGGCCCCTCACAATTAGTGATTCAGCAGGCAATGAATTTCTTGACATTCCATACTTTTGTTTTTGGCAAAGGGATGGAATTGTTGATCAGGACTTTTAATTCAGAATTTCTTTGCTTTCAGACTAGTGCACGTAGCTCCCCCTATGCACCCTGGAGCACAGCCAGCAGCTGGAACAGCCGACGCTCGAGCTGGAATAGCCTCGGCCGAGCTCAGAGCCTGAAGCGCAAACATCAGACAGGAGAGCGGAAATCCCTTCTCTCAGGGGATGGCAAGGAGAGCTCTGATGAAGGCGAGGGATCAGAAGATGAGAGATCCAGTCATGCAGGTAGTGGGAGGGGGCCAGGCACTCAGCGCATGGAATCCCTAGAAATGAGGGGCTCTTTCGACATTCCTGACACTCTCCAGGTACCTAACCTTCACAGATCTCCCAGTATCCAAAGCAGCAGGCTCCCACCAACGGATCGCCATGACTGTAATGGTAAAACCTCCCCGACTGCCTTGTCGCACCAGATCCACGTGGATGAACAGAGAACTGAGTTTGAACACACTGAAGATGACATTGATATGGTGAGTCACGCCAGTGGCTGAAATAATAAGAAATAAATGCCTAGTAGAAGTCAGCACATTATATTTGAATCTCATCTCTGGGGTAAGAGTTTGAGCTTGGAGTAAACAGAGGGAATGGAACCTCTGCCACACATTCTCTATAGAATATGTCTTCATCAATTGCTCTTCTACAACAGACATACAGTGAGAGCAAACTGGAAAATCCTGAGGGAAAACTCTCTTTTTCTAAGAATTCTTAGACCTTAAGATTTCGGAGCAGAAATAGGCCATTCAGCCCATCGAGTCTACTCCACAAAACAATGAGATCATGGCTGACCTGATAATATTTAAATCTACATTCTTGCTTTTCCCCATAATCCTAAACTTTCTTAATGAGTAAAATTCTGTCCATCCCAGCCTTAACTATACTTTCTGACCCAGTCCTCTGAGATGAAGAATTCTACAGAATCACTTCCTTCTGAGAGAGGAAATTCCTCCTCATTCCTGTCCTAAATGGGTGACCTCTTACTCTTCCTGGAGAAAGTGAGGACTACAGATGCTGGAGATTAGAATCGAAGAGTGTGGTGATGGAAAAGCACAGCCGGTCAGACAGCATCCAAGGAACAGGAGACCCGATGTTTCAGGCATAAGACCCTGATGAAGAGCTTATGCCGAAATGTTGACTCTCCTGCTCCTCGGACGCTGCCTGATGGGCTGTGCTTTTCCACCGCCACACCTTCAATCCTTATTCTTCCTGTTTGTTTCTGTCTCCATCTCACCTGCTCATTCTCTCTTGACCTCCTTCACACAGTCTCCAACCTTCTCTCTGAATCACTTGTGTGCATGGCTGCCCCCAGAAGCATTTCACAATGAGATATGCTTTTGGCTGCTCTAGCTCTTCGTGAACATGCCTCAGTCAAAATTAATGCAAGCTCTGTCATTGTTTCTCTGCAGTCTACATAAATATAGTAAATTTGAAAGCCACTTGAGATGAAGCAGATGTAGATTGTCGGGTCAATCAGATAAATTAGCCAGTTTTCCAAAGCCAAGTGCGTTAGCAGTAAGGCATGTTCACGGAGTTTGCCTCCACTCCTTTGTGCTACACGGCCAGCAGATGTTTCCACATCAGAAACAATTTGTTTTAATCCAAATCACTTTGTTCCGTGTTGTTTTAAAAACTTCTTTGGAAGTTTGAAGTCCTTCATAAAATGCGTTACAAATGCTTATGTTGTGTGTGTACAAGGATTTGTGGAGCTCATTGCTGCTTGCATCCATAAAAGGAGGAAGGACCTCTAACACAGACAGAGGCCAATTAAAGGCGGCATGGTGGCTCAGTGATTAGCACTGCTGTCTCACAGCGCCAGGGACCCAGGTTTAATTCCAGCCTTGGGTGACTGTCTGTGTGGAGCTTGCACATTTTCCCTGTGACTATGTGGGTTTCCTTTGGGAGCTCCGGTTTCCTCCCACAGTCCAAAGATGTGCAGGTTAGGTGAATTGGCCATGCTAAATTGCCCATGGTGTTCAGAGATGTGTAGGTTAGGTGCATTAGTCAGGGATAAGTGTAGAGTAATAGAGTAGGGAAATGGTTCTAGGTGGGTTAATCTTTGGAGAGTCAGTGTGGAGTTTTGGGCTGAAGGGCCTGTTTCCACACTGTAGAGTTTCTATGATTCTACCTTTAAAATGAAACGTTCCATTTGCAGTTAGAGGAATTTGAACAGGACTGACATGTGCCAATTTGTTTCCACAGGGTAAAAGAGCACGTTTGCAGGCATGGATTCAGGCCAAGTTGCCACCCTGTTTCAGAGAACGAGAGGGCTGGTCACTTTATCTGTTCCCTCCACAATCCAAGTAAGAAATTAAAGTCTTGATGCTATGAAATTAAAGGCGGAAAATTCCTTTAGCATTTCAGAATTTTTCTTTTGCAAAAACAAAACACTGGGTTAGAAAAGTGACAAATCCTTGCCCTCTCAGTAATACAAATTTGTTAATTTTTTATTTATTCATTCATGAGATTTTGTTGTTGCTGTACAGACCATCAGTTATTACCCATCCCTTGAGAAGATGGTGAGCCACCACCTTGAATGGCCACAGTCCATATGGTGCAAGACGAACTCTTCCCAACTGATATTCAAGTGGTTACCTTTAAGGGTGTCAAACACCCCAGTGCAAGCGTACCCGAACAGAATCTGACCAGATCCACATCAGGAGACATTAGGACAGAAGACCTAAGGTCAAAGAGATAGGATTTAAAGAGACAGAGGTTGGAACTTTGAAGAGCAGGGCCATAGAGGTTTCAAAAAGGAATTTCAGAGTCTTGGACGTCCAGGCAGCTGAAAACATGGGCACAACCAGAATGGTGGTTAATTACCACTTTACAAGGTGGGAATTATTGGAAGACAGATATCTTAGAAGGTTCTAGGAGCTTACAGAAAAAGGGGAGGGAAAACCCATGGAGGGGTTTGTAAACAAGGACAAAATCTTTAAAATCAATATGCTGCTTAACTGGGAACCAGCACACATCAGCAAGCAATAGAAAGAAGGGTGAATAGGATTTACCATGTGCTTAGAGATGGGCATTACTGTACTGAATTACCTCAGGTAAAGGAAGGTTAGACTGCTGGAGGCTGTCAGGGACTTCTTTAGAACAGCTAGGTCTGGAGCTAACCAGGGTTTCAGAGAGGTTCAGCATTGGTTGTTTTCAGCTGTTGAGATCACAGCATGTCAGACAGCATCCATGGAGAGAGAGCAAGCTAACATTTTGAGTTGCGATGACTCTTCATCAGAGCTGAAGTGGTGTGGAGGGGGCAGAATTTATGCTATAGTCGGGGGAAGGGGTGGTGCAGAGGAGGAGGAGGTGTAGGATGTAGAGTGCTAGGGAGAAAAGATGTTGTTAGTTCAGATTAAGTGATCAGAGAATGGCAGAACAATGGTGTGTCTAGCTGCCAGACGTGAAAGTGCAGACAGTCCCACTGATGTGGGGAGAGGGTAGCGAGGACATGGTGACATAGAATGTATGCAAAGCTAAAAGAAAGGGAAGGAATCACAATCTCAAGATGCTGAACTCAATATTAAGGCTAGAGACTGTAAAGTGCTTAGTCTGAAGATGAGATGTTGTTTCTCCAGTTTGCGCTGGGATTCACTGGAGCACTGCAGCACGCCAAGGACAGACACATGGACATGTGAAAGGATGTTGTGCTAAAATGACCAACTACAGGAAGGTGGGGGGTTGAATTTTTCACTGTAGCTCAGCGTCATTTCAGTGACAGTACAACCCATTCCTCAAGTAGTTAGCTGCAACAACAAAGAAGCATAACAACAGGGATCAGTAAGGATAGAGGGATAGTATCTCAGCACCAAAAACAAAGCTAATCTGTGTACTCAGAGAAACCTAATGCACTTCCAATGGTATCTCAATAGAAATCCCAAATGTACATCTGGAGGTCTTGAAATATTGGCAGAATACATGGAAAAAGAGGAAGATGGAGGCCCATTAAAGATTTTGGATTGCTCCAGGGTTTAATCGCTCATTTCACCTTTTCATAAGTTAGTCCATCCCCCTTTAAAAGCTACTACAAATCTGCTTCCACCACCCTTCCAGAAAGCACGTTCCAAATATCAACTGCTTGGATATTCGTTTCAATGTTGCCTTTGGTTCTTTAGCCAGTTATCTCGAAGTTGTGTGCTTCTACAACTGGAAAGAGTTTCTCCATGCTTAAAATGCCAACAAGCCACAAGGATTTGAATTTACTGAGTACAACAACATCTGTTCAGCTTGGTCACTGCTTGTGAGATGATGTGCATGACTTGCTGTGATTGTACTGCGCAGGAGATCAATGGAGTTTTTTTTTCTTTTCCAGGATCCGCCTCATTTGCAGCAAAATTATTTCGCACAAGATGTTCGACCACATTGTTCTGGTCATTATCTTCCTGAACTGCATTACTATTGCCATGGAGAGACCGAAGATTGATCCTAAGAGTGCAGTAGGTTTTATTTATCCAAATAATTCTTGCCGGCCTGTTTCATTTGCAATGCTTACAGTTAATGCCTTAGTATAATTTATAGCAGGTTAGCAGACTAAGATCTAATCATAATGCAAAACATGAATCCTGGTTTTTCAGAAGGTACAGGCAAACATGCATTTTAACAATGAATTTTGAAGATACCAATTTGTATTATGACACTTTTGATGAAGCTTTATCTGGAATTTGAAGGAAGGGTAATTCTGACTCTTTTGAATGGGTCAAAGAGCTCCACAGCCTAAGTCTATTTTTCATGTTCCTATATTTAGGCTGCCTTCCCACTGCCCTGAGGTTTTGACCTGAACACAACCATGGCTCCTGTTTCCTGTCTCAGTTGTCAGTCCCATATGCATGTTCAATGGTGGGTGGAGATTTTGCCAGAGAATCCCTTAGAACTGCCACTGATAGGAAGAGATAAAGAGAATCACACAATGTTATGCTCTCAGCTGATGTTAACAGACCAGACAAATCAAATCCCAGATTTCATTCTGGCTTGATAGGCCATATTTTGTTTTGTTTTGTTTTTAATGAGGTGGCCTCTCACTGAAACACAGGTATATTGCAGATTTTGCTTTTGCAATAAATCAGCAATGCGTTAAGCGAAAGAAATGAAGATAAACTGGAAAACGATAATCAATTTACTTATAAGATGAAGGCAAAGAGTTTGGAATACACAGTAAAAGTATAATCACAAAAAGTTTCAAAACAAAACATTTCCTTGTAACACCAACACCAAAATCCCTTCCTCTTACGTCCCTATAGGTTTCAGATAACTATGACTTTAATTCCTAGGATGGAACCTCTGCTAGCTTATTCCTGGACCTATCATATACCTTAATTTAATCAAACCCAACTTCAAGTCTTCTTCAGGGCTATTTCCTAACATCTCAGTCTGGGATTAACACTAACTCCTTACTCTAAGGTAATCTACTTTCACTATATTCTCTCCTTCACAACATCAATCTTTATACCTGCATACAGGGAGCGGCAAGGACTTCACAGAACTGCCCAGAACAAAGAAAAACTAAACCAAAAAACTTTTCTTCAAAGCTATCGATGGTTTCCATAATCGTAAAAAAATCCTAAATCTAGATTTTTCTAACAGAAGCCTTGAAGCACAATGATGTACCTCATTAAGTAATAAAAGCCTAAAGTGAACAAAATCCCATTAAACTGCCAAAGTAACCTGCCCAAACTCATAAGTTAATAACAAATAATTAAAAATGTAAACACGAAGAAAATAAAATTAAAAATAAATGAGGTACATCAAACAGTCTATATCAAAAGAAAGAGCGAGGGACAGAGATAGAGTGATACAGATAGATACTTGCATGAATGAATAATGCATAAATAGAGACTGCAGTAGATAGAGAGATGGAAAGACAGAGGGATAGAAGTTATATTTGTAGAAGAGTTAAGTAGATAATCAAATGAATAGACAGAAAAAGATAGATGAATGTATAAATACATCTGTAAATGCAAATAACCCTTTCAGCCATCGTGTTCTACCTGTCTCCATCAAAGAAAATTGTAAAGTTACCCACCCAGTGCACAATTATAGTGGCAGTGTGTGACTGACTCATATTAACCAGAGGATCAGCTAGAGCTCCTGCTCCTGATTATAATTTTGTGAAGTTAAGCTGGAAAGTGCCAGAAATCCCAATCTGCTGTCTTCCTCCTCATTCAGCTCTCATCAAGTTAATCTCCTCCAAAGGACCTGCTTCCAAGATGCTCAATTTCATCCCAACTCAAATCCTAAGCATATGGCTAACTTCCCTTAGCCCAGTGCTAGCTTTCATGGTTATAAGTCCCATTCCCAAATTCTCTGTTCTCCTGACTTCAAAATTGCTCTCAACACTGCGCTGCTGAAAAGCTCAGCCTCACTCCAACCATCCTGTCCAACAACTGTCTCACTCTAATCTCTCCAATACTCAAACATACCATTGCAGTGCAATTCTGGGTTCCATTTGTCACTGCTTGAGCTCCTTTCACCCCAGCAATAATGATTCTGGTCAAGACGCCAGAGATGGTCATTATGAACAGCTTCCCTAGTCCTCATAAAATCCCCTAACTTAAAACACAATTAACTTCTCTTGCTTCCTGTGATAAATGATGTAACACCGCCTTAAGGATTCAGGTGAAGTGGTTAGGAGGATAAAAAAGGAAGCTGAGAACAGCAAAGATTAGAGGCCTGAACTGCCATCAGGAGGGAAACCGCTCAAGTAGTGGCCTTGGCTCCACATAAATTAATTTCGCATTCCCCATTTTTGGTGCAAAGATCTGAGGAGGGATTGAATTAGGTCCCTAATCCCTGGAGCGGCCAGAGAGACGGAGAAGTGCTGCGACAAGCTGGTAAGGCCACCTGTCTCGGTTATCTGATACTTTGTCCCAATTATATTAAAAGCTGCTAGGCCAGACATTCCTAAACTGTGGATTGTGAACCCCCATGGGACAGAATTTTGGGGTTCACAACATCTGAGGTGGAAGTAGTAGCCATGGTGCTCTTGGCCACCCTGCTTGAAGAACAGGTCCCTAACGTGGTCTGAGCTGACTGTCTGGCTAGTTATCATTGGATAGGCTGCAACTGGGCTTCACTTTTGCCTCATCATGCATTGTTTGATTCTGATAATAGAGGGAAGTAACAGGATTATATTAAAATTAGCAGAGAGGCAGATTGAAAGGAAAGAAATGAGGATTTGAATACAGGAATAGTGAAGTTTTTCTTAATTTACATCACAGCGTGGTTAGACATCCCTTGGAGTACTATGTGCAGTTTTGGTTTTGTTATCTCAGGACAGATATTATTGCCATTAAGGGACTGCAATGATGATCCACCAGATGTTTCCCTGAATGGTTGAACTTTTCTGTAAAGAGAGTTGGGCCAACTGGGTCTGTATTCTCTAGAGTTTCAAAGATTGAGAGGTGATCTCATTGAAACTTACAAAATATCTAAAGAGATATTTCATATTCAAAGACAGAATAAATGCAGGTAAGATGTTTCTCTAATTTGGGGGTCTAGAGCCAGGAGGCACAATTCAAAAATAAAGGGCATGCCATAGAGGATCAAAATATGGAAAAACGTTTTACTCGGTAGCTGGTGACCCTTTGGATTGTTCTATCACAGAGAGCTATCGAAACTCAGTCTATGAGTATGTTTACAGTAGAGGTTCATAGATTTCTGATTTTCAATGCAGTAATAGGTTATGGGATGGAGTGGTTAAAAAGCAGTGAAAGGTTTGAACAGCCAAGTTTGTATTAAGTAGTGAAACAGGCTCAACTGATTGAATGGCCTATTTCTGTTCCTATATTCATAAAATGATAATGACTGAGTCAGAAAATAGGTTACTATTACAAGAGCATCACCTGTTGAGCAGCCTGGCTCTTATCCAGTTCCTGAGACCATTGACGGGCACCTATTCCACAGAGTCACTTCCCAATTTGACATATGTTTGTTAAAACCGAGAATAAATAAGTAGAAAGCTTTACTTTCTAGAAAATGTCAGGGTAGAGGCCAATGTTGTCCATTCACAGAATGGTACAAATGAGAAAACAGTCTGGGCCAGAACTTTGAAAAGGAATGCAGTTAATCCCATTTAATAATCCTCGCTCTTTCCCCCTATTGCTGCTAATTGGTCGATTTAAGAGTCCTGAAGAAGGGTACACCCGAAATGTTGACTTCTCCACCTCTTGATGCTGCCTGGCTTGCTATGTTCTTCCAGCCTCCTGCCTGCCCACCTTGGATCCAGCATCTGCAGATTTTTTGTCTCTGACCACTCTACTTAAAGCATTTAACTAATTTCATTTAGGAGATTACAATTGAATCTTTGTCATTCACTCTATCAGACAACACATCGAAATCCCAATCACTCATTATCACAAATCATTTTCCTCTCACATCTCCTCAGCTTCTTTCAACACTCATCTGAATCTGAAACCTTCCATTATTTACCTTTGGGCCACTAGAAACAGTTTCTCTTCCTTTACTTGACCTAAATCTTTATGATTTTAAACACCTCTACCAAATCTCTTCTTATCCTTCTCTAATTGAAGGAGAATAAGCCCAAAGTTCAGTGTCAGAAATGTCACTTCCTTCAGCCTGATCTTCCTGCTGGGCTACAGGGAGCTGATAAGTTGGAAGAAGATAAATAAGTGGATGTAATTTCAGTAATTAATTTCCTGCTAATATTTAATAACGTCAATGATGGTCTTGACTTCACAGTATATGTGTGTGATCCGTAAAGTACCAACTGAGTACAGGAGACAACTGTGTGTTGGCTGCCAATGGGTTAAAATGAGACTACATCATTGTGTAGGAATGTGAGAGCTGAATGTAGTTGTTTATGATTCGAGCTCAATCTTTGTAATGGTTCATTAGCTCTTTGTATGTACCAATCCCTGAACCCTCTAAGCAGGTTGCAGTCCTGCATATCTTGTTTTACTGAATGGTAACTAGATGGAGTAGCTGATACAGCAATCACTTTGATGAGATATGTGTTAATTATTTAAAATGCTGGGGGATTGGTAAGCACATGCTCGTGTTTTATTCAGTCATCTTGTTCTGGCAGACACTTCAATCAAGTAAGGCATGAGAAAGGAATTATTCTGTATAAAAGAAAGGAAGAAATAGAGCTACTGTCATAAGACAGTAGTGCAAAGTGAATGAGGCAAACACAATTTTGCACCTCACAGAAGCAAGTTAATAAGCACTGGTAGTTAATACAGAAACAAAGCTCAGAGAGTAAGTAACTGTAGGGCCAATGTAATGTAAACAAGGCTCAGAGAATAATTCTGGGACCAATGTTATTTAAACAAGACTCAGAGAATACCTCTGTGCTGCGTTCTATAAAAAAGGCTCAGGGAGTCACTCTGTGGCCAGTGTTCTACAAACAAGGAGTCACTCTCCAACCAGTGCTAGGGTACAGAGTAACTCTAGGGGAAGTTATATAAGCAAAGCCAGACATTATCATATAAACAAGACTTGGAGAATAATTCTGGGGGTGACAATGTAAAGTTGCAAGCAGAACATTTTGCTGTCACTGTTGTGAATCTGTCTCTAATACAAATGTTTCAAAGCGTGAAGTCTACCAGCCCCATATTACAGGAACACTTGCAGTTGGAAAGAATTGACAACCGCAGATTAACATAAAGCAGATTTACTGCATCACTCCATGGTATATAAAAGGTATCAGATGGGACTGTGATGATACTGTTTCTTATAAATAAGATGTTGAACAGAATATGCCATGGATCCAGGTCAGAAATGAGAGATTAGTTTGTGTTATGGCTGCAGAGTCTAACTGATAATTAAATAAGCCTGCAGTATTGTGCTGTACCTTATATACATTGCTGCATTACCATGTAATCTGACACACCCTGTAGTATAATCATGGTATTAGCGAGTCTTGCAATCCTGCCCTGCAGTATAAACTTTACGTTAAACAGGTTTCCGCTCTGCATGATAAACAGTATTTAACGGATCTGGGTACGTCATGTGAGATGATATTGCGGATCTTATTAAAAGCGCCTTTCTTTCTCTGAGTGTGGAATCCCTGGCATTCTGAGGTAAACATGGTTGTTCTTTTGACCTTCAAATGAAATGTCAGTTTTTGGTATTTTTGTGATTGCCAGCATTAATGCATGTGTTTTAACAATTGTCCACAGATGCTTAAAAATGCCCATGGGTTGCATCTGTACTTAATATTTTACATTTTGTTTGTTCAGTTAACATTCTCTGATCTGTGACCCAGTGTGTAAATAAAGAAAACGTGAAAAAGCAGAAGTTTAACTGAACAATCTTGTGGCTTTTTAATTTGGTATTTGCATACAAGAGTCATACATAGAAATGTTTCTTTTTTGCAGAATGTACTTTGTTCAGAAAATTTATAAAACTTGTGCTCCCAAGCAAGGCCACCAATTTTATGTTATATGATCGCCATGTTATTTTGTGATCCTACACCATCAGACCATGCTACGATCCGATTAGCAATCAATAATATTTATTAAAATATGAGAATAAACTCAGAATACGAGTTCCCTGATTGGGGCTGATAATCTGGTCCAATCAGGGAGCCCTGGCTGACATATAAAAAGGGTGAGTGTCAGAGATGCTGACACACACGCTGAATGAGATAGTACTGAAGTAAAGGACTGTTCCTGGGTAAATAAAGGGGGACAGGAATACCAACCTCTGTGGAGTTATTTCAGAATCTATTTTATGTCTACAACATATTTCTCATACCAGAATTAATAGGAGGTAAATATGGGTAATAAACTGTGGTTGATTGGACACTGCATAGTGCACACCATTAGCAAATGTGATCAAGACCAGTTGCTTGATTGTCTCAGTAACTCCCCCAGACATTAATGACACAATGGGTCATTAAATCTCATTGAACATCACAAGAGATTACAATATTTCGTTTATGCTGATCTGACCTCGAAACTCTGTCTCGATGGCTGTGCTGTTATGCATTGCCTCAATGATTGCTCCTGTTCCATGGGAAATGGGAAATTCATAGTAATTCCAGTGAGATTGAGGGTCAAAAGAGCTTTACCATCTACACGGATTAGGAGAAAGTGAGGACTGCAGATGCTGGAGATCAGAGCTGAAAAATGTGTTGCTGGAAAGGCGCCGCAGGTCAGGCAGCATCAAAGGAACAGGAGAATCGATGTTTCGGGCATAAGCCCTTCTTCAGGAATGGCTTATTCCTCATTCTTAAAAAAGGGCTTATGCCCCCGAAACGTTGATTCTCCTGTTCCTTTGATGCTGCCTGACCTGCTGCGCTTTTTCAGCAACACATTTTTCACCTACACGGATTACACACTACATTTTACAAATAACACTCTTGCACTGACTTTAACTTCAAGTCATAGAGATGTACAACATGGAAACAGTCAAACTCATCCATGCCGACCAAATATCCTAACCTAGTCTAACCCCATTTGCCAGCTTTTGGCCCATATTCCTCTAAAACCTTCCTATTCACATACCCATCCAGATGCCATTTAAATGTTGTAATTGTACCAGCCTCCACCACTTCCTCTGGCAGCTCATTCCACACACGTTCCACCCTCTGTGTGAAAATGTTGCACCTCTGTCCCTTTTATATCTTTCTCCTCTCAACTTCAAACCTAGTCCTTTGGTTTCGGACTCGCTTTCCCTGGGGAAAAAGACCTTGGCTATTCACCCTATATCCCTCATGGTTTTATTTATCTTTGTAAGGTCACCCTCAGTCTCTAATGTTCCAGAGAAAATACCCCCAGTCTAATCAACTTCTCCCTAAAGCTCAAACCCTCCAACCCCAGCAACATCCTTATAAATCTTTTCTGCACCCTTTCAAGTTTAACAACATAAGTAGGGAGAACAGAATTAAATGCAGCATTCTAAAAGTTGACCTAACCAATGTCCTGTACAGCCACAACATGCCATCTCAACTCCTAAACTCAATGTTCTCACCAATAAAGGCAAGCATACCAAATGCCTATCAACTTAGTTGCATCATGTTATGAATATAACTGTTTAACAAAACTGGTAGTAATGTACTGCAGGTTTAACCAAAGGGCGACAGATGATGAATTCGAGTTAAAATAAATTTCTACAGCTTGACCTCAACACTTTGATTGTCTCTCTTGATTTCTGGTTTGAGCTGGAACTGATTTGCTGAAATGTTTGATTTGAATTAATCAAAAAAAATTATGGCAGTCCATGTCATTCAATATCCTCAAACAAATTCAATTCAGAGGCTTCAATCATAAACACAGCAGTTTCCATTCATAAAGATGTGGACTGAAACAGTCACAGTAAAAGGTGATGCCTTTGAAAAGATTCAAAGTAGTACTGAACATTCAGGAGATGTTAATATGCCCAAGATATTAAGAAAATATCTATAAATCTATTGCTTAAAAACATTCTGCGGCACTGTGGTACTGTTCTAACCTCTGAGCCAGGAGACCTAGATTAAAGCTCCACCCCCTCCAGAGATGTGTAATAGCATTTCTAAATAGTTGATTTGAAAATAAATGTAGCAAGGTTAGTAAATTTATGACAGAGGCCATTACTTGATGATTGGGAAAGCAGGAAGCTTAATGGGCCACGTGACCCTTTTCCCTTTCTAAGTGGGTATATGTGACTTCCTTTAGAATTATTGCAGTTTCAAACTTTGAGGGCTAATTCTGAACAACAGTCTGTTCAGTGGATTATGGTTAATTTGGCCCAATGTTATACCAGCCCATCAAGAACCCCTTCAAGTGACCTTGATGAAATGAGGGGTATAGCCCATGCCCTATGATTTAGTTTGCTATCCTCTCAAACAAGCCTTAATGTGGAACATACAGACAGGCTAAAGAAAAAAGACTGGCCTTGGGAGTCATTGACTGCTTGCCAGCTTACAGTTCAACAGCAGCATTTCCCTAGAAATTCCTCTAATATTTCCCTTGGTATTTTGAGGGGAATTCTCCATGGTCTGCACGCAAGCCTCTGATAGATTGCCAGACTTCTCAAATCTGTCATACTCAAGCATAACACACTGGATTAGGAAGCCAAGTCGTAATTGCTTACAGCTGAAGGTTCTCTTGTGCGAGCAAAGCTTCAATGAAACTGGTCTTCAGCTCCCCCTTCTATTAAAGAATGAGGGGCCTTAAATTTAGGTTCAGAAGGATTTGATTGCTTGGTTTTATTCTCCCCAAGTCCCCAGCCTGCTTCCTTTCAATTCTCTCTCTCCCGCTCTGAAGGCCAATTTTCATCTGGTTGCACTCCAGTGAACAAAAGAAAGATGTTAAACTTATATAGCCCCTTTCACTGCCTCACAACACTCCATGGCAGCTTTTCATGTGTACTCATAGCCATAATGGAAGGGATACAGCAGCAACTTTGCATGCTAGAAGTAATAATTCGAGAATCTGAGGGTGTATTGTAAATGAGTGATAAATATTGGTCCAGAGGTGAGAGTTCAAAGGCCGCTGTCTGTGCCTTGGGATTTTTGACATCCTTTCAAGCAGGTAGATGGGACGTCAGGTTAACATCCGATCCAAAAAGTCATACTTCCATCAGTAACATTCCCTCTAATTACTCTTGCTGCCTCCAAAAGGACCTCCGGTGTCCCTGTGCAGTAGTGGCTCCCAAAACCAGAAATCAATGCTGGGAATGATGTTGACATGCTGACCAATGTATCTTTGTTGCTTCTGACAGACTGCAGTCTGTCAGTACTGCCTTGGCCTAACGGCTTTAATGGTGGATTCTTAGGCTATTAATCCAGAGACCAAGGTAATATTCTGGGGACCTGAGTTCAAATCCCACCACAGACCAATGGGCTGAATGGTTTCTTCCTGTACTAGGAAATTTATGATTCTAAGTGTCTAATTATATCCATTGTCAGTTGTCGGAAAAAAAATCATCTAGTTTTCCCCTGTGGGGTGGGGGGGGGGGAAGCAAACCTACCATGCTCACAAGATCCAGCCTACGTGTGACTCCAGACCTACAGCAATGTGGTTTATTCTGAACTGCCCTCTGGACAATTAGGGATGAGCAATAAATGGTGTCCTAGCCAGAAACGCCCACATTCTATGAATGAATAAGAAAACAGTTCCATGTTTTTGTGTCCTGAGGGTGTGAGCCCTGACTCAAAAGGCAATAATGTTTCCCACTGAGACACAAGTGACACTTGGGACATTGTCCGACTTTGAAGACACACTGCAGATGTAAGCTGTTATTGTTGAAACGTTGCATTGTACCAGAGCTGCTGCCGATACACACACACAAGCAATCGTTCTTTAATCTGTACCCTGGCAGGGTATACCACAGGAGTGACACCTGCACATGCTCACCCGTGTCATTTCCTATTTACAATCAGTGAGGGCCGAGGGAGGTCATTAAAAATGCCTACTCACAATGTCAGTGTTTGGGTGAAATTACAAGAAGAAATCGCAAAGGGACAAGATAAAACTAGCACCCACTTTCAACAAGCAAATACACACACAATTTGAAGTGGGAAGTTATTGGGGTGGGGGAATTGGAATGTAAGGGGTAAGGTTGGAGGTGCTGTCGTGAGTCAGTTGTAAGCTTAATGCCAGAAAAGTTAGCAAAGTCACATGTGGAGTTGATTCAAGTGTGGTTCAAGGTTTCAAACATGAATGCTGTGTTACAGGGGATGTGGAGCCCAGTATGCTAAAGCCGGTGAAAGTAATACACTCACTGAGGGGTCTGAGATGGAGTTTGAAAATCAACCTGTTTGCTTATTCATTCAGGGGATGTAGGCATCATTCGCTGGATGTGCATTTATTGCCCGTCCCTAGTTATCCTTGAGAAGGTGATGGTGAGCTGCCTTCTTGAATTGTGCAGTCCATGTACTGTAGCTAGATCTACAATGTGGAGGGAATCTACAATTAGGGAGGGAAAGCCAGGATTTTGACTCAGCAACAGTGAAGAACCAGCAATATATTTCCAAGTTCTGATGGAGAGTGGCTTGGAGGGGAACTTGCAGATGGTGGTTTTGAGCAGGGCACTGGCATCATGAGTAAGTGCATGCACTAACTGAATCAGAGCAAAACTTGCACTGGATAGCATTGAAATTAGTCCAAACTATTAAGATGAAATATGCCACATAAGTTTAATTTCAGCTTACCTATCATGTATTCCAAAAGATCAACATGCTTCAATTAGTCCAACCAGTTTCTGCTCTCTTTTAAAGCTTCCCTAAGCTGATCATTCATATTATATTTCTGATATCCTTCATGAGAGAACTGCTTATTGAGTCAGCTAGAAAAAAAATCTTTTCTTGAAAAACTGCTTCAGTGGCAGGAAGACGACAGTAATCAGCGGGGGAAGCTGAACTTGAAATAAATAATGCTGGCAAATGATGGGGAAGCCATCGAGTCTTGGATTTGCAATCTAAGCATTTTGCTGCACGCCATTGTTATTAAACTGACAGCCAGTCACAGGAGCTGTTTCCCTTGTCACTGTGGTGATAATTCAGTCATCAGGCGCAGGGTTTGGGAGCACAGTAAAACAATGAGCAGGACTACAAGTGACTGGTTACCAACTACTATGAGTTGCTGAAATGATCTCCTGGCTGTGGAATTTTGGAACCAGGGAACTGGGAAACTTGCTACAAAACTCTCTTCTCAATGAAGGCTGAGAGAAAGTACCAGTTAATGCTTGCATTAATGGTTAGAATCATAAGTTAGAAATTTCAGCTTATGATATCAGTCTGCAGATTCTTAATTGTGCACTCAGAAGCCTTCTTCTGCTAATTTGTTGCAAATCTGATCATTTTAAATGGGTAAACACAAACGGATATCCTATCACAGGCAGCTGCACATTTTTGCGACAGTACCCGATTGCCTTTTAGAAGTTGTGGTGAACTCTTGAGCCCTGGTATTTTTACTAATACACATCAAGGACAGTGAGGAAAAGACTGTCTACTGCACCAAGCCAAGCTTTGTAGCATGATAACCCAAGCCCCACTCCCCTCCCCAATCCTGTCCGTCCAGTCATTTCCAGAGAGAAGGCAGTAGTTAAACATAGGAACATTGCAGGCCCAACTAAAGGGAAACGTTATCTGGAAAATTTCTGTCAACTTCCTTCCGCGAGCACTGCCACTCCCCCATCCGATCATATAGATAAGTGTTACTGTAAAAGCCCCTATCCTTCCCAATGACAGACTTCTCTAATCATCAGAAACAGGTCATTCCCTCTCAAAGTTTGCATCCACCACATGTAATCATTTATGTATTCTTTTAATGATACGTATTCTCAGTTTTCTTCAGTGTAGTTTGTTTGGGATAATTCTTTTCCAATTTGCATGTTCCCCAAGAGTAGTGTTGAGTATGATTTTTAGGCCTCAGTGTAGAACATGCACAGAGGCAACGAGGTGTAAAACTTCACACTCACTGACCCGCTGGTCAGTTCCTCGGGCCTGAATGATATGCCATGATGAAATTTGCTGAGATTTGTGGGTAATCTGGCAAGCCTGGCTCAGCTTCATTGTCTCTTTTATGCATTTGCCAAGTGGAAAGTTGATTTTCTCACTAAGGTGTGCGGCTTTGCCGATTAATGGCTTTTTCAGCTCATTAAGCTTCCTTTTACAGCATAACTTGCATCATTAATATTAAAATTCCTATCTTATCAAATGCTCCAAACCAACTAAATGTTGCAAATTTGGAAACTGGAGCAGGTAATTGAAGACTTTGGATCTCTTGGATTGGTGGATCTCCATATTGGATTACTGGGCACCAGCACCTCAGGACATAGCCACATACACCCCACACATTGGCACCCTACTTGTGCCAGCCTCCATAAACTCTCATGGCACATCTCTGATCCACTTCACTGATACACCTCTGACCACTCTGTCAACTTTCATTGTAACACTGCAGCTGTTTGCTCAGAGATAGATACCCAGCTCATGAACTGGACCAAGCCCCATCTCCAGGCTCTCGACTTGCTGTCAGAGGGTTCATCCACTCTGAGCCTACCTAGATGCTTACAACATCCCTGTCTTATATGGCCTTGCCTTAATCTTTTGAGCTTTGCCCCTCAGCCAGAGATCTGAGACTCATATTATTTCTGCCTTGCCATGCCATTTAGCAGACATCAAACCAAGAAACTTGTCAAGGTTATGGGCAGGCCTCAGACAGGTCGAGGGTATAGCCTTTGACCAGGGAGTCACTGGACAGCAAGTGAAGGGCAAACTCTAATACCAGTCCAAGGGATTGGACACTGTCAGTGCCTCGGGGTGGTCAGAGTCAAGATGTTATCTACATGAAAGGTGAGGAACAAAATTTCGGGTCCTAATCTGTTTTCCTCCTGGAATGACAGAGAGGCTGGTATTACCATAAGACAATAAGATATAGGAGCAGAATTAGGCCATTCAGCCTTTTGAGTCTGTTCCACCATTCAATCATCTCTGTCTTAAAGGAACTCAATGACTTAGCCTCCACTGCCCTCTATGGCAATGAGTTCCACAGAGTCACCATCCTTTGGCTGAAGAAATTCCTTCTCATCTCAGTTCTAAAGGATCTCCTTTCACTCTGAGGCAGTGCCCCCAGGTCCTCGTCTCTCCTATTAAACACAAGTCCTCAACTGCTCGTCGTATAACAAACCCTTCATCCCGGAAATCATTCTTGTAAACCTCCTCTGGGCCCCCTCCAGCTACAGCATATCCTTCCTTACATAGCCTAAAACTGCTCACAATATTCCAAATGCAGTCTGACCACAACCTTATGCAGCCTCAATGGTATATCTCTCTGCTCTTGTATTCTAGCCCTCTTGAAATTAGTGCCAACATTAAGGGAAATAAAAGTAGATGGCACAACTGGTGCTTTGAGCAGAGGTGTTCTGGGTGAGTAAGTAGGCAGTGCAGAGGGCATGCAGGGTGAGTGAATGTGACTGAGGGAAGATGTTACAGGCAGTAGAGTGGTAGAGCATGAGCCTTGGTGGGAGCTGGGTACAGTAGCAGAGATTGAGATACCAGAGAAAAGATGGCATTTATGCGAATGGAGTGGAGAAGCACATTGATCTTCTTCCTGCATTGTTGAGTATTCCTCCAGATGGTTGAGACTGCAATGAACCGGGTGGCAACCTTGGAGCAGGCTGGGCATGGTCTGATTTTGTGGTCTCCACTGCTGGTCCTGGGGTAAGAGGAAATCCTGCCTCTGTACCACCCGGTCCAGTTGGAGCTCCAGCTCCCCTTGTCTGCCATGTCCAGGGCACATATCAGATTCCATGCAGGGCAGCTTCAGACTGACAGTGCATGTGCACAGTGACTTATTAAAGATGGCAACGATCACTATCATAACTATGATGATAGCAAGATCAGGTGTGCTCCTAACAGTCTCTGTCATCATGTAATCTGTAAATTGTTGCAGCAATGATTTGATTTGATTCATTTATTGTCACATGTACTTTGTTACAAAATACAGTGAAAAGTGTTGTAGTGACACCACTTTCTGGCACCATCTTAAGACACAGAAAAAAAACCAAAATATGGAATATAGAGGCAGAAGAATAAAGAAGTAAAGAGGAGGTGAAATGCAATCAATTTACTATTATTTATCCAGCAAGACTCTAAGTTAGACCAGAAAGATGGCTATCCTTAATGGCAATATGACCACATCAAGAGGCAGTGAACATAAGAGAGGGCCTGTGATAGAGCGAAAGGCAGGAATCAAAACCATTCCTCCGATTTTTCTGTGGAGCAAGTATATATCATAATTCAGCTATTACCACGAACAACTCTTCCATCCTCTGTTTCTTTACAAGTCTTGTTGCCATCTTACTTTCATAGTTGATTCACTCCTGCTATCTACCTTATCTCAAACCTTCTCCATTTATCTTTCCTTCCCTCTGCCCCTGTCTTGCTCTGAAAAGCTGTTACAACTGTGGTTTTTCCATCATGATGAAGGTTCACTAGATTGAAACATGGGTCTGGATTTTATGTCCCTTTGACAATGAGTTTGAAGTTGGGTGTTCTTAAAATGCAGCACCTGGCCAATCTGCCAGAACTGAGGGGGTTACAGTCTAAGAATAAGGGTGAAGCCATTCAGGACTGAAGTGAGGAAGAATTTATTCACAGGGTTGTGAACTTGTGGAATTCTCTCCTATGGGGAGTTGTTGGGGCCAGTTCCTTAGATACATTCAAGAGGAGCTGGACCTGGCCCTTGCAGCTAGAGGGATCAAGGGGTATGGGGAGATGTTGGGTATGGGATACTGAATTTCACGATCAGCCATGATTATATTGAATGGCAGTACAGGCTCGAAGGGCTGAATGGTTTACGCCTACACCTAATTTCTGTTTCTTGCCACCTTAAGGGGTTTGGTAGAAATGTTGTGTGGCCCTCTCACCCTTGGGTATGTGTGTTATATGTATTAATATAATTTTTATTGATATTTTGGATTTTAAACTTGTGGCATATGGGTATTTTTCTGAAGAAGTTAATAATTAACTAGGCCAGTCTTTTTGGAACCATGTTTTTAATACAGCATGTATCTGTTGGGGTGTTAATGGAATTTGTTTTTGCGTGTGACATTTTAGGACAGGAAAGAGAAAAGAGATTGGCTTACTTTTGGATTTAGAATAGTCATAGATTGATTTTAGCTTAGAAAAACCCAGAAGTTGGAAAGCTTTTGGACAGTTCAAAACTAAATCCAGATGCCAGTATAGTATCTGCTAGAAAAAGGGGATTATTCAGACTAGTTAGGGAATAAGTTACTTCCACAGCAGGAGTTTTTTTTGGCTAAACTGTATTGGATTTTTCAAAGCTGAGAAAGTTTACAATCTCAGTTGTGAGAGTTTTCAAGGAAAAAGACTTCACATTTCACAGGACCAAAAATAAAAGAAGCAACTAACTAATATTGATAGGGAATCTAGATTTGGCAGGGAAGGGAAATTTCTGTAGATTTTGATGAACTGTGAGTGATGGTGTTGGGAGTAAGTGGGATTGTGTTATTGTGTTTCATAAAATCTTTATATGTTTTATATTTAGATTGCATGGGTTTGTATTTTTCTATTTCTTTTGTGTAATAAACTTCAGCTTTATTGTTAAATCAAAACCTACAACCTTGGGTGTCTATGTTTCATATTTAAAAACTGCCACATTAAAATATGATCGATCAAGCCAGATTTCATTCTGGGATCTAATGTATCAAATGGTAACATTAGCTGTTATCACAGCAAGATATTGAGACCTCTATTGGCCAAGTAAACACCTCATTCCCATCCCTTCACTATTTTACCCATAACAGGAGAGGCTTAGGCTAAGGACATAGACCAACAGCTCTTTCTATGTGAGCTGGTGACAGGTTAAAAGGTGGGGAGTGAGGGTTAGTGGGAAGCTCCTTTTGGGTGCTTCCCTGTGCCCATCAGAAGTATACTACCCCAAAACTCCTCAAAGTCAAAACTCCCTCCCCTTTAATCCTCATCCACTGGCCCCTCAAACAAAATCTCAAATACACTCTGCTGCTGATCTCCCAGGGAGAAACTGAAGACTGCAGATGCTGGAAATCAGCAATCGAAGAGTGTGGAACTGGAAAAGCACAGCAGGTCAGGCAGCATCCAAGGTGCAGGAGAATCAACATTTCGAGCATAAGCCCTTCATCAGGAATCATCGGTTCTCCTGCACCTTGGATACTGCCTGACCAGCTGCCTGACCTCCTTGTGCAAGGACTCCCTCTGATCACAACTCTACTGGAATGATAGAGCTGCCAGCCAATCAGACTGACCTGGCAGCTCCATAAGGAGGAACCAGCATAGATAAGAGAAGAATCCTCACCATTGGTCAACTAAATCCCCACAAAATGTCTGCAGGTTTCCCATGCCGCAGTTCCCATCAAACATCTTAAATGGGGAGGGGGTGCAGTGAATGCATGCCTCCTATAACTTGCCATTGACACTATTTCTCTTTATGCACATCCTGGCACACTCACGGACTGTTTCCAGTTATTTGTTATTTTAGATTCTGCACTATTTTGCCGTTATTCTAATCTTGAAACTTTTCTTCTCTTTAAGGAGCGAATCTTCTTGATATTTTCGAACTATATTTTCACAGTGATCTTCTTGACTGAGATGGCAGTAAAGGTAAACCTCAGAACGAGACTTTTATTTTAAAAAAGGCCAGAACAATGCCATCTTTAATGTGATAACTGAACTCCTCTAATCCTGACTATATAATCTGCTCATTGCTGTCCATTCTAGCTCAACCGGGATTAGAATCAATTCAGCCCAACTCGTTCATTCCAACCAAGTTTCCTAAACTGAACGTGTCCTGTTTGCCTGCGTTTGGCCGATATGCCTCTAAACATTTTTTATCCATGTGTCTGTCCACGTCTTTTAATAATGTGATTATATTCAACTCTACTTCTTCCTCTGGCAGCTCATTCCATATACTCGCCATCCTCTGTGTGGAAATGTTTCCCCTCAGGTCCCTTTTAAAACCTTGCCTCTCACCTTAAAACTATGTCCCTTAGTCTTAAACTCGCCTACCCTGGGGAAAAGACTTAGGTTATTCACCATATCTATGCCCCTCACGATTTTATAAACCTCCAAAAGGTCACCCCTCAATCTTCTATGTTCCAGGGACAAAAGTTCCAGCCCATCTAGTCTTTTCTCATAACTCAAATACTCCAATCCTGGTAAAATCCTTGTAAATCTTTTTTGCACCCTCTAGCAGGGCAACCAGAATTGTACGCAGTACTACAAATGCAGCCATACTAACTTGTAGTTCTTGTACAGACATAACATGATATCTCAATGTCTACACTCAATGCTCTGATTGATGAAGGCATGCATACCAAATGCCACCTTCACCATCGTATCTATCTGTGAAGCCGTTTTCAAAGAACTACGTACCAGCATATTTCAGATATAACTCTTCTTCGTTCCTGAAGAAGGGTTACACCTGAAAAATTGACTTTTCTACTTCCTGATGCTGCCTGTTTGCTATGTTCTTCCAGCCTCCTGCTTGTCTATTTTAGGTCTTTCTGTTCAACAATACTCCTTAAGGCCCTACCATTGACTGTGCAAGTCCTGCCCTGGTTTGCCTAACCAAAATGCAACACCTCACATTTAACTAAATGAAACTCCATCTGCCATTCCTTCATCCACCGGCAAGTTTGATCAAGATTGCATTGTATTGGGAATGGGAAACTATCCAACACATGGCATGACCATCAGGCACTCAGCACCCCGCATCCGCCCCACCCCCCACCCTGTGACCCATTACAGCATGGGTGAGGTACCAATTGAATTTCTCTCCACACTCCCTTCTCTGAAACACATCCTCTCTGATCTCCTTAGAGAAAAGATGCTGATAGCTCCATTTTTGGTGGTCTACATGTGAGCTGGCAATATAACTGTTGTGGGGATCACTGTCAAGGCTGCATTCATCTCTCATTCCTGGTTACTATGACACAGCATTAATGGCACTTTGTACTTTTGATTTATTCTTTCATGGAATGTGGGCATTACTGATATGCCCAGCATTTGTTACACCAACCCCACACACCCATCCAATTCCCTTTGAAGTAACTTGCTAGGCTTTTGAATAGTCACCTAGCTAGTTATGAGTTAATCTGGACAACAGACTCGGTTTACAGCAGATTTCCATGAACTGATGGATTTTTGTGACTATCAAATCACTGCCATCACTGCACCGACCTCTCCCCATCCCTGACCGTTGGCCAGACCTGTCCCCCTCTGCCATTTCACCAAAACCCTCACTGACCGTTTCTGGATTATCTCACTGTTCCCCAACATTACTTACTACTTCTGTGTTGTAATAAGCCTATGGACAGGCTGCCTGGAATTCCTCAGATGTGACCCTGCTATTAAACCCAGTGTGGCCCCCATGCCCTCAGACTGATTGTCAAATAAAATATGGACCACTGCAGTAATGCTTTGGCAGTAGTGACCTCTTTCCTGCTCTCCTTTGCAGTTGGTGGCTATGGGCCTTTGCTTCGGTCAGCGGACCTATCTGAAGAGCTCCTGGAATATCCTGGATGGGCTACTGGTGATGATTTCTGTCATCGATATACTGGTGTCCTTGGTTTCCGACAGTGGGACAAAGATCCTCGGAATGCTACGAGTCCTCCGTCTCCTACGCACCCTTCGGCCACTCCGGTAATCAAACCCACCACTTCCGACCCCAGGGACCCAGCTGAATGCGACCTGATGAAAAGCAGAGCTGGCCTTGTAGAAACCTCAACGGGATGAAGGGTTATATCACAACACATAGCTGCCAGGAAAAATGATGCACTGGTCAATAGCATCAGTGAGGAATTTGCTTAGGTTTCCTGTACCTTTATGTGTCTGCATCAGCCCAGTGGTAATTTGCATGTTTCTGCTTAGAGGTTGTGGATTGAAGCCCCACTTCAGAGATTTTGAGCATAAAATCTAAGTTGAAGCTTCAGAACAATGTCAAGCAATATTCCTTCTAATGCTTTTCTGCGTGGCCTGAACATTTAAGTATGGCGGCCCTTTAAGATGAATTGAGTAGCTGTTGCATGGGCAGTAACACACATGGCAAATTGTGCTGTGTCTGTGCAGGGTCCACTGAGTGATAGATGGTCATAACTGCTATATAATTTATAGAGAACACTGTACTGAGGGAGAGCCATATTGTCAGAAGAACAATAATGCTGGAGTGCGACACTGTCAGAGCTATTGTCTTTCAGATGAATTGGCCATGTTTGCCCCTCTTGGTCAACGTAAAGGAGCCCATGATAATCTCTTGAAAAAGAACAGGGAGCTAATCTAACTGGGAAGGGGTTAGTTCATATGAAGGTCAGCAGGCGAGAATCCATGAATGGAAATGTACACCTGTGGTTTATTTAATTAGTTTGGGTAACAGGATTTATTTATACCCATGTTTTTATTGGACAGCGAAATGATGACATTGAACAAGGTCAAACGGCCTTGAGTGTTGACGATTAATGGATGATCTAATTAAGCTGTTTTAACAAACTAAAGGTTTAGTAGATGGAAAGAAATAATTTTCTCTAATCAGAACAAAAGGCGAGGTATAACCATCAAATCAGAGTTAGGTTATTCAGGCAGCATCCAAGGAGCAGCATCACATTTTCAGCTCTGATCTCCAGCATCTGCAGTCCTCACTTTCTCCTTAGGTTATTCAGGGTTGATTCTAGAAGCACGTTTTCATATACATGCAGTAAAGTCTGGAACTATCTCCTCCAGAAGGTGGTTAAGGCTGTGTCAATCATATACACTGAAATTGATAATTTTTTTTGGACAAAGGTATTACAGAAACAAGTCAAATTAGTGGGGTTAAGATATATATCAACCATGGTCAAATCGAGTGACAAAAGAAGTTTGAATAGTCTAATGGTCTACTGAAAATGAACAGCTCCTGTTTGGGAATAATCTTCATTTCTGTGGTAGTAATGTAGTCTGGAGACACCCCAGTGGATCACCAGAGAGTAAAGGGATTGGGAGGAGCTTAATGAAAATACGTTTGACATCATGAGAAGAAAATTTTTCACCCAGAGAGTGGTGAGCCTGTGAAGCCAAAGAAAGTGGCTAAGGGCAAAACATTGAATGTTTTATTAGATATAGTTCTTAAAGCTAAAGGGATCAAAGGATATGGGGAGAAAGCAGGAACAGGTACTGAGTTGGATGATCAGCCAAAATCATATTGAATGGCAGAACAGGCTCGAAGGGCTGAATGGCCTACTCCTGCTTCTAAATTCTATGTTTCTTTGATAGACACCAAAATTGGAGGCACAGTGGACAGTAAAGAAGGTTAACTCAGAGTACAACAGGATCTTGATTAGATGGGCCACTAAGCCAAGGAGTGGCATATGGAGTTTAATTTAGATAAATATGAGGTGCTGCATTTAGGAAAGGCAAATCAGGGCAAGACTTATACACTTAACAGTAAGGTCCTGGGGAGTATTGCTGAACAAAGAGATCTTGGAATGCAGGTTCATAGTTCCATGAAAGTGGAGTGACAGGTAGATAGTGTAATGAAGAAGGTGTTTGGGATGCCTTCTTTTATTGGTTAGAGCATTGAGTTAGGAGGTCATGTTGCAGCTTTACAGGACATTGGTTAGGCCACTTTTGGAATGTTGTGTGCAATTCTGGTCTCCCTCCTACAAGAAAGATGTTGTGTAACTTGAATAGGATCAGAAAAGATTTACAAGGATGTTGCCAGGGTTGGAGAGTTTGTGCTATAGGGAGAGGCTGAATCGGCTGGGGTTATTTTCCCTGGAGCTTCGGAGGATGATGGGTGGCCTTATATGAAA
The DNA here is from genome assembly GCF_004010195.1 of Chiloscyllium plagiosum. Lineage (NCBI taxonomy): Eukaryota > Metazoa > Chordata > Chondrichthyes > Orectolobiformes > Hemiscylliidae > Chiloscyllium > Chiloscyllium plagiosum. The sequence continues at coordinate 8,451,155 of NC_057733.1, forward strand.
TCATGAGAAGCATGGATAGGGTAAATAAACAAGGTCCTTTCCCTGGAGTGGGGGGGAGTCCAGAACTAGGAGCATAAGTTTAGGGTGACAGGGGAAAGAGTTAAAAGGGACGTAAGGGGCAACGTTTTCACGCAAAGGGTGGCACGTGTAAGGAATGAACTGCCAGAGAAAGTGATGGAGGCTGGCACATTTACAACATTTAAAAGGCAGCTGGATTGGTATATGAATAGGAAGGGTTTAGAGGGATATGGGCCAAATGGGACTAGGTATTAATTTATGATATCTTGGTGGGTATGGACAAGTTGGACCAAAGAATCTGTTTCTGTCCTGTACATCCCTATGACTCTATGACTAAGTTAGAGGACAAACAGGCCTTTTTGCTGTTATTGAAGATTCTGATCATTCAGTTTGAGTTGCTGAGTAGTTGTTGAAAAAGCATCATTTTAGAGGCTCCAGTTAGTAGCTTGCTGTGGATTTTCATTGGAAACCATGGTGATGTCATTAACTGATGAGTTGGTTGCTAAGGGTGCAATTTAGTAGAGCAATTTACCCATTTTTAATGTGAAGTAGATCACCAGCATCTATGATTCTACCACCTGCACCATGTAAGACCAATCTAGGAGAGTTGCACTTTCTCTGTGTCCCTCCACATATGAAAACTCTGCATAAAACAAAGGGTAAATAGCTCAGAACAGATTTCTAGGTAAGGACATCGAGGTTATTTTTAAAAAAAAACCATCTGGAATGTTGGGAAACTGAAGCATTCACAATTGTCAGTTTCAGAAATCAATTGCAATCACATCTCATCATCTAGTTTAAAGGAATGTGTTAGCCATCATCTCCAAGGAAACCCTGATGTGTTCTTGGCTTTACCCTGACAACATCTTCCCTATAAAGGCTGCATATGATTGTAGTTTGCAATTGCTCAGAAAAATTTTAAAACAGAGAAGGGTTCTGCAAAGTTGAAAAATAAAATTGCCTATTTTTCTTAAAGGGATTGGGGAATCTTCACTTACATGGAGAGACAGGGATTGCTCCCTTTGGACAGAGATGCTTTTAAGAGCTTCCCACATCTAATATCCATAAGTAAGACACTCCAAAGATGTGCAGGTTAGGTGGACTGATCATGGTAAATTGCCCCGTAGTGTCCAGGGATGTGCAGGTTAGGTGGATTGACCATGCTAAATTGTCCCAAAGTGTCCAGGGATGTGCAGGTTATGTCGGTTAGCTATGGGAAATAAGGGATTATGGGGATAGGTCTGGGTGGGATGCTCTTCAGAGGATATGTGTGGACTCGTTGGGCTGCATGGCTTTATGATTTTTGATTTATGATTTCTCTTTATGATGAGGGGTATGCTGATATCTGCTTCTATAGTTAGGTTACTGGACATCAAGCATGGCTAATCAGGTACATTCTCACTCTCACTGCCTGCCACAGATGTAGTGGAATGATTTACAAATTCTTTACTCTGCCTGTTTGGCGACATTATGAAGGTACCTTCTGTGCCCATCAAACTCTGGAGTGGGGCTCAAACCTGGAAACCTTCCAGCTCAGAAGCAGGGGCTCCACTCATTGCACCACAAGACATCCCTGGAGAAGAGTGAATAGAAACATACCAAATGCTGAAGGATTTTGATCAAGTAAATCGATCTTGTTTGCAATGGCAAGAGAGTCAGAAAGCAACAATCACAAAGTTAAGATAAGATGTTAAAAGTCCAAAAGGGAGGTAGGGAGTATTCTTTAATGCAATGTGTCATGAGTCAGCCTATTGGTTGTTCCACGGTTTTTGAGGGTTGCGGATATCTTTAAAACATTTCTGCTATTCTCATCTACTCAAGACCACATCGGGTTTGAACAGCCCACAGATATAACATGGTGAGCAGCAGTGTGGGGCCAGTGGCAGGTCCTTGCTATAACACAGTGAGCAGTATGATTTCTAAATGGTGCCAGAGAGAAAATAGACTAAAGGCCTTCAAGAAACTGAAATTAAACAGAAACTAAAACACGCTGGTCACCCAAAATACTGCAAGACTAACAGATTACAGCTAACTCTGGATTAGTGGTGCTGGAAGAGCACAGCAGTTCAGGCAGCATCCAAGGAGCTTCGAAATCGACGTTTCGGGCAAAAGCCCTTCATCAGGAATAAAGGCAGTGAGCCTGAAGCATGGAGAGATAAGATAGAGGAGGGTGGGGTGGGGAGAAAGTAGCATAGAGTACAATGGGTGAGTGGGGGAGGGGATGAAGGTGATAGGTCAGGAAGGAGAGGGTGGAGTGGATAGGTGGAAAAGGAGATAGGCAGGTAGGACAAGT
>NC_057733.1:8454806-8494136 GCF_004010195.1 Chiloscyllium plagiosum
CAGTCCTCACTTTCTCCTCCTCGAGTTGGCGTTTGGCTTCAGCGGTGTAGAGGTCAGTGCGCCAGACTACCACTGCGCCCCTTTTATCCGCTGGCTTGATGGTGAGGTTCGGATTGGAGGGCTGCGCGTTGTGAGGGTGAGTGGTTGGAGTGGGGGAGGGGGGTACAGCTAATAGCAATGCCCCATAGCAACACTCAACATAGAAAAATACCCAGAGAGTAACACAGGAAGCATTTCAGAGCTGACAGAAATGTTCGGAAGAAATTTGCAGCTCTAATGCAGAGATACAAACTACTCTATGAGGCAATAATCTTTGGAAGCAGGCTCAAGCCCAGGTTCAGTCCAGACATTTGGGGTTTTGTGTGTGTGTTAACTCTAGAGAATCCCTTGTACACACAAGAAACCTTAAACAATGCATTAATTCAGGCTGAAGTAATAGTAATTAGGAAAAGTAAGTTGCAGCTCTAATCAAATACACAGGTACGACAAGATAAGGCTGAAAGATTGAAACCAAAAGAGTATGCAAATATTCCAGGAATGGAGAGCTGGGAAATCATTGGCTGAGTAAAGCAGATAAGTCATGGGCAATTTAAAATACTCAATTGTGGTTAAACACAGAAATATGTTTGTAAGGCAAGGCGAATGCAGTAGGAGTTTATTGAGCCTATAAAGCACAGGAAAACCTACATTACAGCAGCAAAGTAAGGGTGAACTTCCAATACTGCAGAATAAAAAATCCCTTTAAAAAGATAAACTTCTAAATCACATTAGAAAGTATAGGCATCAAAAATGGTATTGCCAGGGAGATTTAATTTCAGAGATGGGCCAACAGAACATCAATTCAGACATCCTGAAGAAAATAAGTTTTGACATACACAATAGCATGTAAACTTGATAATAAATCAGAAGCTAAACAAGTAAATACACTCCTGAACACAATTTGAATGATAGCAAATAATGTTATTGCAAGCTGAGATGTAAATGAAATATCAGACAAATTTGAAGAGGTATTGGTACTGACAATTGCTTCAGCCTCAGAACTAATGAAATCTTTTAAAGAGCAAGATTTAACTGAAGAATGCAGCAGCCACATGAACCCAGAGATGATTTCATTAATGATATGTACAGATTAACAAAGAGATGTGACTTAGTGGTGGCTTAAAATCAGAACTCACAGGAAACCTTTATAGGCATTACAGGTGAGTCTTTGTCAAATTTAGTGTATTCCAAAGAAGACCTAACTCTAGACAAAGCTATCCGTGTGGTGAATGAAGCAGTGGTCTAGAAGTGAAACAGATTAATCCTAAGAGGATAAGATAAAACTTGGCACAGGACAGCTAATGTGATTCCATATTTTAAGGAGAGTGATAAAGATAAACTACGGAATTACAGGCCAGTGAGACGAATATCAGTGACAGGGAAACTACTGAAGAAATTTCTGAATGAGAAAATTAATCTCCATATAGAGAAGCAAGGTTCGGTCAGAAATAGTCAGAATACTTTTGTCAGACAGAGGTCATGCTTAATAAATCTGCTTAAATTTTTTGAACAGGTGACCAATGGAGCAGGGTGGTGTAGATTTTGTAGCTTTTATGTATTTCAGCAAATCACACATGGGAAATTGATAAAGAAGTTAAAAGCACAAAGGGATCCAGAGTAACTTGGCAACTTGGATAAAGAAGTTGGCTTTGTGGCAGGGAGACAGAGGGTGGGTGGTAGAAGGTTGTCTGTGTGATTGAAGACTGGTGTCCAGTGGCGTACCACAGGAATTGGTTTGTTGTTTGTTTGTGATATATCTAAACGATGTAGATGAAAATGCAGGGGACATTGTAAGCAAAGATAACACAAAGATTGGTCAGGTGATTGATGAGGAAGTGGGTCATAGGCTACAGGAGGATATAAATGGATTGGTCAGATGGGCAGGTGGAATTTAATCCTGATATTCATAGAGTTAAAAAGATATATAACATGGAAACAGACCCTTCGGTCCAACTTGTCCATACCCACCGGATATCCTAAATTAATCTAGTCCCATTTGCCAATTGGCCCAAATCCCATCAAACCCTTCCGATTCATATACTGATCCAGATGCTTTTATAAATGTTGTAATTGTATCAGCCTCCACCACTTCCTCTAGCAACTCATTCCATACACGCACCACCCTCTGTGTAAAAAAGTTGCCCCTTAGGTCTCTTTTATATCTTTCCTCTCTCACCTTAAACCTATGCCCTCTACTTCTAGACTCCCACACTCCAGGGAAAAGACCTTGTCTATGTATCCTATCCTTTGCCCTCAAGATTTTAAAAACCTCTATAAGGTTGCCCCTCAGCCTTCAACACTCCCTAGCTTATTGAGCCTGCCCCTATATCTCAAATCCTCCAACCCTGGCAACATCCTTGTAAATCTTTTCTGAACCCTTTCAAGTTTCACAACATCCTTCCTATAGCAGGGAGACCCGAATTGCACATAATACTCCAAAAGTGGCCTAACAAATGTCTTAAACAGCTGTAACATGACTTCCCAACTCCTGTACTCAGTGCACTGACCAATAAAGAAAAGCATAGCAAATGCTATCCCATCTAACTACCACTCCACTTTCAAGGAACTATGAACCTGCACTCCAAGGTCTTTCTGTTCACGACACTCCCCAGGACCTTACCAGCAAGAGACTAGGAAGCTCAAAAGGAACAGAGTTTCTTCAGGTGTTTGTCTACAGATCCCCGAAGGTGGCAGATAGTTTAAACGGTGATTAAGAAGGGCTAATGGGGTACTTGTTTTTCTCAGTTAAGGCACAGTTTATAAGAATAGGGAGGTTATGTTGAGCTGTACAGGACTTTGGTTGGGCCACAGCTGGAGTACTGGGTGCAGTTCGTGTCACCACACTACAGGAAGGATGTGAATGCACTTGAGAGGGTGCAGAGGAGATTCACCACAATATTGCCTGAGATGGAGCATTTCAGCGATGAAGAGAGGCTAGATAAGCTCAGGTTGTTTTCTTTGGAGCAGAGAAGGCCGAAGGAAACATGATAGAGGTGTATGAGGCTATGGCGGGCACAGAGAGGGTGAATTCAAAGTTTGTTTCTGTTTGTTGGAGAGTCAATAACAAGGAGGCATAATTTAATAGTGAAAGGCAGGAGGTTTACAGGAAATTGGAGAAATATTGTTTTCACCCAGAAGGTGGAGGGGACTGGAAAGGGTAACTGCTACAAAGGGTAACTGCTACAAAGGGTAACTGAAGCGGGTAACCTCACAACCTCATTATATTCAAAGATATGGGCCTAGCTGAAAGGTGGGGCTAGTGTAGCTTTGGTGGTACAGACTTTATGGGCCAAAGAGCTGAACTGTATGATTCTATAGTCTTTGATCCTAGAAAATCATCAAATTTATTAATTCCTTAACTAAAACCACAAAGGCCACACCAGACAAGTTATTGCAGCACGTAGGAGAGACATCATAGGTCTTGCCAACACTGTGGAGCAAAGATACCTCACAACTGCAAACAGTATACCTGATTGAAATCACATATTGTAAGCATGTAGGTTTCTTTCAGAAAACGTGACAAAGCAGGATACAGTACAAAAAAAGCAAAACACCAAAGAACTACCTGCACTAAGAGATAAACGGGGTAGAACAGTCTTCAGTAGAAGATAAATCCAAGGTTTTCTGAGAGAAAAGCAATGTTTGAAACCAAATATCTTGGCATGCAGATGTTTCAATGGGCAACTGACAAATTACAAGTTAGACATGAGAGCTAGTGTTCTTGTATTATCAGAGAATGAGCTTTGCTTAACAAAACACTGCTTAGAGCTGACAGAAGTTAAGCTATGTGGTCTGGGGCATAGCATTTAATGTTAAATGTACATTAAAGCAACTCTCCAACTTAGTGGACACCAAATATTAGAAATCCCATGTACTTTGTAACTAAGTATTTGTACTCCTGTGTAGAAGAGTTGTACCAGTTTCAATCTCATTCAAAAGGTGAAAGAGTTGATACAACAAAATGTCAGGGAAAAGCTGGTCAAAACTTTTGCTGGACTCCATTAGTTCTTTATGAAACCTCAACAAAAAGCAGAATATTTGAAGGTTAGTTACATCAGGTCAAAAAATATTGTTCCATTCTGTAAATGAGATGGAAAAAGCTGGGTTGTCTGAAATGTTTTCCACCAAAACAGAAGAGTTTAGATTCCGAGTAGCAACAAAGTTAGAGGCAAAGTGCGAGCAAACAGGCAGCAACAGAACCCTCCACCCCATTCAAAAGGGTACTTTGGGGTAGTTGGATAATGGAAGCATCTGCAACTAAATTGAATGAAATTTCTACACATTGTAATAAACATCTACTCCAAATCAAAGTCCGCCATTAGTGGCAAAGGTGATGAGGAAGAGATAAGCTCAAGAAAAATGTACAACCTCCTACTTCCCAAGGAAGAATCCTCACAAAAAGTAAAGGGTATCACATCAAGCAATAATGAATCTTACAGATGACACAATTGAACAAACAAATTGATTTCACCAAGAATTTACTGAGAAGGAAGGAGAAAACCCAAAACATTCAAAAAGTTGACATCGCCTATTTCAGCACAGATCTGCAGGCAAAATGAGAAATTAATCTCACTGCCAAAAATTTAGGATGTGGTGCCAATAACACCACAGTAAGTCTTTACCATGATATTGCCGGAATTAAAAATCACTTTCTACAGCAGTATCTGTAGTTACAAAGAATAGATGTACGTCAACGAAGTACTCTGCAAAAGAAATACAAGATGTTAAAAACCTTCTAGAGAAGTACAGACTTTAGACCATCAGGGGCACTGTCCAAGTCAGGGGCTTCTACCAAACTAACTAACTAACACTTTAGGGAGAACAGATCATTTCAATTTGTAAAATGAAAAACTTGAGAGGAGATATGATGGCGGTAAATATAAGTATATAAACAAATGCATAATTATAGTGTACTATGAGGAAAACAAAACTTGGGTGGACAGTCAAAAATTAATCTGAATTGGTTGATATTTTATTCAGTCAAGTAAGTGTTACCTGCTATGATGATATAATGGGCGCTTGGTCAGAGTAAAGACGGAGCTTGTTGGAGGCAGCCCTAGGGCTACTGTGCCCCTAACATTTACAGATGGACACACACACCTCACTCTCACATAAAAATCACAACACCAGGTTATAGTCCAACAGGTTTATTTGGAAGCACTAGCTTTCGGAGCGCTGTTCCTTCATCAGGTGGTAAAGGAGCAGCGCTCCAAAAACTAGTACTTCCAAATAAACCTGTTGGACTATAACGTGGTGTGATGTGATTTTAAACTTTGTACATCGCAATCCAACACCAGCATCTCCAAATTTCTCTCTCTCACTCACACACACACGCACGCACACACACCTCTATCATTCTGTAGATCCATAACCAAAACCAGCTCTTTATATTTTCTGTACTCTAATATAAGGCATTGAAAGGCTTTTAAAGGCAGAGACACTGATTAATGTCTCATTAAAAGATCATACCTCCAACAGCACAACATCCTTACACTGGAGTATCAGCCTTAATTGTTGTTTACCAATGGAACTTTAATACATGCCCTTCTGACTCAGCAGTGAGAGTGATACCTACTGAGCTACAGCTGGCACATTATTCTGTTAAATGTAATTGTCAGCATATGAACAATGCTTTCAAATATTCGCCAACCACTTATTCTATACTGAGGGTGTAGAAAGTCATTTACCTCTAGAAATATACAATCAGTTTAAATTTTCCAAGACAACATCACAACTTCCAAACTTTCCATCAGAAATGCAACTTCCTTAGTCTTCACCATGCATTCTAATGATGCACTTATTCCAGATTTAGAGAATTATATAATTAACATTATTCAGCTGAGTCATCAGGTGTAGAACACGTACTCTGCCAAAACAAGTGACCTTTGAACATCTTGATCCTTTTATCCAGCCTCTCCTCTCATCTAAGTAGTAAGCATTCCCATAGCTCACTGGGTCTTTTTGGGATTGGAGCCACTAGCAATTCAGTCAAAGGTACAATGGCAATTTAACTGTGCTAAAGCTAATTTTAGGAATGTGTGTGACTTTTAGCTTTCTCGATCACTGGACAGTTCATTAGTTGTCTGTGACGTAACAAAGAGTGCAGGATGGATTAGATGTCTTGAAGGGGAAGCTAGATAGGTATACAAGGAAGACAGGAATAGATGGATATGCTCATACAGTGAGATGTAACAGACTCATACAGTCTATAAGCAATGACGTTGACCAGTTAAGTGGCCTATATCTGTGCTATAGGTTCTGTATAATTCTATGAATCTTGAATTGTTCAGTGGATACTTTATATGAGTCTTTAGTCAAGATTGTCCTGGCAAAAGGATTGTCTGGGGAAGACTGCTGCATTTTTGAAATTGGTGACAGCAATCTTCTACTGCCATACCCAGAGCACAGGCTGACTCAATAGAAAAACCACAAAACTGCAGATGATTCACAATTGACCTGGTTTAGTAAACCAGGGACTACACTAGGCCAGGGGAGACTCCACATCAATCCTTCAACATGATTCATAAAGAGATGCAACCCCTTCTAATCTAAGATAGCAGCAAGATTAAATGCCATCAATTTGAGGAAGGGAGAGCCATACTTGGCAATCTGATGTTATTGCTCTGTTTGCAGTGCCTACAATTTCAAAACTTATTGTTTGAAATGGACAAACACCTTACCAAAGAGCATTAACAATTTCCTATTTCAATAATATCAATTTCTAAACTCAGTTATTTTGAATCCAGTGTAAATTACACTTATCATAGAGCCCCTACAGTGAACCCAAGGCTGGAATCAAACCTGCTGTGAGGCAGCCGTGCAAACCATTGAGTCAACGTGCTACCCATTTTGCTGATATTCAATTATTATCAATCTAAACTTTTCTAAACCCCACTCAGCATTGTAGAGTTATAGTTGTATTGACTACAGTGGCTCATCCAAGTTGAAAAGGTGGTGAGCCCTCTTGATCTTCCAGGATGCTCACACAGTGCTTTGAGTATGAAATTACAGTTTGAGCTAACAAGGAATAAAATGGGGTGATATATTTTTCAGTCTGGATATTGTGCAACATGGAAGAGAAGTGGAGGTGAACGGGTTCCCATTCTCCTGCTGTTCTTGTCCTTGTTAGCCTTAATATGATCTTGCTGCCATTTTTGCTTCTATAGCAGCTTATCTAGTGAGCAGTCTGCTGTAGCCATATTTACAACGATAGTATTTGCCAATGTGGGTGTTTTTTAATATGTTCCCATGGAGATTTTTGTCTCAAGACCTATGTTTGGGAACTGAATACAGTTCTGCCTCCTGTGTCCAATGTGTAAAGTGTAAATGTCATATTGGTGTAAAAGTCATTCAGCTCAGCCAGACTGATAGAAATTCTCCTGCTCCTATCAGTGTCATCAGCCGAGCACCAGGCCTCAAACTCGTTGTCGAAACATTGATGTCATCTCTGAAGCCCATTGGGAATATTGTGGTCATCTGCTGCGCCTTCTTCATCATCTTTGGCATCCTGGGAGTACAGGTCTGTATCTTCAACCAGTAACAGGCCTAATTGCTGAGGGGTGGCTTTGTGTATCTGAAGGTAAGGGTTGTGTGCATCTGAGGGTAGGATTTCTGTATGGCCTAGAATGGGGCGCTCTCTGCTCTTTCTTTGTGGGCTTTCTTTGCGTTCTTGAGTTGGTTCTCACTGTCTTAGGATGGGCTACTCTGTCTGGGTTGTGGGCTCAGTGTGTCCTTGACTTGGGTCTCTCCCTGTCCAAGGTTACGGCCTAGCTCTATCTAGTGGTGAAGGTTGTTTTCTCCAATGAAACAACCCTGACATAGAAACACAATCAAAGTACATGCATCCATTTTTATTTCAGCTCTTCAAAGGCAAGTTTTACATCTGTCTTGGAGAAGACACAAGAAACATCACCAACAAGTCAGATTGCTTCCAAGCCAACTATAAGTGGACCCGTCACAAGTACAACTTTGACAACCTGGGGCAGGTATGGCAGCAAGTGTAAGATACGTTCCACAGGCTCATTCTCCGAACTGGCCGGAGAGGTTCTGGGGCTGACAATGCCCTCACTGAGCAGGGGGCACACCTTCAGCTAAAGGCCGAGTGACGGTAGGGATCTCAGTGATGCCCCAGAAGTTGCAAGAAAGGTTGTGGTCCCATTGGGGCCTGGAAAGTTCTGACCATTTTTGAGAGGGAGGACACTCAGTCAGGCTTTTGGTGCACAAAGACATCCTCACCCCCCAAAAATGAAAAAAAAACAAATCTTTAAGGAAGACTTGCTGTTCAGTCCTTGATAGTAGTGCACACTGTGCATGAGACCGTAATCAGCTATATTAAAGACAAATCAGTGTATTGATATAATTGAGAGAGTTTTAGTGTGTTTTGCACACTATTTGCACAGGGCGTGTTAAGTGTATAGGAGTGAGTGTTAAGTGAAATTACATTATATTAACAACCTTCATACATGGGTGTCAGACATGGGTCAGCAGCTAGCCCCCTCCCCTCTCGATCTGGCAATTATAGGTTCAAACCTTATTCCAGAGTCCTGAGCTCAGGATCCAGGCCTACACTAGATTGTCTGGCTAATGCCAGATTATTTGAGTAGCAGGGACCAGAAACCCAGGCCCCAACTAGAAGACAGTTGTGGTGTTGCTGGTCCTGTAGCAGACTGAGAGATGAATCTAATGGATATTTAATGTTGCAAACAATTCACAGGAGCAGTATTAGTTCCTCAGTGTAATTCTGTAGATTTACTGTTACGTCCCATTGTCTTATTTGCCTTACCTGATTCCTTCAAAGTTTGGTCAACATAGCACTTAAATTACTTTCATCATTTAATTGCACTGTGCTACTTGGTTATTGTTTTTAGTCACATTTTTGTTTTTAGCACTCATGAATATTAAGTGCTATTTGTTTATTTCTCATGTTTTATGAATTTCCTGTACTTTGAACATTGCTTTTCTTAATAATTTGGTTCTGACTATAGGTTTAGACATTCTATTTCTAATGGCCATTGGATCATTAATAGTTACAGCGAACAGCACATTCCAAGGCTGATCTTGTGAGACTCAACTAATGACTCATATCAAATTAGACTTGCTAAGTTGGAGCAGTGCCTTTTTACTTATTATTAAGTCAATTTGGTAACCAATACGTTATGGCATTCTTTATTTTAGGTGCTTTCAATTTAAGCAAAGAATGTTGTCAGGCAGCTTTTCAGAAATTAAGATGTTTAACATCAATGCCTTATGTTATACCATCAAAGGCTGTTCATAATGTGATTCTCATTGTTTATCTTTGAGGCTCAAAACACAAGCTAATTTGGAATGCATTGATTGAGGTAATAAGAGCAGACATTTTGCACCCTCAGCCACCATTTTGTACCAGCTGCATGTGACAGGCCCCCAGTGAGATGATTCCTATTGGGGAAAAGGGTACATTGACCAAGAAACCAGCCTAACGTTCATATTAATTAGTGCTGTAGCAGTTTTAGCATTCATTTTAACAGGCCTCAGTTTGACTTTTTATTAAAGGAAAGTCTTCCTGGCAAGTTGCAGTGCTTCATGATTGTAATGCCATGCCAGGTCAAGATTATGTGCTCAAGTCTTGATGGAGGGCTAATGCAGAAATGAAAGCTCTCTACCAGTAAGCCAAGCTGATATACAATAAATTTGTTCAGTACAACCTGACTTTGGGTTGGAATTATAACTTTTTATTGCTTATTCTGAACTATCTATATTTACAAAGTCCAATTATTTTCCTACTACAAATATTTATGAGTCATGTAAACAATTGTCTGCATCATGCTTCTGACATTTCTTTAAATTCAAAACATAAACAGGTCATTTTCTGATTCTCCAATACTAATGATGCATGAGCCAAGTAAAATCAGGAGCAGAATTCTTGTGCTGCTAACCCCACATCATTCGTGTATTTAGATTAGATTCCCTACAGTATGGAAAGAGGCGCTTCTGCCCAACAAGTCCACACCGACCCTCCAAGGAGGAACCCACCCAGATCCAGTCCCGTATATTTACCCCTGACTAATGCACCTAACACTATTGGCAATTTAGCATGGCCAATTCACCTGACCTGCACATCTTTGGACTGTGGGAGGAAACCTACGCAGACATAGGGAGAATGTGAAAACTCCACACAGACAGTCACCCGAGGCAGGAATCGAACACGGGACCCTAGCGCTGTGAGGCAGCAATACTAACCACTGAGCCACTGTGCTGCCCATTTCTCCTCAGTTGTCAACAAACCTAAAACATTGTTGTCCAAATTGTGAAACACGATGTAGAACAAGTTTAAATTCTGAGCCATTCATCATTTATCCATTAATTTTGTTCTTACATTTAGTACGCTCTGCTTTGAAAATGAAAGAATTGCAAATCTCACCGTGCTTGGCGTTTATTTAGACAGTAAGAGATCAGGTTTGCTGAAAGCCAAGGTCAACAGTGTCATTGACCTGTGCGGTCCTGGGTAAGACTACGTGATGTTTATCTCTCTCCAAATAAAACTGATTAATCTTGCTGTCAGTACTCATTTAAGTGATCACCCCTGCATAATATGTGATTAATAACATGTTGACATAAGTTTATTATTTTCTTCTAACAGGCCCTGATGTCCTTGTTTGTTCTTGCATCGAAGGATGGCTGGGTCGACATTATGTATGATGGTTTGGATGCAGTGGGAATAGATCAACAGGTAACATTGAATTCAAATCCCATGATTGTTCAAGGTTCAATCCCAATCTCAGAAAGTTGTTCTCATTCTGGCTGCTCCTTGAAACATTATTCCCAGTAGTCCAGGAATCGCAGTTCACAGTGCATCAAGATATACTGTATCCCCATAAACAGGAATGAATCTTTCCAATGGTTTGCATCCCCATTCATAATGCTCAAATCATCAACACTTGTAAGAGGAGTTATGCAATCCATCCCTAATGGAGGGTAAAGCCAGCTTCCAATTGGAAAAGAAATTATGTCCACATAACCATAGCAAATTTTAAATGTGTCCTTTCTCCATGCATTTTTGGTGGTTAGTGATTCCAGAAATAATGTGAAGCCAGTTTTGATCTTCTACTTGGAAATGCTGTTGGTGTTCCACTCCAATTTGAGGGTGCACTGGATAAGATACACAGTCAAAATGAAAGTACTGTTGTGTCCTCACATCAGTCCTCAAATGCTGAAAGCTGGGTGGCAGGCTCTTCAATAGCCACTGCTGAAATCTTCCAATGAAAAGAAGAGCTTATAGAGACTTTTAAAATCATGAAGGGTAAAGATAAAGTGAATAGCCAAGGTCCTTTTTCAAGGTAGGAGGGTCTAAAATTAGAGGGCATAAATTTAAGGAGCGAGGGAAAGATTTAAAAGGGACATGAGGGGCAAGTTTCTCACACAGAGGTTAGTGTGCATATGGAACAAGCTACCAGAGGAAGTGGTAGAGGTGGGTACAGTTACAACATTTAAAAGACATTTAGACAAGTTCATGGATAAGGGAAAGATTTACAGGGATATAGGCCAAAAGCAGGCAAATTGGACCAATTCAGTTTGGGATACCTGGTTGGCATGGATAAGTTGGGCTGTAGGGTCTGTATCCGTGTTGTATGACTTTATAAGGGCCACAGAGATCCAAACTGCTATCTACAGCAATTGGAAATAGCCATGAGCTAACCCTAATGGTTCCTGTACCATTAGGTCCCCTGTACCGTTATCTCAATAATATTATCTGTTCTGTCCTCATGTTTGGACCTCCTCACTATTATTGACAAAATCACTACAGGGTTAGAATGTGGAGATGGTAGTGGAGTGGTAATATCATTGGTTGAGTAATTCCAGGGGCCCAGAGTATTTCTGGGATTATGGATTCAAATCTCACCCCAGCAGCAAGTGCATTGTAAATAAAATTCAATGAAAACAATCATGTATTAAAAGCTAGACTCAGTAATAATGACCATAAAACTAAAAATCACACAACACCAGGTTATGACAATATGTTGAAGGTGTTAGCCCCCTGTGTTCTCTGTCTATGCCATGATGTTTAGATTTGATTCTAATCTAAAAAGTGAGATAACGGAGTTCTACATGAATGCATACAGTTTTTGAGTAAAGTACAATGTAACCTGCAAGTACAAATTCACCCCACAAAATATATGTGTGCATGTGGGTCTTTGTCTGTCTGTCTGTCTGGGTTAGGGGTTGTGGCCGAGCAGAGGCTGATAGCTAAGTTCGGTACCCATAGGGAGGGCCTCAACCAGGACCTTGGGTTCATGTCACATCACAGATGACCACCATTGTACTATACACACACACAGACACTCCTACACACACACAGACACTCCTATACACACAGGCACTCCTATACACACAGGCACTCCTATACACACAGACACACATACACAAAGACGTGCACACAGACACCCACACACACACCCTTACAGACACACACACTCCCACATGCACCCCCTCACAGGCTTATGACACTCTGCACTCAATACACACACACACACACTCAAACACTCTCACACTCACAACCCCCAACCCAGACAGATAGACACATACACCCAGACAAAGACCCACATGCACACATATATTTTGTGGGGTGAATTTGTACTTGCAGAGTTACATTGTACTTTACTCAAAAACTGCATGCATTCATGTAAAACTCCGTTATCTCACTTTTTAGATTAAAATCAAATCTAAACATCATGGCATAGACAGAGAACACAGGGGGGCTAACACCTTCAACATATTCTAGGAGAAAGTGAGGACTGCAGATGCTGGAGATCAGGGCTGAAAATGTATTGCTGGAAAAGCGCAGCAGGTCAGGCAGCATCCAAGGAGCAAGAGAATCGAAGCTTCGGGCATGAGCCCTTCTTCAGGATTCCTGAAGAGCTCATGCCCGAAACGTTGATTCTCCTGCTCCTTGGATGCTGCCTGACCTGCTGCGCTTTTCCAGCAACACATTTTCACCTTCAACATATTGTCTAGCTATCACCATTGTTAACAGTTAACCTGAGAATGCAACTGTTTAAAAAAAGTTTTGTGATTTACACATGAAAGAAGTGAAACTACCATGATATTCTAACAGATGAAAGGCTTAACAGACAATCAATTTTCCAATGTATAATTTCAGTTACATCACACTGTATATTTTTGCTATAAATTCTGTGTGTTAGGATTGAGCCCTCCACTACACCTGATGAAGGAACGACACTCCAAAAGCTAGTGTGCTTCCAATTAAATCTGTTGTACTATAACCTGGTGTTGTGTGATTTTTAACTTTGTACACCCCAGTCTCCAAATCATGACCATAAAACTGACTGTTAAAAAAACCTCTAGTTCACTGACACCCTTTCGAGAGGGAATCTGCTGGCCTACATGTGACTTTAGACCAACAACAATGTGGTTGACTCTTAACTGAGTTTGGACAGTGAAGGGGCAGTTAGGAATTTGTCAGATGCCCATATCCCAAGAAAGAGGATTGAAAGTAATATGCTGTGCAATACACAGATTTCCCACTTCCAAGTGTGCTGTCACAACTTCCTTTATCATAGCTAAAGAACCAGAACAGGAATCAGTGCTAGAGGAGATGTTCCAATAGGAACTAATATTGCTTTTGGAGCAAAGATATTTAATGGAATTTTGAACAGAACTGATTTGGAGGTGCCAGTGTTGGACTGGGATGGACAAAGTTACAAATCACACAACACCAGATTAAAATTACAAATAATTCCAAATAATTATTCCAAATAAACATGTTGGACTATAATCTGGTGTATGATTTTTAACTTTGTTCGAGGTTATGAGGAGCTTTGAAAGAGTAAAGATGGCAAAGTCGTTTTCACTGGTTGGATTGTCAGTGAGGAGAAAGTGAGGACTGCAGATGCTGGAGAGTCAGAGTCAAAAAGTGTGGCACTGGAAAAGCACAGAAGATTAGGCAGCATCCGAGGAGCAGGAGAGTTCCTGATGAAGGCTTTATGCCTGAAACATCAACTCTCTTGGTCCTCGGATGCTGCCTGATCTTCTGTGCTTTTCCATCGCAACACTTTTTGATTCTGGATTGTCAATGACCAGATGAGATAGGTTTAAATTGATAGCTAAAGGAACAAAAGGCTTGCTGGGATTACTTCTCCTACACCACAGATCATCATGGTCTGGTCATGAAAGGGTGTTGGAAGCAGATTCGATAGTAAGATTCAGAAAAGGAACTGGATGTATAGTTGGAAGGGAAAAGATCAGAAGAGTGGGACTAATTGGATTATACTTCAAAGAGCTGACACCAGCACGATGGGCCAAATATCCTCTTGCCGTGCTGTGTGAATCCATGATTTTAAGTGTCTTATTAAGTTACTGTCTTCATGTTTCCAGCCAATAATGAATTACAACCCCTGGATGTTGCTGTACTTCATCTCTTTCCTGCTGATCGTCGCCTTCTTTGTGCTCAACATGTTTGTGGGTGTGGTTGTGGAGAACTTCCACAAGTGCCGGAAACACCAGGAGGTGGAGGAGGCCAAGCGGCGGGAGGAGAAGCGCCTCAGACGGATGGAGAAAAAGAGACGGAGTAAGGAGAAACAACTGGCTGGTCGGTAGTCCTTCCTGTATCTTTCTGAGTCGTGCTTGACCTTTGACACCACTCCCTCAGTGCCTGACAATTGGGATATCCTCGAGCATGCCTGTTAGGCCTCTGCATGGTACAGAAGTAAAATCCCATTGGTCCAGTGAACAGTTGCCCTGTCATTACCTCGCTTGCATGTTTTGGCAGCATCTCCTCCAGAGGGCAAACTGTCTTTTACCCAAAGCATTCTCATGAGTATAGTACACAGTAGTGCAAAGATATTAGTGGCTCCTTTCTGCCATCAGATGGCTGTCCCTGCTGCACAATACTCTGCCAGCTGAAGGGCCCAATGTTTTGCACAATTGACCTGGAAGGTATGATCACTGTTTTATTGAGTTTTGGGGTTACCACATATATCACGACTGCTTCTCAACCCTTAACTAGGCACATTCGTCAGGCAATATTTGTTCAGTAAAAGCAAATCTCAGAAACTAGGCAACAGCCACCTCATTATCAAGCTTAAGGTGCTTAGTCTGTCATTCAGTCTGTAAAGGGAACACTCCTCAGTAGTGTGCAGTATTATTGTTTGTCTACACTGGATATGGAGTTGGTACTGAGACCCATACACTGTAAGCCAGCTGCCCAGAGCCCCTTGCTTGTCCTGAACCTGTGTAGCAAACACCCTCTTACTGTGGTAGTTCAATAGATGGGATTACCTCAGTTGACTGGACAGTTGGTTTGCTAAGTAGAGTGAGGCTAACTGCAAGTGTACCAGCTGAGGTTACCATGAAAATTCCGTCTTCTCAACTTTATCTCTTACCCGAGGTGTAGTGAGCCTCAGGTTAAACTCACCAACGATATTTGTATCATCGATAGTCACAGGTGAAGTACCAGAAGACTGGAGGTTGGCAAACGTGGTGCCACTGTTTAAGAAGGGTGGTAAGGACAAGATAGGGAACTATAGACCAGTGAGCCCAACCTCAGTGGTAGGCAAGTTGTTGGAGGGAATCCTGAGGGACAGGATGTACATGTATTTGGAAAGGCAAGGTCTGATTAGGGATAGTCAACATGGCTTTGTGCGTGGGAAATCATGCCTCACAAACTTGATTGAGTTTTTTGAAGAAGTAACAAAGAAGATTGATGAGGGCAGAGCTGTAGAGGTGATCTATCTGGACTTCAGTAAGGTTCGACAAGGTTCCCCATGGGAGACTGGCTAGCAAGGTTAGATCTCACGGAATACAAGGAGAACTAGCTATTTGGATACAGAACTGGCGCAAAGGTAGAAGACAGAGGGTGGTGGTGGAGGGTCGTTTTTTAGACTGGAGGCCTCTGACCAGTGGAGTGCCACAAGGATCTGTGCTGGGTCCTCTAATTTTTGTCATTTACATAAATGATTTGGATGCCAGCATAAGAAGTACAGTTAGTAGGTTTGCAGATGACACCAAAATTGGAGGTGTAGTGTACAGTAAAGAGGGTTACCTCAGATTACAACAGGATCTTGACCAGATGGGTCAATGGGCTAATAAGTGGCAGATGGAGTTTAATTCAGATAAATGCGAGGTGCTGCATTTTGGGAAAGCATATTTTAGCAGGACTTATACACTTAATGGTAAGGTCCTAGGGAGTGTTGTTGAACAAAGAGACCTTGGAGTGCAGGTTCATAGCTCCTTGAAAGTAGAGTCGCAGGTAGATAGGATAGTGAAGAAGGGGTTTGGTATGCTTTCCTTTATTGGTCAGAGTATTGAGTACAGGAGTTGGGAGGTCATGTTGCGGCTATACAGGACATTGGTTAGGCCACTGTTGGAATATTACGTGCAATTCTGGTCTCTTTCCTATTGGAAAGATGTTGTGAAACTTGAAAGGGTTCAGAAAACATTTACAAGGATGCTCCCAGGATTGGAGGATTTGAGCTATAAGGAGAGGTTGAATAGGCTGGGGCTGTTTTCCCTGGAGTGTTGGAGGCTGAGGGGTGACCTTATAGAGGTTTACAAAATTATGAGGGGCATGGATAGGATAACTAGGCAAAATCTTTTCCCTGGGGTTGGGGAGACCAGAACTAGAGGGCATAGGTTTAGGGTGAGAGGGGAAAGATATTAAAGGGATCTAAGGGGCAACTTTTTCACACAGAGGATGGTACGAGTATGGAATGAGCTGCCAGACGAAGTGGTGGAGGCTGGTACAATTGCAACATTTAAGAGGCATTTGGATAGGTATATGAATAGGAAGGGTTTGGAGGGATATTGGCCGGGTGCTGGCAGGTGGGACTAGATTGGGTTGGGATATCTGGTCAGCATGGATAGGTTGAACATGCTGTACATCTCTATGACTCTCTCGCTCTCTAATGAGAGAGCAGGAATATGGTGACTTTACCTTTTACTTAGAACAGCAGGTCATATAGTTGGTGTCATATTGCGCTTTGTGAGATTTCTAAAGTGTATTAACAGTCACACAACACAACATTTTTCTCTAATAATCTGCAAACGTTATGGTGGTCAGTTTTAGTCAAGTTGTTTTAATGAGCACGTAGAAAAATCAGTAACTCATCAATTCATCATCTCTGCCATTGCTAATATACATGACAATCTTTCCAGTGGACATATTTCCCTTTCCATTTCTAACTCTTGACAGACTGCAGTTTTGAAAAGAACCATTTTCTAGCAAGATTGTTGGACTGAAACATTCTTCCGTTGGCTTCCTGTCAACAGACATCACTCTCCTACAGATCCTGCAACCCATAAACTGATTTACTTCCACTAGCACCGCTAATTCACATCCATACATTCAAATAGAGTGCCTCTCATTCTAATTTTGTAACATTATTCCATAATTTGTCTCTGGTTGATGCTAGGATTTGTTACTGCTGCTTACCACTTACCTCTGCAGCTTTTCAAAACCCCATAACTGGCTTTCTTTTTATATCCTCTGTCAGAAATCATGCTCAATTTCCCATCCAGCTGGCAAAGCTTCCTCTAGAACGCTATCAAATCTCCCCAGAAAAAAAGCCAGCCAAGCTCAATCCACAGTCTGTACATAATTAAATTAATTGTGGCCTCTCCACTCTACTTGACCTCTGCACAGACCTCCTAACCCTCAGTCACTTTTCAGTTCCACAAATATACAAATATGAAAACAGGAGAAGGCCAGTTTGAGCATCAAACTTCAATTACTAGACTACTTCATCCCTCCCCAGCATATCCGGTGCCCCTCCCTCAAACCCATTCCCAACAAGTGTGTAATCCACTGGGAAAGACAACTAAATGTGGGCGGCACGGTGGCACAGTGGTTAGCACTGCTGCCTCACAGCGCCAGAGACCCGGGTTCAATTCCCAACTCAGGCGACTGACTGTGTGGAGTTTGTACATTCTCCCCGTGTCTGCGTGGGTTTCCTCCGGGTGCTCCAGTTTCCTCCCACAGTCCAAAGATATGCAGGTCAGGTGAATTGGCCGTGCTAAATTGCCTGTAGTGTTAGGTAAAAAGGGGTAAATGTATGGGTGGGTTGCGCTTCGCCGGGTCGGTGTGGACTTGTTGGGCCGAAGGGCCTGTTTCCACACTGTAAGTAATCTAATCTAAAAACAGCAAAAGCACAAATCTGACCACAAAACATACAGGAATGGCAGGGAACCAGGAATATGCTCCCCCTCAGGACAGTGACATACCTAGGTCTAAAATGACACACTTGCAGGTTGTGATTTTCCAGTCATTAAGCAGATCTTTCACCTCTTTACGGTCAGGTCAGTAGATCAATCACCTTCAGAACCCCCATTCACAGATAACATTGAGCATCTTATACTGGACAAAACAGCATCACCTAAAACCTGGCTGCACCAAGATTTAAATGTATAGACTCTGAACTGTCTCATTCAGAGCCCAAACAGAGCTATGTTTGGCCATGGCCACCTATAGTCAAGTCAGAAACTGGACAGTAGATTTGCTTATTCTGCTTTAAGAGACAGCAGGGATTATGCCAGGTGCTGTAAATCCTGCAGAATGTCACGCTGCACTCTAAGATATTAGAATGTTGAGACAGTCTTATTGTCCAGGATAACTCTGAGTCATAAATAACAGGTTAACTCAGCCAATAGCAGTGTGAACAGGATCAAAGTAAGATATCACAGGGACAAGTAATGTGTGACACTAGGAAACTGAAGGGACATACTGTGGCACTTTGATAGAATAGGATCAGAAACATCAGTATGACCCCACAATTGTGCTTTACTGCAATTATCAGCAAGACACATGGGTGAGTCATGGACTAGACACACTAGAACTAGATGGAGGGCTGGGGTAGAAATGGCTTCTTTCATAATGTCTTCAGTATCAAGTTCATAGTTCAGTTGCTTTTCAAGAGCCTGGTCAAAACGTCAGACTTTCAGTGTTTAAAAAAAAGGCATGACCTTAGATTTGAAGTTAATGTTTAGTATTTGTTCTCTTCCAACTTTGTGACGTCCATACTGTTGTTGCTCAGTCAGGCTCACCAGATTTATGAGCAGTCTCTTGCAAAAATATTTATTAACTTTATGACTGTGGACTATAGGCAGGTACCAGCATTACACTGTGTCTTGTGTTCAGGTGAAGTCTATTGGGTAAAATGGCTTCGGATAATTGATGTTTGTGGATTAGCAATCACTGTCCCACAGCCTCATGTACGGGAAGACAAATTGTTTTGTGCCTTGTCCCTTTTCAAAGTAATTTCACAGCATGAGGGAATTGAAGGACACTTTCCAATACTGAAGCAGTCGTGTTCAAGGTGGTAACTCAAGAATTCAATGAGTCAAACAGTGCAAATAAGAAACAGAATTTAAAATCTACCAAATACCCTTGAGAAATACAGATAAAGGTCACATTCTAGATGCAACAGCTCACTATACTTCTAAATATTCAAGTAGGGCATGGAATGTCACATTTGTGACAGCTAATCTAGTGGCAACACTGCTATGTCACATATCTGTTGCAGTCAGACACAGCAAGCTGCTTTTCATTGGTGATAAATTCTTTTAAAATTAACAGATTCTACCTTTTTGTAAAGTGCATCGTAGTCTGGCAGATATTTCTGCATTGATATTAAATTTATTTTTGACAGCTGTTGAAGTGAGATGTAAAAAAGTTCCTTGTTTTTATTAGCTTTTTCCAAGAGTAGAGGTGCTTCTGCAGGGCGTTTTGTAATTTGATTTGCCTGCAAGTCAAAAGTTGTCTCTTCGCTTTGCATGCCTCCTCCTCCTCTTCCTTTCTATCTATGGTCAGTTCCTTTCTGCTGGTGTCCGCTCAGCTTTTCTCCAGTCTACGTCTCTTTCCATCCTCTCCATCTATCAGCACTTTGCTCTCTTTTCTTCACTTCTTCCACTGTTCAACGCAATTAGCAAACTTGGATCCTGAACTTGGAGCTACTCTCTGCTCTCCCCTGAAAAAGAATCTATAGTGTGGCAACTGGAATATTTAGAAAGGAAAGCAGTACTTCAAGCCTGCTGCTTTTAAATTTGAACAGTTTAAAGTGTTCACTCAAAAAGCATGAAACTTTAAAGGAGCAAAGCTTTCAAGCTGCAGGGAAAAGCATGGTAGCTATATCAAATTAATTCAGCAGTGTTGCAGTTCTCCAACTACTAATCTAGAGGGTTATTTGTTTGACAAATTTGCTCCAAGTACATATCTTGCTGGAGGAACTCACTGTGGGCAGTTCAAGTAGAACAAGCTGATATATAGATATACACTGTACAAGGTGCCTGTCTCATATCTGGCTGCATTTCCCCCCTTTCATTCCAATTTTTATTGTGAAACATAATCCGTAGTTTTGTCTGCCCCCAATTAAGCTATCACAGAGTCAGAGAGTCGTGCAGAACAGAAACAGACCCTTTGGTCCAACTTGTCCATACTGACCAGATATCCCACGTTAACCTAGTCCCATTTGCCAGCATTTGGCCTATATCCCTCTCAAATCTTCCTATCCATACACCCATCCGGATGCCTTTTAAATATTGTAATTGTACTAGCCTCTATCACTTCCTCTGGCAGCTCATTCCATACACGCACCACTCTCTGCGTGAAAAAGTTGCCCCTTAAGATCCTTTTAGAACTTTTCCCCTCTCACCTTAAACGCATGCCCTCTAGTTTTGGACTTCTCCCTACCATAGGTAAAACACCTTGGCTATTTACCCTATCGATGCCCCTCATGATTATATAAACCTCTTTAAAGTCCTCCCTCAGACTCTGATGCCTCAGGGAAAATAGCCCAGCCTATTCAGCATTTCCCTGTAGATAAACCCCAGCAACATCCTTGTAATTTTTTTTGGAACCCTTTCAAGTTTAACAACATCTTTCCTATAGCAGGGAGACAAGAACTGAATGCAGCATACCAAAAATGGCCTCACCAATGTCCTGTACAGCTGCAACATGACCTCCCAACTCCTGTACTCAGTGCTCAGACCAATAAAGGCAAGCGTATTAAACACCTCCTTCACTATTCAGTCTACCTGTGACTCCATTTTCAAGAGCCATTCAGTACGCTGCATGAATCCACAGTCAAATAGCCAAGTAAACCAAATTGTTAAAAGGTTAATCATACTCTGGCTGTTTGCAAAAAGGGGGAAAGTCACATAAAGTGCACTAAATCAGTCCTGAATATTCAGTTTACCAGTGTGTCCAAAGGGAGAAGCTATCCAAGGGCAGCTCCACAGTTAATTTGAGATCCTTAATAAGCAGCAAAGGGGCTCACCAGGCAATGAACATGACCAGCAGATCTAAGCAGGAAGTTGTTTCTAGGTTTCTAAGGGGTTGGTGCCCTCATTCAATTTGAACTCAGTGCCTGATCAAACAACGTGGCATTGGGAGCCAACTCCCTGCCCACACAGCCAAAACCTCTGTCTTTCCATGGCCAAACGTCCTGGTGTGGGACTCAAACCGAGTTTTTGGTTGGGAGACTGGAGTGCTACCCACTGTTCCACAAGATCCCCCTGACTAAAGCCAGTCCCAGCAAACGAAATATTCACAAAGCAAACTAGAAGTAGTAGCAAAGAGCTGAGGAAAACGTGCTCTCACCCAGAGGGCATTGGGGAACTGGAACACACTACCTAACAAGGTGATAGTGGTACACCTTTGAAGAAATACATAGGCATGGAATAAGGTTATGAAAGATAGGCCTTTGATCATCTGAGGATGGCTAGGTAGAATCTAGATGGACTTTGAAGCGCTGATGGGTTACTTTTCCACTCCGCAGTCAGTGTGGCCTGATGGAACCCAGCGGGACTTCACAAACTCCAGGTTCCTGAAGGGACTGAACCGCGACCTGAGTTTACAGTTTGGCTGATAATCTGCTGTCCTCCAGCTGGGCTGTATGCAGCCCCATTGCAGAGATTTCCCTCCTGCCCCTCTCCCTACTATACTATACTGTACAAACATACAAATCAGGAGTGGGAGTAGGCCATTCAGCCCCTCAAGTCTGCTCTGACATCCAATAAGATTCTGTCTGATCTGATTGTTAACTCAATATCACATTTCTGCCGATTCTGATAACCTTTGAATGCGTCAACTGCTAATTTTAGTCTCCGAACCACAGTCAGGCTGCAAACCTTCAATACGTATTTACTAGAGGGGTGTGGCCTCTTACAAAATATATTGTGGAGACTGATAGGTCGATGCATCAAATTCACTATTCAAATAGAAGTCTTTCCTAGACATGATCATTAAATAACTAAATATAGGACAGGTTTAGTGAAATGCAGGCAGCCTTCTTTGCTTCTCTACATGTCTATATTATCTCTGCTCTTGTGACTTTTCCAGAACCTATCTTTTCCTGTTCTTTTCCTGTGTCAGCATTGAAATTTCATATTTACCTGTAACACATTCCAGAGAGAGCCTGCCAGTGTGTTTTAGTTCTGATTGGGAACAGTGAGTGATTTTACAGAAAACAATTAAGTCAGATTTATGTCGGTCTTTTTGCTGAGGTGTTTATCTACTTCAATGTATCATTATATCCGCCCCATCCTTGGCCTTGCTAGCCACTCTCGAGCACAGTCAGAGCCAGTGGGCTCACAGTGTGGGAAACGGTACTGGTCTGTCACTGAGCATCTAAGAGGCAACAATGGCCTATTGGTATTATCACTGGACTGTTAATCCAGAGACTCAGATAATGTTCATCCTGCCATGATAAATGGAATTTGAATTCAATAAAAATCTGGAATTAAGAATCTAATGATGACCATGAATCCATTATCAAGAAAAACCTATCTGGTTCACCAAAGTTCTTTAGGGAAGGGATCTGCCATCCTTACCTGGTCTGGCCTACATGTGACTCCAGACCCACAGCAATGTGCTTGACACTTAACTACCCTCTGGGCAATTAGGGGTGGGTAATAAATGCTGACCTCGCCAGTGGCGCCCTCATCTTGTGAATCAATAAAGAAAAAACCTTGAGTGAGAAGGTCCACCAAGCTGCAAGAACCCAGTTTGAACAGTTGGGAAATGACTCTCTACATGCTTTAGGTGTCTAGGATAGTTTGGACATTGCAAACTGTCCACAATGACAGCAGAGAATTCCACCCTTCAACAGCTGAAGGCTGGACATAAAACTTTGTTTATCTAGACTGCATTGGCTCATGATTTGGTTACAGGAAGGAAAAATGGTTCTGCTCCTAACCGTCAGTCAGTGAGATTTCAGTGTGGCCCAGGTTAAGAAGAGATGATGATGTAATGACATATACATGTAGGTTCCTGTCCGAAATCTGAAACCTGTGCTCATGAACAACCGACTTGGAGGGCAAAAAAAAATACAAGGTGGATTCAAAATGATGGTTATCCAAGATTCTCTGCCCATAAGGGACTTGGTCATCTGCTACCTTCATTAGGCAAGATTCAGAATACTCCAAGGTATCTTTAACTGCACTCATCAGTGGCAAATAGGAGACTCCTATCCTGTGGAACTGACCTTCTCTCCACTAAGCTACAGATGACCTTCCTAAGGAATGCTGAATCTGATCGAGTGATCCCAAAGAAACAAGCAGGTAACTGTTAAGCACCAATAAGCTGTGGAGCTTAACTTGGTTACGGTCCAGCTGTATCTGTAGGCAGCCAGACGCGCACACGCGCACACACACACACCGGAAAGAGAAGCAGAACTGTGTGCCTGCTGTCAGGGAGCCAGCCACACAGTCCGCAGGGATGGTCTGAGCAAAGGACAGGTACTTACACTCAGCGACAGGGAGAGCCCAGACTGTTAAAAACCCCAGACCCCCAACATACATACCAGAATTGTCACCTGAATCTAGTGTACTCTCACTCAGGTCATGTCCAAAAACATTTCCAGCCAAGGAGGTGATTTAGGAGGGTAGCCACTGCTATAACACAGCAGAACACAACAGCTAGTTTACACCCAGCAAAAGGATAAAGACCACATCATCTGCTGTAGTGATGTTGCTTGAGGGCCACATACTGATCAAAGCATCAATACCAACTGCCCTGCTCCTCTTCAGAATTGTACCGGGTCTTAGGTGTCATCTCAGGTGGTTGATAAGGCTTCATATTAATGCTACTTCTAAAAGACAACTTTCACTCAGAAATAAACTGGGCTGCCAGATCTACATTTTGTGTGCAGGTCCCCGGAGTGGGATTTGAACCCACGACCTTCTAATTCAGCAGGGAGAATTAGGCAGAATCACTGGGGGGAGCAGTCCTTTGAAGCACGATCAAGTACATTTGGGAAAAGATACTGACACAAGTTCTGTTAGTCACCATATGCAAGACTTTTACATTACAAATACACAGGGATGGCTGCAGAATTTGCTTGGAGTTAGCGCGTGAGATGCAACACAGTAAAAGAGTAAATATGATTGCCAATGCAGATCCTCGACATTATATCCTAAAAAAATCTCAGAAATTGTTTATAACAGATAATCTTGAATCCACATAAGTCTGACTTTTTTAATGTAAAACTGACTGTAACATCTATGTTTCAGGATCAGACGTTCCTCTCATAGATGTTCAAATGTGAGGAGAGTTGTTCCTTGCATTGACGGTGAAATTGAAGAACATAATTGGCTCAATGAATAAGTTGTGTTCATCAAATAAAAGACAGCTGCCAAATTAGATTGATAGCATAATAAAATAAATCAGAAAATTTTATTTCACCTACACTCCCAATTGTGTCATTATCCTCCTGAACCATAAAGGTATACTATAGTAATGTGGCGATTACCATCCCAGACTAATAATCGAGATAATGTGAGTTTACAGTACCATCATAGGATTTTGTTAATGATGAATTATGGTAAAATTAAAAATGATTCAATAGTGTCCTTTATGGAAGCAAGTGTGCCTTCCTTACCTGGTCTCATCTAAGTGAAATTCTAATTATCAAAACTCTGTCTAAAAGTGGTGTCCCCATCATAAGAAGCCAGCTTGCCATCACCTTCTCAGGGTAACTCGGGATGATAATAAAGGCTGGACTTCCTGAAAATTGATCACCCTCAGAATTAATGTAAAGAAACCAGTTTAACCCATGTCCAGTGATCCACCAAGAAATTTTTGCCAGACACGTCCGGTCCCCATTTAATCTCCTTATCCTTCCTTCTACCTTGCCCACCTCCCTTCCCCCATCACTGCCCCACTAGTGCCCCCACCCCCCCACCACACCCCACCCCCCCAACACACAATCATCACACTGAATTCCGTATAACAAGTCTGCCAGAATTGGAAAGTAGCTGATGAAGAAAATACAAATATCAACAGGAATTGAAGCTGGACTCTGAATTTTTCAGCCCAGTCTGATACAGAGGAGTCAGTAGTGTTATGGACCAGACCAAAGCTCCTCCAAATATATTAAAGGTAGCCTAGACCCTAACTTTTACTTATTTTATAAGGTAAGTATAAGGCCTTGTGTTCCAGATGCAATTTGATTGGCCAAACTATTCAACCTCATTCAAAATATACTTTTTATACAACAATTAAAATGCAGGTAAAATAAAAACAAAATAAAAGAATAGGCTTAATTATAACTATTGAAATACCTAACTATATTAACTACTACTAATTGACTGTTTCAATATAGTCACATTCCATAAACACACCTTTGGCAAAGGCAAATTCAGTAAAATCGATTGTCTCACATGTAATTCTAGCAGCAGAAAGAGGACCCCAGCTTTTAGCTGTAACAGAGAGTGGAATAAAAGCTTCCATGTCCAGCTTCAAGGCCCCAGCAACTACAGAAAGGTAAAACTAAAAATCTTGGTTCTGCAGGAGCTTGACCCCACCCATTCAGATTCTATTGTTCCAACCTTTAAAAAAACCCAAGGCCTCACAAGCTGTTTACTAGATTTGAGGACGCCACTCAACACCTCTGTCTCAAACTTTCTTCATAAAAATTCAGGACAAAATATACCTCTTACAGCTACAGTATCATCACACTAGTTATACCAAACACTTATTAATGTTTCAGCTTCTTTACTGCATGTAATTTGAATTGATCATTAAGTGCTCTTTAATTTAGCCAATTATTTAAAACAGTCCCTGTACAATTTGCTTACAAATAAGCATATCAACATAAATTCTTTTAAAAATGTTATATAATGAAAGACCATTTCTATCCAAGAGTTTACGAAGTCGCATTCTGTGTTCAATTTACTAACTTCTTGATGCCTTGAAATTTCTCCCTCATTCCCAGGTCATCAAGTACAATCTCAAGGATATTGATCTAATATTGCAATATGTGTTATTCAATCAAAAGTTGTACTCTTTAAAAAAAAACAGGATTGTGGTATTCTACAGGTAACTGGGTGTTGTTTCATTGTTATTGATTGAAACATCAGTCAGGAAAATAATCAGTCTCCACTCTGACTGGCCATTATAATTAGAACCTAAGAGGTCATGTTTACAAACAGCCTTCCAATGGCCCGTTTACATTTAAAAACATTAAGAAGTGCAGAAATGAAACGTAATTTGATGTATTAAGGCTGCTCTTTCCAAACGACATGTACAATCTGCCCTGCCAGCTCTGCACATTTAGCTTCCTGAGGAAAATCGTGCATAATTCCATCCTTACAACCAAAAGTGGTTAAGATGGACACTAAAAAAATGTTCATTTTCATTGCCTTGTGATTTATCAATGATCTGCACTTTTTTGCAGATAATACTTTCCTTGCTTAAGTTTCAACTTAACTGCAGCCTTTCAAACTTACAATACATATCATTCAAAAAATAACATCGATGCCCTTAATTGTACACAGACAAAGAAA
This sequence comes from Chiloscyllium plagiosum, assembly GCF_004010195.1. Classification (NCBI taxonomy): domain Eukaryota; kingdom Metazoa; phylum Chordata; class Chondrichthyes; order Orectolobiformes; family Hemiscylliidae; genus Chiloscyllium; species Chiloscyllium plagiosum. The sequence continues at coordinate 8,481,618 of NC_057733.1, forward strand.
GCTACAGGAAAGGGAGCCACCTTGACTTAACTGATGTCATATCAATAAGATTAAGCTTTGGGCTTGTACCATTGACACAAAGCCGGTGTCTATAAGTACCGAAATTAATTGTTTAGTATAATTTGAAGAGTTCCTACCAAATTCAACTATATTCTGGCCTGCCAGGTGTTCCACTAGCCTGCCCTGATACACTTAATCTATTGGTAAGCAATTGCAATAAGAGTATTGTCTATTGCTCTTGTGGCAATATCTCCTTTTCCCCTTGTGTCAGTCAATATGAAGATTGATAACAGGCTTTGATAACAGTGTTCTATGTGAAGATAATACTCACTTCTCCAAAGCACTCAACTAGCAAAATCATGTTCATACTGCTTTCTCTTCAATGACATCACGGTATGAATAGGGAATAAGATTTCATATACCCAGTGGCAGACATTACTGAAATTAAATAGTGCAATACAAAGCTTCCTTACAAAGTAAGAAATAGGTGTGGATTTTATTCAACAAAGATCTAAATAAATATTAATTTAAAATGTCTGGCAAATCTAAGAAGGCAGCTGTGTGATTGTTGGATACATTACTTTTCAATCATTGGCTAATATAGAAAATTATTTTGTTAGAAAATTGAATGTTAATTTCACCCTCACAACTGAGTTTGTTTCCTGTTCCCTTCGTGACAAAAAGCACTTGGCAGTCTTAGGAATGTCATCTCAAATCTAAAAAAAGCTCTTTCTGTAATAGTTCTGATTTTCTTGTCTGTTTTGGCAAATCGATGTTAATTGGAAAAGTCTCAACCTGGGGAGTAGTGCACTAATGAAGTGAATATTCTCAGTTCATTTATGAAATCAGGTCGGAAACTCTTTTTCTCAGTCTTATTCTGAGGGTTTTGTTTGGTATGTTAAGATGTGTGTACTTCTACCAATGGAAGCAAGTAAAACACAATTAAACGACAGACTAGTGTAATTCTCTCTGTCAAAAGGACTGTGCCAGGGTAGTTGTTAGAAAGGTGATAGTTCGAAAGGTGATGCTGTATCTTAATGAAGTCACCTCCTAAGGTACCAGACAGTGACCTTCCTATGTCTCCAGTAAGACACTTGAGTTTAGAACTTTCAAGTTCAATTATCATAGAGAAAGAAAAGGTCACCATTTTGAGGGTGATAAAGAATTTCTTTGTCAATCCTTTCTCATTTGCAAAGATACGCATCCAATCTCATTTTGTTCACCTTTATGTGATGTTAGTGTGACAGCTAGGCTTTTCCAGTTCTTGTCAATGTCCCAACCAATATAGGTTTGTCAGATTACATTTTCCCTGGATAGAAATTAGAGTAGAATTGCCCAGGCAGTTGGTGGAGGGGGTGTCCATCTCTCCCCTGTAATTTCAGCAGAAATCAGGAGGTGCCTGTTCATGCCATTTGTCCCATAAGATTGGGAGCCACCCAGGTGGAAACGCATGGCGGTTGTTTCTTGTGAGTGAGGGTTCCATTAACATTAACTCATTGGTAAATCTGCTTCTTTAACTAACAGGTGAACCAAGCTGACGTTATATAAAGTTGAGCCCTGTGCTATCGAGCAGCATGCATGTGGCATTGTGTTGCTGCTAATAAATGACAAAGCTTCACTTTGGCATAAACACAAATAAACATGTACATCATTAGTCACAGAACAGATTGCTGCAGCCACGCAGAGGTTTGTCTTTATTCAGTAGGGTAAGATTCAATTAGCATAAAACCATTGAACTTATTAAAATCATTATTATACCCTAACTCCCTGCCTTGGCTTAATCCAATGCCAATCAAATTTTAGGAATTTCTTTAAGATTAGAATAGATCAAAAGAGTAAAAAGAAAGCTTGCCATACATTGGCAGAAATGAATACAAGGTTCTGCGGAAAATGTTTGTAAGAATCCAAATCTTTGGTTGCAGTTGCTCTTGATAGTCAGGTTGGCAGGACTAATGCTGCTGCTGAATTGTAATTTAAAAATCAACCATAAAAAATGTCAGTAATGGCAAACTAATAGTGCAAAAATTCTGCATCTAAGTAGAGTACTGCCCTTTGAGATAGGCATCAAGCAGAGTTTGCAGTCAACTTAAATCAGCTTTATGTTTGTTAAGACTGAACAGTCATACTGGACTAGAAAACCTCTCATTAGAAAGCAAATTTCAATAGGATAAAATCCTCCAACTGGAAAACTACCTGATCGGTTAAAAAGTATAAAGCTTCCATAATTTATCTCCATTTATTTCATTCCAAAGATTCCCACTCTTCAAACGCAGACTCAGAAAGACCACTGTGGTTTGTTTCCATGTGTATTTGTCAGGTTCTTTTTTAATTATTTAGTGTTGTCTGTGTGAAATATGTGTTTGTATTGACTCTTCATAATTTGTTTGACTGTCTGTTGTGTCGCAATGTTTTGTATCCCCTCGCCAATATCTACTAATGATTTTTGAAACTAGGGACTATCAGTAAAAACACTAACACATTTTGTTGTTATTAATGCAAATGTCTCTTTCCCCAAAGCCTTCAGAGCATTACATGCTGAATAAGTCAAAATTTGACCCACACAGCACAAATTACATTGACATTACAAATTCCTATATCTACGGGGCATCTTTTACATGTTATAAAATCGAGGTTTCCTTCCTTTAGGCACTGGCACAAGGACATCCACTATATGGTAATGCAAGAAAATCTGCTTTATTTTGGGGAAAGTTTTTCAGTTTTGAGAAAATAATGGTAAAAATGTAGGCACCAACACAGATCTGTAAGGTAAAAAATGAGAAAAGAGGTAGTCAAGAAACAGCCATCATTCTGCACTCTTACTGTCTGGCAGACTGATAATGGGCTGTGACTGAGTTTTGTCTAAAACCATATTCTGAAGTCTAGGCTTTATCAATTACTATCGGATCAAAGACCTACAAAGACATAACCAATACTCTAAATATATAGCAAGACGTTTCACACCCAAACAACAAATTGCCTTTATCTTTATAGTTTTGACAAAGAAAAACATCCAAGGTGCTTACATACTCACACACATCATACTCTCAAAATGTTACGGTAACCAAATTTTACGATTGTAAGGATTACGTGTGTGGTTTCCGTCATGATGTGTTATGTGGTGCAATGTTGCTGAAGGATCTTTTTGGCTGAAAAAGACATTTTGCTCATGTGTCACTGCAAAAAGCTGTAAAATTAGCCTTAATCTTAAACCACGTTGTTCCCTCTTACTTACAGCCTACCTGGCTATTAACACACACACACAATAAACAGGCTCAAATGACCTGTCCCTATTTTGAAGATGTACCTGAACACACATTAAGAATCCAAGTGTTCAAGCCTGTGCAGTACAGAAATTTGAATTTTTTTCACCTTTCAGTTGAGCCTAAGGAAACATTGTCGAGAGTTTGGTCATATCCACAACCCCCACCTCATCAACCCCCTCCCACCATCAGCAAGCCAGATCCCTCGAATTCTCAAGTAGTCAATGGATGTACCAGCACTTTCTGTTTTTACAATAGATGTACCTGTTCGTCAAATAAATAGAGGTGCTTACTCCCACAATATAAGAAGCAGTGAGTTATATCCCTGGTGTATCTACACACTGCTTCACTCTAAATTCAGATTTAACAGTACATGCTGATGGCTGTATAGGGAGAGTGTAGAAGAAACCTCTACCTCTTTTCCTGAGCCACCATTCAAATAATTGTGTTCAGAATATCAAACCAAAAAAGTCAACTGTCTATTTTTGTTGTCTATGGCTGGATTTACAGCTTGATTGTGTCCAATGTTTAAGTTATGACGAACTGTGCAATTTTCTTTTGCTAATTTGTATCCTGTTCCCCACATATGTTCCAGGCCATGTGCTCTAGCGTTTGATTATCTGTTAGGTTTGGTGTCAGTCAGTCTAATCCAGTCCAATCTGAGCTTTGAGGACATCGATGTGGTTCCCCCAGATTCTGATCCCAACTCTCTGTTCTTTGTAGTATCTTTTGTTGGCTGTGCCAGCGTGTGTATTCTGATGTGTGACAAAGGACACAGAAATTGTCTGTATTTCCCAAGACTATATTGTTTTGTTTTAACTGCTGAACAAACAATAAGGAGTCATGGACCACTGTCAAAAACTATTTATGAATTTCAAGCAGAGAATTATCTCAATGCATATATTTTGATTTCATTTGGATGGTTCTGTTTTAGTGCATTGAACAGCAAAATGTCTCCCAGTGGCCAACTAACTGTATAGGTATTTTAATCAACCCGAGGTATTATGGCACACCCCTGCAGGAGATAAGACTTGCCTAATGAGACCCCTGCACCTGAAACCAGAATGGGTGAACGGGATGGGAATCTGCTCCTTTCCTAGGCTGTTAAAGCAGTGCTGTCCAAAAATACCCATGTTTGGCATTGTCAATCAAACAGGCTCAAAGAGCAAATGGTACAGAGCTGGCTTGAGAGATCTATGCAATTTCAGATGGGCTTCCAAGCTGTGCTCAAACAGATTCCTGAAGAAGGGCTTATGCCCGAAACGTCGATTCTCCTGTTCCCTGGATGCTGCCTGACCTGCTGCGCTTTTCCAGCAACACATTTTCAGCTCTGATCTCCAGCATCTGCAGACCTCACTTTCTCCTCAAACTAGTTACCCCAAGAAAATGTCTGAAAAATATTTTAAAACATTTCTTCTTAATAAGTCAATTCCTGACTTGGAACTAAATTGCCACTCTTTCAGCATCATTGAATCAAAAATCCTGGAATTGCTTTCCCAACATTACTATGGTACCCTTATCCCAAATGGCCTGCAGGATTCAAGAAAACAAGTCACCATCACCTTTTTAAGGGCAACTGGGGAATGGAAATACATGCTAGCCCAGCCGCTGATGCCCACATCACATGACTGAATAATAAATAAGAAAAACGATTTCATAGCAGTCAGAATGATTTTTTTGACTTCTTGATTCACCTCTTCTGGGAATAAAAAGCATCATTTGGAATAACAATAATAGCATTCTACTATCGATTGAGTGCTGACGTGATACTTGCAAAATGATCAGCTAGAACTGCATGACTGTTTTCTTCTTAAACACTATTTATACCTAGGCCATCAAGTTCACTGTTATCTAGTATTGGATTTTAAAAGGGAAACTAAAACAGCAGTGAAAGTAATAGCAGTTGGGTGTGGACTCCCAATAAGGGGGGTGACATTAATGGGCAATAACTAAATTAGCAGCCATATTACATTGTGCATCCCATTCAAATGTCTAAAATAAGCTGTTTATTCAATATAGTTTCCCTTCTCCCATCACCAAGACCTAATCCAAAGTCTTCCCCAGATTCACTGAATCATAGAAACATACAGCACAGAAAGAGCCCGTTTGGCTTGTCATGCCTCCTCTAGCACTTTGCCTGTTGTGCTTAGCGCTACATCCTCACTTTTTTTCCATTTGTAACCTTCCATGTTCTGTATCCTCAAAAGAAATAGTTTAAGCCTCTTATAAAATTATTTGTGGAATCAGGTTCCACCAACTTTTCAGATCTGGATCCTAACAATTCTCTGACAGATAAGATTTCTCCTCATCTCCCCTCTAGACTGCTTGTCAATCATATTAAATCTATAACTTATGTGTTATTGACCCACTCACTAGAGGACATAGTTTCCTTTAATTTATTGTCACCTTGGAAACCTCTGCGAAGTCACCTGTTGCAAACAATTTGAACTTTTCTTCTTAAAGGAATGCCTTTGTCCCTGGTAACAACCCAGTGAATCTTCCTCCGTGCTCTTTCTAAGCTCAATGCCAGAATTGTCCAGGATACCCCAGTTGAGGTCTATCCAGTGATTTTTAAATTCTTCTTTGGTCTTTTTGCATTTATTTCTACAAATTGCCAGGAAGTAACTACATGGGTAAAGTTTAAAGAAACTACTTCAAACCCAATCTTAGTCCATCCACACTGCAAAATGAATGCTTTTGATCCTGTGTTCAATTTAAAATGAATCCATGCCTCCTTATTAAAGACTGTCCATGAATATTGTCTTATAATAATCTAAGCTTTACCAACTGCATGAACGTATATTCTGCTGTTAATTGCCAAAAGAGAAGTTGCTATTAATTATATATTGTTGCATGTTCAGCATGTTACATTGGATTGGTGAATTTTACAAGTTATTTCTTGTTAGCCAATCACTGTTTGAATTACAAAGGAAAAAGATCGATAAACTGAAAGTACTAATAATTCTGGGTATGACTGAAGGGACTGTTCAGTTGATCAAAGCACATTGTACAGAAAGATTAGAAGGGTAGACAAGATATTATGGAACTTCTTGGGTAAAACTATGATTTGTGTGTCTATTTTACTGATCTTGTTCCCTTTAATTGCTTGATTTCCTTCACTTATTGCTATGTTGATCTCCTTAGGACTGCACATTCTCTTTCAAAATGGGTATCAAAAAGGTGTGGAATAGTCCAGTTGCACAGTCCACCTCAAAGCATTAGTTTTCTATTACCATGGCAAGCATTGGGTAGTAGCAAGCTGCCATCATAAAATGTTTGCCACCTCACTGATTAGCAAAATGTATTACATTTGCCATGCAGTGACTGCCTAATACCACAAGATAGCAAAGATTATGTCATTCTGTCATGGATGTTTTATGTCCATTACATTAACCTACATTCTTTCTCATCCTGCCATTTATTATAGAAAGTTTCAAGTTTATGTAGTACTGTTGGAGATCATGTAAATTCCATGGCACTTATAAAAGTTTACAGCAAAGTAAGGGGCCTTTCAGCTTTTTGAGTCCATGCTGACAACAACTAGCCTATCCCCAGTGTCCAGCTCTTGGGACATCTGCCCAATGGCTTACAAGACTTCGGGTACATAACCAAAGCCCTTTTTAATTGTTATAAGGGTTTTTGTATCAACTGCAGTGCCAGACGAATGCCAACTCATCACCACCTTTTAGGTGAAAACATTCCCCAATGAATCCCTTCTAAATCATTTTAAGTAATGCACAATGGTTATCAATTACTCAATGAAGGGGAATAGACTAATTCTACTCCCTATCCTTGGAGCACTCAATTTTCTAAACTTTAATGCAATCTCCCACCAGGTCCTCAGTTCCAAAGAAAGCGACCCCAACAATCTTAGACATGACTAAAATTCTCCAGTACAGACATCATCCAATATTCTCTGGATATTGGCATTCGATCTAAATAAATTCTTGGTCGTAGTGTTAAATCTGCAATAGTATTTTTCAATATTATTATTCTTCTAGGAATAACATCATAAGTTAATTAAATTTGTTGTACACAGAGAACTGTATTTCTCCAAGGACCTAATTTGGAAATACCATAAATATTTTAAGACCACTGAGAAAAAAATCTTTTTAAAATCTAAATATTTAAGGAATGGTGATATGAGATATGCAAAAATCTGTCAATAGTTTAAAATAACTACAGCCTCCTTAATGTCCTTAATGCAACAAATATCCCGAAGCACCTCAATGGAACCGTATCGAGCAATTTTGATGGCAAGTCTCATTACGGAGTCACCAGTACCTTTGTTTCAAGGAGTGTCATAAAGAGCAACAGCGTGATGGAGATGCTCAAATGTTTAGGACTTTGACAGATGAAAACCTAGTCCCCATGGTGTAGTGATTTAAAATTAGTGGTATACAAGAGACCAGAAATGGAGATGGGCTGAGAACATGAAGGTTTGTAGAAGCCCAGGACAGAGTAAGGCCACAGAGTTATTTGAAAATAAGAAGGAGACTATTAGCAATTGTGGGGCCAGCAAACACTAGGGAAGTGGTTGATTAGGTCTTGTTATTAGTTAGAAAATGGCAGCAAATGTTTGGAATGACATCATGTTTATGTGGAGGGTGGAAGAAAGCAATCAGGAGATAAGTGGACTATATAAGCCGAGAGGTAACAAAGACATGGCAAAGGGTTTCAATTGGAGGAGTAGTGAAGGAGGGTTGGAGTCAGGTGAGGTTATGGAGATAGCAATAAGAGGTGTCAGTAATGGAGCAGCTCACCTCCCATCTTACATGGCACTAAACTTGTGAACAATCTGGTTCAGCCTCAGACAATTGCAGGGAGAGGAATTCATTTGTTGGCTAGGGAGTAGAATTTGTGGAGGAGTCCAAACACAATGACATTGCTCTTGTCACAGAGTCATACAACATGGAAGCAGATCGTTTGGTCCAACCAATCCAGGTCCACCATGTTCCCAAACTAAACTAGTCCCACCTGCCTGTGCTTGGCCCATATTCCCCCCAAACCTTTCCTATTCATGTACTTATCCAAAGGTCTTCTACATGTTCTAACTGTACCTGCATCCATTACTTCCTCTGGTGGTTCATTCCACATACGAACCACTCTGTCAAAAAACTGCCTCTCATATCCTTTTAAAACGTTGTCCTCTCATCCTAAAAATATGCCATCTAGTTTTGAACTCAGCCAGCCTAGGGAAAAGACCTTTGCTATCACCATATCTATGCCCCTCATGATTTTATAGACCTCTCGACTTCCTACATTCCAGTGAAATAGTCCCAAGCTAACCAGCTTCTCCTTATAAGTCAAACCCTCCATTCCTGGCAACATCCTTGTCAATCTTTTCTGAACACTCTCCAATTTAATAATGTCCTTCCTATAGCAGGGTGACCAGAAGAGGCCTTGCCAATGTCCTGTGCAAACTCAACATGACATCCCAATTCCTATACTTGATGCTCTGAGCAATGAAGGCAAGAATGCTAAATGCCTTCTTATCCATCTTGTCTACCAGTTATGCAAACCTAACCTCCCAGTCCTGACGGTTCCTGTGGTGGCTTATCCATGGAGCAGCATTAATAGTATTGAGGGACAAGACACACTGTGGCTCAGTGATTAGCATTGCTGCCTCACAGCGCCAAGGACCCAGGTTCGATTCCTGCCTCAGGTGACTGTGTGGAGTTTGCATTCTCCCCGTGTCTGCATAGGTTTCCTCCAGGTGCTCTGGTTCCCTTCCATAATCCAAAGATGTGCAGGTTAGGTGAAATGGCCATGCTAAATTAGTCAGGGGTTAGGTGCATTAGTCAGGGGTAAATATAGGATAGGGGAATGGATTTGTGTGGATTACTCCTCGGAGGGTTGGTGTGGACTTGTTGGGCCAAATGGCCTATTCCCACGCTGTACTGAATCTAACCTGACTAAGGAAAACTTTAAAGGTATTAGAAACATTCAGTCAGCCTCCTGAGCCTGTCCCATCACTTATTAGATCATGACAGATTGTAACTTAGATCCATCTATTGTAGTGTAGGGGTCATCTACTTTGGAAAGGGAAATAAACAGGAAGGCAAATTCAAATAATTGATATTTATAGTAATTTTGAAGCAAATTAAGATAGTATAGCAATACATTTCCATTATAGTTTTCGAAGGATATTTGGTGACCATGCATTTTTTGGAGTTACCCTTTCTGTACATTTTGCTGGTGATTGTATTGAGCAGTCCCTTGTAAAACATTGAATTAGAGCGCTGCTGCTTAAAGTCTTGTGAGTTTCACAAAGCTAACGAGCTACAGTCAGGTCTCTTGTGAGACTAATTATACCTGCACATTACTCATGATTACGGTTTCAGACTTTCAGTGTCAAAAGAACAGTCCTGTCAACATTAGTGTTTGACTAAACGTGGGACTTAAAAATAAAATTGGTCTGCAAAATTCTTGTTAAGAGAAATGGAACTGATCAGTTAAATATTATACATAAATAGAAGAATTTATTTAATAAAATATGTCTTGTGCTCAGTACTTGTGAGGAAAAGGATTTTTTCACTCTATCAGACATGAAATAACATAAAAGCAAGGTGCCCAACCTAAAATTAATAGTTTTCGACTCATTAGTATAAAGTGCCTCACATATTTTTGTCCTATTTAATCATTGGTTGCTTGCACTATAATTTTCTGAATACTATGATTAAAAGGAGATGCAAAGAATACTCAAATGACATGATTCCTGACAGTTTACATTAGAAATTTTTAATTACTGATAAGCCCGAGCGAACTAAGAAATCAATTTGCCTTCTGGTTTCAACGTGTGGTTGACTAAAATATTGAATCATCTATATATGAACAGGCCCCAATTTCTTGAAATGTGAGGTAGTGAGACTAGACACCGAAAGTTCAGGACACCTTTACACCACTGGGTCATGGCAACGTATGCAAGGAGCTAAACCTCCTGGAACACACATAACAGTGATCTTAACAAAAGATCTTAATGAATTCCTGTGATCTCAAACTGATGTATTTTGCAGACCTGAACAGTAATGGATCTATTCCTTTCTGTTTTTGCTGGCTGCTTTTGACACTGAACAAGTCTGGAGCTATCCTTGCAGGAAATTAGCTCAATCATGCATGGAAAAAAATAACACCCGCAGAAAATTTCATGGTTTTGAAACTTTAATTTTTTTTTGTTTAATGTCTTGCCTCCATTTAGAAGCTCAGTGTAAACCTTATTACTCTGACTATTCCACTGCTCGGCTTATCATCCACAAAATGTGCACAAGCCATTACTTGGATTTGTTCATCACTGTAGTGATTGGACTGAATGTAATCACCATGGCAATGGAACATTATCGGCAACCAAAGGTAAGGATGATTGTTTTCTCATCAAACTACAAACAGTAAAAATTGCCTTAGTCACTGTTATGAAGCAGACCACCCCCAGCTTCCTAACACTGACTGCTTTTAAAGTGTTGGCAGCGGATATGACTGGAACCAATAAATTGCAACTCATTTCAAACACCAAGATATCTTTAGGACTGAACAGCACAAAAGGTCCTATTGCCGCTGATGACGTTGGGAGGTGATGTATCCAATCCCGCTCCAAGAGTTCATGGAACAAAACCATCCAATGGCAAGCTGGTCACTGATATGAGTGCACTGATGTGTAGTGCTGGGTACTCACATACACAGTGCATCACTCAGGGTTTGAGATATAACTTATTGGAAAACCGAAGAAAAAACAGCTACCACATTTATTGAAAATCCACATTGTCATCTCTCTTGCTTATAACAACACAATCCCAACTCTTGATGACTGACATGGTAAACTCAGAGGACTCCTAAATAAATGGTAGCAATTATTTTGGAGGAGGAATCTATTGAAGTGGTAAGATCTGACTTACTAAATAACATAATTGTGACAACGTTTGAACCCATAATTGGTTTCTTCTCACCCCGTTGTCACTCAATTCCCAAATCCTGTTGTCTTCCAAGAGAACATTTTTGCAGCAATCCTGAATAGTTTAATAAACTAGCACCTACTATTCCAGTATAACAGTTTCAATGGATTCACAAATCCTTCTCTGTCATTGTAAGTTAGCAATATATCTCAGTAATCAAGTTAAAATGTGCACATTTGAATGTAAATTTTAACAGGACAAAAACTGGTGAATTTCAAAATAAATTAGAACAAAATATGAATTAGCAAATTCAATAGTAATGTTCAAAAGAGAAACTAGAAGGGAAAATCCTACAAGGGAATGGGAAAGCTGCAGTATTAATTGAGTCGCCAAACCAAAGAGCCAACATTGATGAAATGGGCCAAATGGCCTCCTCCATACTATACCTTACTGGGTCAAATATCAGTTGGCATCCACAAAAGGGCAATTCTATAATTGTTCTAAAGTAATGTTTTATGTTTAATCTTAATCTCTAATGTTCCCAGGTCCTGGATGAGGCTTTGAAGATCTGTAACTACATCTTCACGATTATCTTTGTCCTGGAGTCTGTATTCAAACTGGTTGCCTTTGGTTTTCGCCGATTCTTCAAGGATAGGTAAAATATCACAACAGTACCAAAGTTGAGAGGTGCGGTGGGGAAGAGGAGTGTTTCACACTTCCCTGAGTGACAGTTTGTTTTAGTTGGCCCAGAGGGGAGACAGCCTTTTCTTATCTTTCAAGCCCCGCTCAATTGGGGCATGCTCCAAATCCAGCAAAAGAAACTGTAAAACCTGGAAACGAAGGTACTGGTCATACTGCTCCTCCAATGTGAAGTATACAAAACAGGCCAGTATGTGTCATTCACCACTTTTGCTGGTTTTCCTTCTGAATTACCTGACACACAAGTTTGTCGACACCTTTCACGCGAGGGCCGTTCCGCACGCGCCAATTCAGAGACGCACATGCGCAGACCCGGCTCTAGATAATACGTCATCACGTGACTGTGCGTGTGACGTCAGCCAGTAGTACCGGACTGCGCACGCACACTGAGCTACGTGCCTTTGAAAGGTGTTAAGCTGCGGAGAGTCAGGGGATGGGAGTGAATCAGGGGAGGAAGGAAATGCCCCCCTCCAAGACCCAACTGCCCCACCCACGTCTCCCCCTGTCAGGCCTCCACATGCCAGCTTGCCCCTCCCCCCACCATCTCTCCAGTCTCACCCAATGCACATGGCCTGACCCCTCCGAACTCTACCCTGCCCTCCCCAACCCAGGCCCCAAAGGTCCTGCCCAAGCCCAGTCCCAACTCCCCCTGCCAGTTCCTGTCACCCCCTGCC
>NC_057733.1:8494316-8543653 GCF_004010195.1 Chiloscyllium plagiosum
GCCCCTGCCCTCCCCAACCCAAGTCCCAGAGGTCCTGCCCTCCCCATAACTCCTAATGCCCCTGCCTCCTCCAACCCAAGTCCCAATACACCTGCCTGCCCCCACTCCCCCAGTCTCCAGTCAGGCCCCAGTCCCACCCACTCTTCTCAGGTGTCAATGCATGCAGGTTCATGCACTCAGGTCCCAATGCCCCTGCCCTGTCACCATGCAGGTGCCAGTGCCCTGTCTCCTCCGCCTTACTCAGGTTGTAATGCCACCCACTCCTCTCAGGTCTAAATGCCCTGCCCTTGCCATCCCTCCCCTGTTCTACTTGTCCTAAGTGGCTATCCCTGCCCACACCCTCTCCCAAGTCACAGTCCGTGTCCCGTAGAACATCCGACAATCAACCAGTTTTCTGCAGTAAGGATGGCATGACGCATCATGCTTGGCTTCATCCATTTGCTTGTCCAAGTCATAGACTCAGAAACGCAGATATAGCGATTGCAACAGGTCGTGAGTCCCTTGATTTCCAATTGGTTTGTCTATAACATTCAGGCCCCCATTTCATTGTAACATCAAGTAAGGAGCAGTTTAACTTCTCATAACCCAAATGTTCCAATGAGGTGACAATGGCCTCAAACTGTGACCAATAGACAGTTCAGTGTTCAAAAGAAGGGTCAATGAACTTGAAATTTTACTCTGCTTTCTTTCCACAGGTGCTGCCAGACCTAAGTTTCTACAACAATTTCTAATTTTTTTTCAGATTTCCAGCATCTTCATTTTAAATTAGATTGTTAATAATAATGACCTGGATATTTTCTAATCAATGTGTTCAGGGACATTATGACATACTTCTGGAGCAGGTGGGACTTGACTCCTGACCTGGATGTAGGGATACTACCCCCACTGCACCACGAGAACCTGTCAATCAATGACACTGTAATCTCTGCTGCTTAAAAACATCTACCTGTTTCAGGCAGTAGATGCCCCGTTCATATCAGCAAATTTTGGGATCTATGGTGTACACATGACTCGAATTACAGTGTAAGGATAGAACTTACAGGGCTAGAGAACAAAAGGAGTGCTAAGAGGTCAAGGCAAATTTCCTCCTCTGCCATTCGGCAGTCAGAAGGAGGCGTGCTCTACCAGCATCCCAGAGCAGATTTGTTGAATGATCATGCTCCCCCTCCTGGATTTACATTGTTAGCAACCAAGGCCATCCAATACTTAAACCAGGACTGAATTTCGGGACAGCTGCAAGGGCACCTCCCATTTGAAGTCAGACAGCTCACTGTCTCCAGTTGACTGAGGCCTAAATCTTGGAATACCTCCAACCTATCATTAGCCTTAAGGGGTGGTGATGGCCTAATGGTATTGCCACTACTGAGACTGATAATCCAGAGAGCCAGGTAGTGATTTGGGAATTTGTGTTCAATTGCCCATTAGGGTAGATGTTGGAATTTGAATGCAATAAAAATCTGGAATTAAAAATATTATGATGACCATACATTGTCTGGTTCACTAATGCCCTTTAAGAAACTGCCATTCTTAGCTGGTCTGGCTTATATGTGACTCCAGACCCACAGCAAAGTGGTTGGCTCTCAGTTGCCCACTGGTCAATTAGGAATGGGCAATAAGTGCTGCCTAGGCAGTGAAGCCCTCATCATGTGAATGACTTATTTTAAATAAAAAGCCTTAGTGCCAATTTTGAAGGAACATTTAAAGGTTTGAAGTGTGCACACTCACAATAAGCTGTAGAATTGCTGCTTTCATTTACTTCTGCCAGTAGTTATATAACAAACAAATCTCAGCTCTTTGATGCTACAGCATGTATTAACTTATTTAAAACTAATGTTCAACCAGCTTGCAAAGCACTTTCTTGAAATCTTCAAATTTGGAGGAGATTTTGACAGAGTCTTTGTCTACAACAAAGCACATAACCATCTAAAACATCAGATCGATCAATGCCTCTTTATACTTTGTCAAATCCCCTGTGTTATAGACTGTGATCAATTTAATATTGCATGTGGAAATTGGACAGCATTTAAAATTATTATTGATTAAATAAAACTTCTTTAGCCCTCAACGTGATGTTGCTAAGGTTGGAGATTTTAAAAACTCTCCCCTCAAAGTCTTGCCAGGGAAATCTGCATCTTACAACCATCAAGGAAATTCACTAAATCTTTAATATTTCATCAGGTTTTGATGACGCTAACTAGAGGTGTCAAACATCTAGGTACTTGATATCATAATGCCACATCACCCTGAAAAACGAAGACATAATCTAAATGTTAAAATGTGTTTCCTTATTATTCTGCTTACTTACTGCTCTCTGAGTTTCAAAAGCACATTAGTTTTGAAATGGCCACAGGACAAAGGCAGTTTCCCAAAGCCACTATAGCTCCTAAGTTTTGAAGATTGCTTGTGAAACCTCCTTTATGGTTTATCTACAGGTGGAACCAGCTTGATCTAGCTATTGTCCTGCTGTCCATTATGGGGATCACCCTTGAAGAGATTGAAGTGAATGCTTCCCTACCAATCAACCCTACAATCATCAGAATAATGAGAGTTCTCCGCATTGCTAGAGGTCAGTAAAACTGGTATTCACCTCTTCATTATTCCCTGCAGTTTAAGTAAAACTCCATTTGGATGGAAAAAAATTCAAGTCCCTGGTGGTTTAGGCGTGTGTTTGTGGAGATTAGGTGAGTTGAGAGCCAATGCAAAGATTAGGAATTGACTTTTACACTCTGAGTTGTTGTAATTTTGAATGCATTGTCTAAAACATTGGCAGAGGCAGTTTCCGTTAGCAACTTTCATCAAGGAATTGGATAAATACTTGAAGGAAATGAAATCACAGGGCAGGTCTAATCAGATGAGCATTTCAAAGAATCAGCTGAGGAGGAACGAGCCAAACAGTCCCTGCTGCTGTAGGACAGTAGATGAGGGTCAGACAATACGATGAAGCCCTACTTGGTCTAATACCCCAGTAGCACTCACTCCAGAGCTGATTACATCATCAGGATGCTGAAACAATCTTTTCAGACTATGCCACAAAATGAATAGGCATAATCGATGTTATTGTTACAGATGATGGCCCAGCAATTCTGTACTAAACACCAGGGATAAAACATTAGGTTGAGACTTCCTCCTACTCCTTTGACATTAACCTTACCCTTCCAATTGCAGGGGTAGTGTCATAGCATCCTACAGCATGGAGACAGGCCCTTTGGCTCAAACCAGTCCATGCCGACCAAAACATGTCACTTACATATTTTAGACACCGACCTGCAGCAAGGTTGTTGCTGTTGAGGATCCTTTCTCCAGGTGACACAAACTTTGGGAGCCCAGTTTTGCATCTCCCTGCAACCCAAGAGTTGCCAGATAAAAATATTAGTCAATTATTGGTTATAAGTGTTGTCCACTTCCTAAGCTTTAAAGCTGCCATGGTCCTAGAAGGCCATAGGATTGCTCTCTCATTAGACAGAGGCAGCTGCTGGTGAGTTTAACTTGGGGGTTACCATGCCTCAGGTGAGAGGAGAGTTGAGATGGAGACTCTGTCATGAAATCTCAGCCAGTGTGGAAATTGAACCCATGCTGTTCCAAATCGTATCGCCAATTTGGACTCCAGCCTGTCTCCAACAGTGACAATTGCTGGAGTGGGTTGGGAAGATAAGGGTCCTTGGGAGACAGTGGTGGCAAGGATGGTTAGGCCAAGGGAGCAGGGTGGCGGGGTAGGGAAATAAATCTAGAAGTGGTGGGAGCAAAAGATCTTGAGGAAGTCTCTGACGGGCTATGGGCCTTGTACAGTCAGTATGTCATTCCTTCCCTGCCACCAGCTCAAACAGGAAACTCTGCTGGACATCCCAACTCTTCAACCAGAGAGTGGTGAATCTATGGAACTAATTGCCATAGAAAGCTGTGGACATCAGGTCATTGAATATATTTTAGACTGAGATAGATAAGTTCTTGATTGTCAAAGGGACCAAGGGTTATGGGGAGAAAGCAGGAGAATGGAGTTGAGAAACTTAACAGCTATGATTGAATGGCAGAGCAGACTTGATGGGCTGAATGGCCTAATTTCTGCTGCTGTGTCTTATGGTCACCAACATCTGCTTACCCTGAGAAACTCTGGGAAAATGTGCACTCACACATCAACCCCTCCTGGACTGGACTCAAACTGTCCCTGTATCTGCGTTGACTGAGCACCAACCCCACGCTGTCACTCCACCAAGCCCCCAAGCCCAGCCTGAGTTCAGATCAGCAGTCCTGGTTCCTTGCAGTGAATCCACCTTCCCAACTGCTTCTCCAATCAGAGACGGGCTCTGAATCTCTCTCTCTCTCTCTCTCTCTCTCTCTCTCTCATTTGGTCCCAGAAGAACGGTGCTGCCTGATCCTAGGCTCCAATGACAAGCACTGTCTACACAGCCCTTTCCCAGACTCTGCCTTTAACAAATCTATGTCGGCTTTCTATCATTAATGTGCACTTTTCCCAAGTTATTGTTGATTTTGTCCCAGATTAGCATTTCCAAAAGCTGCCCCATCACCAAGGTTAAGCTGACTAGCCTAAGTTCTGGGTTTATCCTTTCATCCATTTTTAAAGCATAAGCATTATGTTTACTATTCCCCAGTCTTCTGAAACCACCCTGTATCTAAGGAGGATTGGAAGATGCCAGTTCCTCTGCAATTTCCGCACTTATTTCCTTAGCCTTCTTGGATGCAACCCATACGATACTGTTCACTTATCACCAACTAACACCTCCTCTTTATCAAGATTTAACCCGTCCAATATTTTGACAATCTCCTCTCTCACTATGACTTCAGCAGTATCTCCTTCTATATCAGCCAAATGCAAATATCTCAGCCTCAGTCTCCTGGTCCAGATTCCTGTTAGGTCTTCACCCCTCAGCTTCCTTTTGATTATTGGTATGCCTTTGAGAGACTCTTGTGTTCCATTCTACTTTAGCTGCCAGTCTCTCCTCACACTTTCTCATTGCCTCTCTTATTTCCTTTATCATGTTCCCTCAGAGATTGCTGTATTCAGGTTGTTCATTTAGAACAATATTGAGTACTGAGGAGAAAGTGAGGTTTGCAGAGGCTGGAGATCAGCGTTGAGAGTGTGGTGCTGGAAAAGCACAGCAAGTCAGGCAGCATCCGAGGAGCAGGAGAATCGACGTTTCACATTGATTCTCCTGCTCTTCAGACACTGCCGGACCTGCTGTGCTTTTCTAGCACCACACTCTCAAATATTGAGTACTGAATAAAGTTAGAATTCCTTAAAAGGCCAGCACCCGACTGGCTTGAAGGAATAACTATTTTGTCTTGAATTGCAGAAGGATGTCATAACCCTATCCAAGGATCTTGGCATTTGCATCAAATAAGGGTTATTAATTGAATCATTTAAAGTGGAACATTATTAGAAGATGCAATGTGTTGCTTGCAACACCAGAGCAAATTGCCAGGAAATATCTGCAACATTGCATTTTTGTAGTATGTATAACTGTTACTTATATCCCCAATAAGTTCTCAAGCTCTTGAAGATGGCAGTGGGGATGAGAGCGTTGCTGAACACTGTGATCCAGGCTCTACCGCAGGTAAGCACAATGCTGTAATTTCACAGCTTAGGCCATGTCAGCGAGTGATGAATTGTGTGGAATGTTTACAGTTGTGAGATCACTGCTTCCAACATAACTCACCCAGTGTTATGACCCTGATACAGGACATGTTCGGAAATACAGCCCAACATTAACACAATCCGACGGCAGGGTTTACATGGGGGCTATTATTGCAGCACTCAAAATGTGACACTTTGACATTCAACAATGAGACTCAACATTGAGTTTCAATGCTGGCATACACTGGCACTGAACACTCAATCAGTACTGGTGCACACTGGCACTGAACACTCAAATTATGACTGACTATCAACACAGACACACACTGACACTGAACACTCACTCAATACTGACACTCTGGCATTGAACACTCATTCAAGTTTAACAACATCTTTCCTATGCCTCTCAAACTGGATGAAGTGAGGATTTTAATTGTCTCATCCCCCCAGCCTGATTCAATTTTCAGTACAAGAGTCGGGTTTATCTGTTGAGGGTCTCGTGACCGAAGAGGCTGATTTGTGATCAACAGATATTTGGGCACATGGGGCAGAATGTTCCTTCCTTTTCCAGAGTTAAGGCTTCCATCCTTTTCTTTCCTTCTGTACTATTGCTCTGTCTTAATTCAGCATTTATACTGGGAATGTGATGCTTGCTGAATTATTTTACAACAATTCTGAATGGTTGGTCGTGCTCCCCTCAGTCATTAATATCAATGCTGCTCTGCTTTATGGGAAATTTCAGAGTATTCTGTAGCATTTCTTTTCTCCTCCCCTTGAGCATTGATCTTCTGAGAGCTAACAGAAAAAAGATTCTTGCAAAAGAGATGCTTTTCAGCCAACCTTCCTCAATGTACAATCCAACATAATTGATTTTGCAAGAGTTTGCCTGAATGCTTGTAGAGCTGGCTTCAAGAAGGACGTGATCATTTGGTCAACAATTCTCTCATTAAATCCAACAAGTGCAGCAGCAGCTCTGCTGGTAGAATTTCTCTCGTGGTCTTACAGTGGCCTTTTGAGAGAGAAGGTCACCCAAGGTTTGGAAAATGCTCAACATGTTCCAGAGTCTCTCTACTGGCATTTACAATTGATGGTGTACTTCACCAACCAGGTCCAGGTTGGTATGAGTTATGGTTGGGACAGGACCTGTACACTTAATGGTAGGGTCCTGGGGAGTGTTGCTGAACAAAGAGACATTGGGATACGGGTTTATAGTTCTTTGAAAGTGGAGTCGCACGTACACAGAGAGTGAAGAAGGTGTTTGGTATGCTTGTCATTATTGCTCAGTGCATTTACTGTAGGAGTTGGGAGAACATGTTGCAGCTGTACTGGACATTGATTAGGCTACTTTTGGAATGCTGCATTCAGTTCAGCTCTCCCTGCTATAGGAAAGATGTTGTTAAACTTGAAAAGGTGCAGAAAAGATTCACAAAGATGTTGCTAGAGTTGGAGAGCTTGAGCCACAGGGAGAGACTGAACAGGCTGTGACTTTTTTCCTGAGCGTCAGAGGCTGGGGTCTGACCTTGTAGAAGTTTATAAAATCATGAGGGGCATGGATAGGGTGAATAGTCAAGGTATTGATGCCCAGGGTAGAACATTCCAAAACTAGAGGGCATAGGTTTAATAGGGTCTGAAGGGGCAACTTTTTCAGGCAGAGGATGGTGAG
The DNA here is from genome assembly GCF_004010195.1 of Chiloscyllium plagiosum. NCBI lineage: Eukaryota > Metazoa > Chordata > Chondrichthyes > Orectolobiformes > Hemiscylliidae > Chiloscyllium > Chiloscyllium plagiosum. The sequence goes on from NC_057733.1 coordinate 8,501,570, forward strand.
CGTGTGGAACAGCTGCCTTGGGAAATGGTAGACGCTAGTGTAATTACAACATTTAAAAGGCATCTGAATGAGTACACAAATAGGAAGGGTTTAGAGGGATATGAGCCAAATGCTAGCAAATGGGACTCGATTAATTTAGGCTACTGATTGGCATGGACAAGTTGGACCAAAGGGTCTGTTTCCATGCTGTACAGCTCTATAACTCTGTGACTGTATGACATTCAATGACAGGCCAAGTCTTTTGTCTGCAGAATTGAAGATGTTGAGCTTGGCTTGAAAATCTGGTGCAGAGCAGCCAACGACAGTCCCACTCATCCAAATACATCACATGTGTCTCATCTCTTAATTTTGGCACAGAGGTGACTGGGCTGAAAGACTTTACCATCAAGATGGTATTTAATGTTGAATGCAGAGGGCAATTGATGGTGTGGTGACTGTCAGATAAATTGTAGACAGTTTGGGGGCTATCACCTATAGCTTTGGAAGTATATGAATATGGCAGACGGAAAATTTGCTGCACCTTCAGTAGAACCATGTAATCATTCTTTAATTAGATATTTTATTCAGATGTTCTGCAAATTAAAAAAGGCATTAAAATGTATGAAATTTGCATTTTGAGTTGCAGCCAATGAATGGAGCACAAGTTAGTGAGAATGACGTCAATGAAATAACCTGATTCATAAAGCACTGTATGAAACTGAGAAATCAGAAGCAGTTTAGTTGCTTTAATGTTTACTTCTGCATGCCCTGTTCTTCCTGCAACTTGGACAAGTGATTTGTTCTTGTAAATGGTCCGCTTTCACTTGGACATGAACATTTTCACTTCGGACAGAAAGGTCATGCCTGAGGACCTTGTCTTCATCCTGCTTCTGCCCTGATTAGCTCTGAGCCTTCCCACCCAATCACCAGCTGGAGCCCCTAAGTGGGTAATTAATACCACTGAAGGATCTCATTCTACCCCGTGTGGTATTCAGCTAACAATGGGGGGGGGGGGAGGAGGTTCATCATACAGAAAGCTCAAATAGCAAACTCTACTGGGGTTGTTAGCCAGCTTCTGAGAATGGGAGGGAGAGAGTGGGTCAGAAGCACACAGTGCCTGAGCAAGGGCTCTGGCATCAAGAAGGGAAGATTTCACTGAGGGCCACAGTGCCAATCCCCCTCCCCTTATTCCCATGATTCCCACCCACAATCCCTTCCACCATCACTCTCCTGTGGTCTGTCTCCTCCTGGACCGCGGGTGGCTCCATTACCAGCAGCTGTTCTCATCTCCATGGCTTCTGATTGGCTGTCAACTGTTGGCAGTTAGGATATCCCTCCCTCATCTCCACCCCCAGTCCAGATTCCTTGATCCTGAAGAATGCTCACAACTGCCCCACTGAGTGCCAGATTAGCACTTATGTAGTGGGCCTTGTGTACTACCACCTTTGAAGTGATGTCCCTTTAATGGCTCATGATGCAAATAGCCAAGTACCTGGATGTGATCACGTGACTACAGGCGCCTTGTCATATTGCATTCTAGTTACTGTACCTGGACATTACCCTGTCCTCTAAGCATTGGTTTAGGTGTAAATGATCTTCCAGTAACTTCACTTGTATTACATTTAGATAACACCAGGAATGTCAATACAGACCTTCCCCAAAAGAAATGTCATGGGATTCTCAACACTTTTCCAGCTGATACACAAGACCCTTTCCACCCACATTAAATTCATACAAGGACAACAATATACAGGCTTTTAAAAATCAGAACTAACTCCACCTAGGCAATTCTTTTTGACTTAACTTCAACACTTTCCAATTCAATGGCATTCTGTGCATTGCAACACTTTGATCTAAGAAAGAAAGAAACTGCTTGCAGAATGTAATTACCTTCACAACTGCTAGCTATCCTAAAGTGCTTCACAGATCCTGAATGACTATTTGAAATGCATTCTTTTTCACAATGAAAGAAACGTGCCAATTGAGTACATCAAGCCTCCACGAATGTTGGTGTCATCAGGTAATCTGTCTTGGTCATGTGGATTGCCACCACTCAAGGAAGGCCTCACATTTACTAATTGTGTGTCCCTTTTCCAGAGATATATGAGTGCCTCAACCTCCTGCTTACTACTTGTACCTGTTAGGGACCACCTTGATGAGATTCAAGAGCAGGGAGGTGCACCAAATGACAAGAAGGGATTGGAGAGACTGCTGAAGACAGCGCAGTGGTTAGCAATGCTGCCTAACAACGCCAGAGACCTGGGTTCGATTCCAGGCCTTGGGTGACTGTGTGGAGTTTGCACATTCTCCTTATGTCTGTGTGGGTTTCCTCTGGTGCTTTGGTTTCCGCCCACAATCCAAAGATCAGCACGTTAGATGGATTAGCCATGCTAAATTGCTTCAAAGTTTCCAGGGATGTGCAGGCTTGGTGAATTAGCCATGGGAAATGCAGGATTAGGAGATAAGGAAGGGGGCGGTGGGTCTGGGTTGAATGCTTTTCAAAGGGTCAGTGCAGACTCGATGGGCCAAATGGCCTCTCTCTCTGCTGTAAAGATTCTATGATTCCGTTCTTTGTGATTAGAGTGATGAGTATTGGTCAGGATGAACTCCCCAACTCTTGTTCAAAGAGTATCATGGAAACTTTCACATCTCCATGCCCCCCACCCCACACTCCCCAGAAGGTGGGCTTGTCCTAACATCTCAAAAGCATGCCATCTGTCTCTCTCCATAATCTCAAACTTGATGAAACTGTAAAATGACTGAGTCGTGTTACTTCATGCAAATGTTATTGATCCTCTGTTTTTTCGGCAGCTCAGTCAAATATTAATTACAGGTTGAAATTACCTTTTGTGATGTCAGCTTCTGATTAATTAATGACTCGTGAAAATGTTCTGTTTTTTAAATCAAATTCATGCTTCCTTTGAAATTAAAAAGTAATGTCATGTGAACACTTTACATATATTACAGCAGATATTCTAATCAGAAGCTTCTGGTCTATAGTCTCAACTTGAACCCTCCAGAATGAAAGTGTATTTATCATAATTGATTCTGGAATGCTAGTTGAAGGATTTTCAGGGTAGTAGATTGTAGCATTAACTGAACAAAAATACCACGTGTGACTATACCAATGTTATAAATCAGAAGTAAAAAATGACATGTCCATCTGAAGCCATTCCATGTTTGAGTACCACAAGTGTTCACCAGTGGAAGAATCCTTCATGATCTTTCTGTCTCTTTCAGGTTGGAAATCTCGGACTGTTGTTCATGCTGCTGTTTTTCATATTTGCAGCTCTTGGAGTTGAACTTTTTGGGGACCTAGGTGAGATACAGCAGGGACAAGTTAATTTATTTTGAGTTAATATTCCTTTCTACTTCATGATGCTCATTTGTTGACTGGCTTTCCTCATTTTATTATAGCTCCTGTAAGTAGAGGTTTCATAAGAGCATGGTGGGTGATAATCATAGCAATCAACCTCTCAATCTCTATGTATTAATCTGCAACAGACCCAGACGCAAGGGGAGTAAACACAGAGAGAGCTTTGGGAACCTGAGTCCAAAATCACTTGTTCTTCTCAAATGTGCCATGTTTACCACATTTTATGCACCAAAGTATGCTCATAATGTAGCCCAAAATGTTATTTTCCTAAATAATGAAAATGACCAGAGGGTTGGTAACTTGTCAGTGAAACCTCTTATATAGATTCATTGCAATCAAAATTTAGGGAATCTGCTGCCTTATTGTTATGTGAGCAAGGTAGTCTAAAAACTGGCTTCCAGCTGCTAACATTACAATGGAAAGTGGTTTGGGATGGTGTTGGAGTGGAGATCTGCAGCATGGACTGAGCTGTCCTTACTGTTAGACAGTTTGTCCGTGTCCTCTATAGAGTTGTACTCTTGATTTGCTTGTTCCTATCTGCTGTATCATACCAGTAATTCAAACATAGTTATGGTAAGGAAGATGAAACTCTTTATTAACGTGACATACATGATTACAGTTGAGTACAGTGTTGTTTCTCCATCAGTCTCCAGCTCAGACTCTCTCTCTGAGTGCTCCATCTATATATGATTGCATAATTGAGAACTTCAGAGACTGATTTCCATTAACCCTTTACAGAAGATGTTATAGGATTCATTAATCCTATCTGATTATCTGCAGATACTATAATTTACGTGGGTCTTCAATTAATAAACCTTAATTTTGATAATGAAATAGAATCTGCAATATATCCCAAACCATGTCAACCTTGTATTGACATTGGAGCTCTGGATAATGGAAAATATCAGATTGAAATCAAATTGAGTTATCTTCAGATGATTTTCCATTAGTTTTGGGTGTAGATATATTTTGGTATCAAGAGTACTAAGAGTTATATTTTGTGACAATCAATATTTTCATTCAAAATGAAAAATCAAAGCAGAGCACGCCATCAAAGACAATTTGTGTTGGTCACATTTATCTGTCCAGTTGGGAACAGAAGTTCAGAACTCAGCTTTGTAACACAGCATGGTCCACTGCTGAAACTTTAATTTTCCCGAGTTATCCTTTTGATAGGTTCTCTGCCCAAGGTAGGTGTAACCCATAACATGACCTCTTCCATGGATAGGGCTGAGAGGCAGGTCCCAAATCTAGTCCCACTGAAACAGGATCAAACTTCATGCTTGTTGTGGGCTGGAGCTATAGAAAATGTCAATAGAGACTCCATTTTTTTTCCATCACATGGCTCTCCCATTCTTACTATCTGGCTTTGACTGTTTTGGACAAATGAATGGCACCTTCCTTGGCCATCAATTCCTTGTGCTTCTGGCTTAGAAGCTACCCATTACAGCTCCTCCTTGAGTATATCCACTCAAATCTTGCGATAACAAAGACTGCGAAGCCGCTCTCATTTGCCATCATTATTGTCCTGATTGTGATTCTGCACGTCTCCAGTCCTCCTCCCAGCCACAGTGATCAGGCAATTCTCAATGGGAATCAACCTGTCACTGCTACAGTGTCAATCTTACTGTAAAATTCCCTGAAAGACTTACTCCTTTTACAATGAAATGTAGCTGTGTTTTGATAGTGTACCAACATCACAATATGGCTAAACCCTATATTACCCAAAAAAGCTTAATTTATGTTCATAGAAACATTGTTAACTTTTCTAAAAGAATATTTGCCCTTAATTTAGCTTTATTATTATTTGAATCATTATCATTTACATGTGAGAATCTATCTTAAAAATGAAGCATGGTAAATGTTTTTAACTTCCTAGTTAGCTGTATGTGAATAATTCAATGTTATTCATTCCTTATTATCTTGCTGATATATCATTGTTGCTAGGTGCCTTGATATCTTGATTTGGCCCCAAATTTAAACTACCTAGAAACCACATCAACAAGATCACCAGATCTTAGTTAGTGGCATTCTTCAAGGTCAGAGGTGAGCACCCTTGCTTCATTGATGACTGTAAAACATAGGCCAATATATTTTGAGCAGATTAAAGATAAAGGGTGATTTAATGTAATCTTAAAATGATTAAAAAGTTGGTAAGGTAACAAAGAGAAACTGTTTCCTCTAGTGGGGGATTTCAGAAGAAAATTTTGAGGGAAACGCAACCGTAAAAGTAGATTAAGTCACTCAGTGATGATGTCAGGATCACCTTCTCACAGGAACAGTGGTAGAAGTCTGGAACTTCCTCCCCTAAAAAGCTGTTGTAGTTGAGAGGCAACAGAATTTTTTTTTAAATTGAAAATCCAATTTTTCCTTGGTTAAGTTGATAGGTTTACTAAGGATTTCGAACATTACTAGGAACTGGAAGAATGTGCAGGACTAAAGGAAGAAGGCAGGGGGATGGCATTAAGTAAATTACTCATTCGGAGAGCCAGTGCAGTCATGAAGACTGAATGGCCCCATCATAATTCTGCAATATTTGGTGATGAAGTTCAAATTGAGATTGGGAAATTAAGCAAAGATATTAAATGTGGATAAATAGAGTTAAGATACAGATCAATCATGATATAATTGAACGGTGGAACAGGCTAAAGGAGCTGAATTGCCTGCTCTTGTTCTTTTGACCTGTTGGTCAATTTAAATGTCTAATTCTGAAGTATGGTTCCCACAACGTTACCATATAATTTATTATTACAACATAAACAGAATATTTGTCCCCGATCCTCAGAAGTAATTTTATTTCAGTCAATGGTATTTTTTAATATCTTCTTTATAGAATGTGACGACTATCATCCCTGTGAGGGGTTAGGGCGACATGCCACATTCAGAAACTTTGGGATGGCTTTCCTCACTTTATTCCGAGTGTCAACCGGAGATAACTGGAATGGGATCATGAAGGTAAGCTTTTTCCTCCTTTGGCAACATTCCCAAACTGTAACCTGCAGTGGAACCATGAAACCAGATTTTGTGGTTGTAAGCTTGAGTGGCTGGAGGGGGGAGCTTGGATTGAGTGCTAACAACCACAAGGCCTCCTTCAATAATAGATTAACAGAGATATTTTTTGAAGCCTGATTGTTTCTACTACAAAAAGAACTTGGAAATTAAGTGATTTTTTAAAAACAAAATTCAGTTTAAACCCATTACAGCAGAGTCAATCTCACTCCTCCTCTCCCCATCAACCACTCCAACAAAATCCTTTCCCCACCACTCAACAACCTCTCACAAACACCTTCACTCTGGAGTCACATGAAGTCTCGGGTATTAAAATAGGGTCACACAGGGAAAAAGTTTGGGAAGCATTGCGTAAGGAAATGTATCCCCTCCTGGTGTGTCAAACGGAAATTGTGTTGTCTGACACATTTCAGAACGAGGCTTTGACAACCTTTGTTCCCGGCTACAGAAGCTTTCACTGAAAGTCACCAGTCTCTAGTTCAGCAAATGTGATTTGATACCATTCCCTGCTGAAAGTGAGATTTATTATCATTTGCTAGTAGTCTTTCTACTGTCTTTCCATCTATGAGGAAGGAAACACAACCAATATTCATATGGCGCTTTGCATATCCTCAAAAGAATGTTTCCCACTAATTTGCAATAATTAATTATTTTTGGAGTGACGTCTCTCTTGTTTTATGAGCCAGTTCAGCTGCTATTTCACACACACAAAGTTTGTATAAACATCAAAGACAGAAATATCCAATTCCTCTGCTTTGGTGAAAGTGCTGTAGACACTCAGCAGGTCTAACAGCATCAGTGGAGTGAGAAACAGTCAGTTAGATAAACTTTCACCAGAACAGGAAGATGTTGAAGATGAACAGTTTTTAACAAACCGAGTACTCTGTAGTAGCCTTTTTTTTTGCCTTTTCATTGGTCATTTTCTAACTTCCAACTAATAACTTTCAAGTAACTCTCTTTTATATGATTTCTCTCCTATTTCTGACATAGCAAGCACTATCTGTTTCCAACAACGGCTTTAGAAGCTGCTATTTTGAATGTCTTTAATTTGTCAATATTCAGCACAACTGCAGAATCAACTAAACTTGCAAATTGCATGAATGAATTAAGAAAGAAGATATTACAAAATAAAAGCATCAGGGTAGAAGGGTGTCCTGGGTAGGAGTGCTGGACACAAAGTATCACATTGGTCCAGCGGGTATTCAGTTCCAGGAAAGCTTATAATCAGCAACTGATGTCATAGAGTCATAGAGATGTACAGCATGGAAATAGAACCTTCGGTCCAACTCATCCATGCTGACCAAATATCCCAACCCAGTCTAGTCCCACCTGCCAGCACCCGGCCCATATCCCTCCAAACCCTTCCTATTCATATACCCATCCAAATGCCTTTTAAATGTTGCAATTGTACCAGCCTCCACCACTTCTTCTGGCAGCTCATTCCATACACGTACCACCCTCTATGTGAAAAAGTTTCCCCGTAGGTCTCTTTTATATCTTTCCCCTCTCACCCTAAACCTATGCCCTCTAGTTCTGGACTCCCCAACCCCAGGGAAAAAACTTTGTCTATTTTTCCTACCCATGTCCCTCATAATTTTGGAAACCTCTATAAGGTCACCCCTCAGCTTCCGACACTCCAGAGAAAATAGCCCCAGCCTGTTCAGCCTCTCCCTATAGCTCAATCGTACAGCACATTTTACATTTCCTGCCTACGATTCATTGCTCGCCTGTGAAATTTTGTAAGATAAGAGGCTGAATTAATCCAAAACCTATCAGGCTCCTCTCTCCCCAGATTTCTGTACCTCCCTTCAAATATCATCCCCCTTTCTGATAAACAAAGTGCAGCTCTCTTGACCTCAACTATTCCCTTCTATTCAGAACAATTTTATGTAAAGATATTGACCCTATCTCTCTTCTCCCTCACCCATTCAATAGGTTAAATTACTGATTTCAACCAATGTCCCCATCAGAATACTTCCTCATTCAAATCCCATGAATAACTATTATTAAATCTCATCTTGAATTTCTCTGCCCAGGTGGAAATAATCTCCATATTTCTTCATAATTTTACTTCTCATCGAAAATCAGTTTGGTGAATCTTGGTTCAAAAACTTTAACATTCTTTCTAAACCGAATCACCTAGTAGTTGTAATTTAGATTTCTACATAAAATTAAAGTGTTTTAATTGAGTCAAATGTCCATTGCACCGGGGGCAGTTTACTGATATGACTGTTTGAAGTACATTAATTTAGTTCCATTGTTGAAAAAGCTTATTTGTTCTGCCTTCATGGACTTGCATCATGTTTTTTCACTACTGCCATCCATATAATGGACTCTGTTTTCATTTGTTTTGTTTTAACTGCTTTTCTCCCTCATTGGCAGGATACTTTGCGAGACTGTAACCAGGAGGGCACCTGTTATAACACAGTGGTGTCCCCAATCTACTTTGTCTCGTTTGTACTGACAGCTCAGTTTGTGCTGGTGAATGTAGTCATCGCAGTGCTGATGAAACACCTGGAAGAGAGCAACAAAGAGGCGAAGGAGGAAGCCGAACTTGAAGCAGAGCTGGAACTCGAATTAAAAATGTTGAATACTGTACAAGGGAATGTGGACGGTGTGACATGGGGAGGTGGTGAAGGTGGAGATGCAGGTGACAGCCCTGGGAGTCCATCTGAGTCACTCCAAATCAAGATGGATTCGCCATTTTCTTTAGAGCCACCATTGGTAAGATACAGTATATTAGTTTGAATACTTCTCATCCATAGATCTTTAATGGAAATTGTTTACACCGTACAGAATTTCTAATCACCAAAGTACACAGTAGAATGCATACAAAAGAACAGTGCACCAAAGAGTCAATAAGATCCTGAAGGGACCTGACAAGGCAGATTCTGAGAAGATCTTTTCCTTTGCTGGAGAGACTAGAACTAGGGAACATAGGTGAAACATGTAAGGGGTTTCACTTTTCAGACAGTTATTATGTTGCGGTATTCCCTACCCCAGAAAACATTGGAGGCTGGGTCATTGAAGTTATTCAGGGATAAGTTGGAGAGATTTTTGATAGACAAGGAAGTCAGGTATTTCAAATGACAAACAAGAAAATGGAGCTGAGACCAAACCATGATCCCATCAAATAGCAGAGCAAGCTTTCAGGGCCAAAAGGCGGCCTCCTGCTCCTATGTCAGTCTGATGAGTCAGTTCATAGTCAAAGATCCCTTTCATAATTCACTATTTTAGTCCTAGACATTCAGTGCTTTGCTCATTATTGATATCTTCATTGTTTTCTATTTTAAGAAGACATCCAGAAGTCAGAGTCTTAATTTTATATCGCTTTTCATGACTTCAGGATGACCCCCGCCCCAAAAAAAAGTGTTTTACAGTCAGAGTAGTACTTGAAAAGTGTAGTCATTGTTTTGATGCAGGGAAGTATACTGCAAAGCAAGGTCTCAAATGCAGCAATGAAATAGATAACTAGATAAGCTGTTTTAGATCGAGGGATCCATGCTGGTCAGGAGAAATCCCCTTTTCATGTTGAATGGTCCTATAAGATATTTTACATCCATCCAAGAGAGTAGATGGGGCCTCAGGTTAACATTTCATCCAAAAGATAACATACCTGTTCATGCAGCAGTTTTTTTTGCACTGCCCTATGGTTATTATACAGAACCTCTATGATCCTCTGAAGTTATCATGGAGGGAATTTTATTTAAGCTGTTGAATGGATTTGGATCGAGTGGGGTGGTTAAAGTCTTAAAAATCAGATTCCCAGATCAAACCTATCTCCAACACGCCAACTTCTGGCTTTAACTGAGGTGGAATGGTGAGCAGGTGACCAAACGGCTGTGAGAAGGGGAGTTGGTATTTCAGTATGACAGTGATACCACACTTCTTACTATTATCCAACTCTAACTCTGGACAGAGCCCCAGGAAACATGGCATCTACATCCAGATGAGCACTTAACAGGTCCAGGAGGTGCTGGCCTTTACACTTACTTCTTGGATCGAATGGGCTGGCTTGAGGACCCCCTGTAATCCCACAAGGTCTCCAACCCTCCACTCTGAGGATTACAATCCAGAATCAAAGGGGAGAAGTTACCTGGTGGTAATTTGACAGATCAACAGCAGACTCTTGCAAGGAGCTCATTTGTGGTTGACAAAGAAGGGCTTCTAATCCTAGATCAATAAGCATGTTTTAACGAGTGATCAGAATCAATGTTAGATAAAATAGGAAAAGCTTATTTACAGTCAAAAAACAAGGCTGGAATGCTGAGATTGAAAATTATGATAAGTAACAAAAGAAGACAAGGAGAATAAAGCTAAATCCACTTGCAGATGGTATCATGCTCAATAGAAATTTTTTGTATGCTCAATAGAAATTTTTTGTGTGCATCAAGAAAGGACAAATTTAGATATGACAATAGTAGAACATAAGGACAAAACTGTGTGGGTAGAATGAAAACAGATGTATTTCTACATATTCCGATCTGCCAAGCTTATATTCACTGTAAAATTTGACAGTATGAATTGCAGATGGAAATACAATATAAGCAGGCAAATGTTGAGGGTGTTATTTAGGGACGCTGATCTAAAAATCATTAGAAACTAGAGTGCAGGCTCAAAGTGATTTTAAAAAGTGAAAGAGATACAAGAGTTTAAGAATTAAAAGTAGTGGTATGCTATACAATCATATGGAATCTTGATCAGAAAAGATTTCGAAACATAGAAACAGAAAATAGGAGCAGGAGTAGAGTGTTCAGTCCTTTCATGACTGATCATCCAACTCAGTGGCCTGTTCCTGTTTTTTTTCCCATATTCTTTGAACCTTTCAGCTCTAAAAACTATCTGACTCTGCTGTGGCGGTGCCAGTGTTTGACTGGGGTGGACAAAGTCTGAAGTCACAGATAATAGTCTAACAGGTATATTTGAAACCACAAGCTTTCAGAGCGCTGCCACTCCAGGTCACCCGACAAAGGAGCAGCGCTCCGAAAGCTTGTGATTTCAAATAAACCTGTTGGACTATAATCTGGTGTCATGTGACTTCTTATTATATCTAACTCCTTCTTGAAAACATTTAATGTTTTGGCTTCAATGGCTTTCTGTGGCCAAGAATTTCACAGACTCGCTGCACACTGGTTGAAGACATTTTCTCCTCATCTCAGTCCTAAATGGCCTACCCTTTATCGTTAGATGGTGACCCCTCGTTCTGGATTCCCCAGTCATTGGGAACGTATTTACCCTGTCTAGCCCCATTAGACTTTTATAGGTTTCTATGACACCTTCATTCTTCTAAACACCAGCAAACATGGTCTTAACCGATCTGGTCTGTCTTCATACACCCCTCCTGCCAAAAGAACGTAAGAACTAGAAGCAGGAGTAAGCCATCTGGCCCATCCTGATGACGCTCATTCCTGATGAAGGGCTTTTGCCCGAAACTTCGATTTTCCTGCTTTTCGGATGCTGCCTGACCTGCTGTGCTTTTCCAGCGGCGCACTAATCTTGACATCTGGCCCATCGAGCCTGCTCCACCATTCAATAAGATCATGGCTGACCTTTGTGTGGACTCAGCTCCAGTTACCCACCCACTCACCATAACCCTTAATTCCTTTACTGTTCAAAAATCCATCTGTCTTTGCCTTAAAAATATTCAACAAAGTGGCCTCAACTGCTTCACTGGGCAGGGCATTCCACAGATTCACAACCCTTTGGGTGAAGAAGTTTCTCCTTAACTCAGTCCTAAATCTGCTCCCCCTTATTTTGAGGCTATGCCCCCTAGTTCTAGTTTCACCCACCAGTGGAAACAACCTCCCTGCTTCTATCTTATCTACTCACTTCATAATTTTATATGCTTCTATAAGATCCTCCCTCATTTTTCTAAATTCCAATGAGTATAGTCCAAGTCTACTCAATGTCTCCTCATAAGAAAACCTTCTCAATTCCGAAGTCAACTTAGTGAACCTCCTTTGCACCACTGTAACGCCCTCTCAGGTAATGGGACCAAAACTATACTCAATACTCCAAATGTGGTCTCATCAGCACCCCTATACAGCTGCAGCATAACCTTCCTTGCAATAAAGGACGATATTCCATTTGCCTTAATTACCTGCTGCACCTGTGAACCAATTTATTGTGATTCATGCACAAGGACACCCAGGTGCCTTTGCACAGCGGCCTGCTGCAATTTTTCACCATTTAAATAATAGTCCATTTTGCTATTATTCCTACCAAAATGGATGACCTCACATTTATCAACATTGTACTCCATCTGCTAGACCTTTGCCCACGCACTTAACCTACCTGTATCCTTCTGCAGACTTCCAGTGTCCTCTGCACACCACCCATTTTAGTGTCATCCCCGAACTCTAAATCATCTGTATAAATTGTAAACAATCCCAGCATTCAGACTAGTGTTTTGTGCATTGTTTTGGCTATCTCACTTCAAGAAGGATCTGTTTGATTTGGAGGTCTTTGGGACTCCCAAGAATTATGCATCGGATGTGGAGGTTCTGAGCTATGGTATGAGACTGTGTGGATTTGGATTCTATCCCAAGAAATAAAGGAACAATCTGATTTGGCGACTTAAAACGATGAAGAGAGTTTAACAATGTGCATCAATTCTTCATCTATCAGCTTCTGAAGCAGTTCATTTGAGAACCTCTGTTGAAGCTTTACTGATTTATTTTTAACTGACTTGTCTCTGACTGTAAGGTTGTGTCCTCTTGTTCTGGATTTTCAATGTAAAATTAGTGGATTCAAAGTCAGATCTGTGGCCCCGTGTCTTCTGGAGATTGTTTCCTTTTTCCGTCAGCACCATTTTTCAGGATATAGCCAGTGGTCCCCAATAGAAACAAAGTCTGACTCGCAGACTTTCTTCACTGGTTCCCTGCTAGCTACTCCCCACAAATGATGTATGCTTCCTTTTAAAATTCATGTTGTCACTCCCAACTCAAAAATCACCTACCCTGTTCTTGTAGCTTACTGCCACATCTCTAAAGCCTCCTCCTCTCCAATATTCATAGAGGTTGTGGTTCTTTTCAAGTCCCTGTGTATCCTTTCCACAGTTTCATGTTTTGGACCGCTCCAACCAGATTTCTATCACCCTTGTCAGTCATAAATGGCATCCTGTATGACTGTTTCCATAGTGCACCATCCCTCCTCCTTCTCTCTCTTTGACTATGACACAATCTTTCCACATTCTCCTCAACTTCTCCATGGTGGAGCACACTTCTCTCTTAAAACCTCTCTGTTGATCAACTCAGTTTGTTGGTCTTGTTTACTTCCATTTTTACGAAGCCAATCATAGCCAAAGCAGTGGTTTCTCTAACAAACTATGTGACATTATCCCCAAGGATCTAACCCTCACCTCTATGCTGTCATTTAGTGATATTGCTATTAGGTATGAGATTAGCTTGCACATGTTTCATAGAATCCCTACAGTGGGGAAAGAGACCATTCAGCCCATTGAGTCTGCATAGACCATCCAAACGACATCCCACCTAAACCAAATCTTCCATCCTATCCCTACATTTACCATGGTCAATCCACCTAACCTGCACATCTTTGGACTGTAGGAGGAAACCCACACAGACATAGGGAGAATGCGCAAACTCCACACAGACATTCTGCTGAAGCTGGAATTAAACCTGTGCCCCTGGCAGCAGTGCTCACCATTGTGCCATCACGCTGCCCACAAAGTATGCTGATAGCATCCATCTCTACTTGTCCATCCTTTCTCTCAGCCCTTTCACCACCTCTATATTGTCAGATTGTCAGAAATCCAATCTTTATTGAGCTTCAGTCTCATACACATAAATGTTGGGATCACCTCAGCTCTTGTCACAAACTTAGTACGTATTCTTTGGCAGTGATTACATTCCCTCCCTTTCTTACTGTCTCAGGTTCAACCAGATTATTTGAAACCTCAGAATCTTACTTGACCAAGAGGTCAGCTTCCTTTCCCATGTCCTCCTCATCACCAATTTCGCCTTGTCAAATTGCCTCCTGTCCATTCTTAATATATCTGCCACTGACTTCCTCTTTGATATTTTTGTCACATTCAGACTCCAGGAATTTCCCAGACAGCTTCTCATCCTCCATAAAGTGTCCTATAAATGCCAACTCAGCAAAGCCCTGTTGCTGAATTCTATTTCACATCAAATCCGTCTCACCATTCAACACCGCCCCTTGTTACAAACAGACCCAGGGTGTCTTTCCTTAATGTTTTGTGATTCCAGGCAGGATACCCTAAACTTAAGATCCCAGCTTAAGCAAAATAAAACAAATTTTGTATTATGTTCAGCCTCATGTTTTTTAATGGAGTTGTAGAATCATACAGTACAGAAATAGACCCTTCAGTCATCCATGCTGTACAAGTTTCCAAACTAAACTAGTCCTATTTTCATGCGTTTGGCCCATACCCCTCTAAACATAGAGTCATAGAATCATTGAGTTGTACAGCACAGAAACAGATACTTCAGTCTAACTCGTCCATGCCGACCAGATATCCTAAATTAATCTAGTCCCATTTGCCAGCTTTTGGCCCATATTCCTCTAAACACTCCCTGTTCATATACCCATCCAGATGCCTTTTAAATGTTATAATTGTACCAACCTCCACCACTTCCTCTGGAAGTTCATTTCATACACACACCACTCTCTGTGTGAAAAAGTTGCCCCTCAGGTCCCTTTTTTACCTTTCCCCTCTCACCCTAAATCTATGCCCTCTGGTTTTAGACTCTTCTTCGTTGGGGAAAAGACCTTAACTATTCACACTATGCATGGCCCACATGATTTTATAAACCTCTATAAGGTCATTCCTCAGCCTCAAACACCACAGAGAAAGTAGCCCCAGCCTATTCAGCCTCTCCCTACAGCTCAAGCCCTCCAACGCTGGCCACATCCTTGTAAATCTTTCTGAACCCTTTCAAGTTTAACAACATCTTTCCTATAGAATTGAACAGTATTCCAAAAGTGGCCTCACCAATGTCCTGTACATTCGCAGCATGACCTCCCAACTCCTATACTCAATGCTCTGACCAATAAAGAAAGCATACTAAATGCTTTCTTCACTATCCTATTTACCTGCAACTCTACTTTCAAGGAGCTATGGACCTGCACTCCAAGGTCCCTTTATTCAGCAACACTCTCCAGGACCTTACCATTAAGTGCATAAGACATGACTGATTTGCCTTTCCAAAATGCAGCACTTCTCATTTATTTAAATTAAGCTCCATCTACCATTCCCCCACCCAATGGCCCATCTGATCAAGGTCCCATTGTCCTCTGAGGCAACTTCCTTCTCTGTTCACTACACCACCAATTTTGCAAATTTATTAACCATACCTCCAATATTCACATCCAAGTCATTTATATAGGTGACAAAAAGCAATGGACCCAGTGCCAATCCCTGTGGCACACCACTGGTCCTAGGCCTCCTGACCGAGAAGCAACCCTCCACCACTCTCTGTCCCCATCTAGCCAAACCTTTCCTGTTCATGTACCTGTCCAAATGTCTTTTAAATGTTGTAACTGTAGCTACATCTATCATTTCCTCTGGCAGTTCGAACCACCCTCTGTGTGAAAATGTTGCACTGCAGGTCCCTTTTAAATCTTTCTCCTCTCACCTTAAAAACATGCCCTCTAGTTTTGAATTCCCCAGCCCCAGGGAAAAGACCTTTGCTATACATCTTATCTATGCCCTTCATGATTTTATAAACCTCTATATGGTCACCCCTCAATGTCCTACACTCCAGCCTAACCAATCACTCCCTATAAATCAAAGCCTCCAGCACCATCTACATTCAGGTAAATCTTTACTGAGTTCTCTCCAATTTAATAATGAACTTTCTGTAGCAAGGCAACCAAAATACAGTACTCCAAAAGTGACCTCACTGACGCCCTGTACAACCTCAACATGACTACCCAATTGCTATTTGGTTTGGTTTTGATTTAATTTATTGTCACATGTATCTAAGTACAATGAAAAGCTTTGTTTGCAAGCAGTACATGCAGATAAGAGTAAACAAGGACATATAGATCATAGATTGAAAAAAGACTTGGACAGAGTAAGGTACACACCACACAGGAAATGCACTAGGCAAGATCATGTTAACAAGATCAGCATTATTTGAAATTAGAGAGTCCGTTCATCAGTCTAATGGTCAATGCTCAATACTCAATGGTCTGAGCAATGAAGGCAAGCATGCCATGAATCTTCTTAACCATGAACTGCTGCAGTCCCAGATTGCCATTAGGGAAGGAGTTCTAGGATTTTGACCCAGCAACACTGAAGGAACAGTGAGGTATTTCCATGTCAGGGTGGTGAATGGCTTGGAGGGGAACTTGAAGGTGCCCTTGTCCTTCTAGATGGAAGTGGTTGTGGGTTTGGAAAGTGATTGTCAATGGTATTGGGCCTCAGAGCATAAAAATCCGCAATGTCCCAAAATGATTCATTCGGAATGAAGAAAATTAATCCTCCTGCAGAAAGATTTATGTGTTCATTGTCACCATTCAAACTGCAAGTTCCCTTTCTTTATAATCATGCTGTTCAGACTGTTGTAATGCACCTCCAGGGCAAATGGGACTTGAACCTTCTGGTCTAGAAATAGTGATAATACCAGTGTACCACAAGATCCTCTTGCCCATGAAAACATAAGAAGATACAGCAGAAGTAGGCTGTTCAGCCCCTCAAACTTGCCCTGACACTCTATAAAATCATAGCTGATCTGCACCAGGCCTCAACTTCCCCTTTTGTGCCAGCTCATCATAGCCCTCCTCAATATTTCAAAATCTATCTACTTCTTCTTTAAACACTTTAAGTAAGCTCGCCTCCACAACACTCTAGGCTAGAAAATTCCAGACATTCTCTCACCTCTCCCAGAGGAAATTCCTTCGCGCCTCAGTTGTAAATGAGTGCCCCCTTATTCTGTAACTATGTCCCCTAGTTTGACATTCTCCAACTGACGGAAACATCTTCTCAACATTCACCCTGTCAGGCCCCCTCAGAATCTTCTTTGTTTTAATAAGATCACCACTCATTCTTCTAAACTGTAATGAGTAAAGGCTAAAGTTGTTTAGCATTCTTGATAAGTCAACCTCTTCATCCCAAGAATTAGCCTAGTGAGTCTCTTATGAATAGCCTCCAAAGCAAGTACATCCTTTCTTAAATACAGTTAGAATAAGACTTCCCTAGTTTTAAACTCCCATTCCCAAGTGGTCCTATTTACCTTCTTAATAATTTGCTGCACCAGTTTGCTAACTTCTTGTGGTTCATGCAAAAGAACACCCAGATCCATCTGTGATGCATACTTGTAGTATCCCCAATACTATGAGCTTCTATCTTGTGCAATAACCTTCTAATGTGTCACCTTATCAAATACATTCTAGAAATCCAAATGCACTACATACCCGTTCCTGTTTGTCATATCCTCAAAGAACTCCAGCAAATTTGTCAAATTCGATTTCCCTTTTCAATCCATTCAATCATGGCTGATAAGTTTCTCAACCCCAATCTCTCACTTTCACCCCATAACCCTTGATCCCCTTGATACTCAAGAATGTATCTTTCTCAGTCTTAAATGTACTCAGTGACCTAGCCTCCACAACTTTCTGCGACAATGAATTCCATAGGTTCGCCACTCTCTGGTTGAAGAAGTTTCTCCTAAACGGTCTTTCCTTTACTCTAAGGCTGTGCCCTCCGGTCCTAGTCTCTCCTACTAATGGAAACATCTTCCCAATCTCCACTCTGTCCAGTCCATTCAGTATTCTGTATGTTTCAATTAGATCCTCCTGCATCCTTCTAAACTCCATCGAGTATAAACCCAGAGTCCTCAAACATTCCTCATATGTTAAGCTTTTCATTCCTTGGACCATTCTCGTGAACCTCCTCTAAACACGCTCCAGGGCCAGTACACCCCTCCTGAGATATGGGGCCCAAAACTGAGCACAATACTCTAAATGTGGTCTGACCAGAGCCTTATAGGGCCTCAGAAATACATGTCTGTTTTTATATTCAAGTTCTGTCAAAATAAATGCCATTATTGCATTTGTCTTCTTAACTACTAACTCAATCTGTAAGTTTACCTTGAGAAAATCCTGGGCTAGAACTCCCAAGTCTCTTTGCATTTTAGACTTCTGAATTTTCTCCCCATTTAGAAAATGTTCCACGCCTCTATTCTTCCTACCAAAGTGTATGACATCACACTTTCCCACATTATACTCCATCTGCCACTTCTTTTCCTACTCTCCTAACCTGCCCAAATCCTTCTGCAGCCTCCCCGCCTCCTCAATGCTACCTGTCCCTCTACCTATCTTTGTATAGTCTGCAAACTTAGCCAGAATGCCCTCAGTTCCTTCATCTAGATCATTAATGTATGAAGTGAAAAGTTGTGATCCCAATGCTGAGCCTTGTGGAACACCACTTGTCACTGGCTGCCATCCTGAGAAGGACTCTTTGATCCCCACTCTCTGCTTTCTGTCAGCCAGCTAAGCTTCTATCCGTGCTAGTACATTGCCTCTCAGGCCATGGGCCCTTATCTTACTCAGTAGCCTCCTGTGTGCCATCTTGTCAAAGGCCTTCTTGAAGTCCAGATAGATAACATCCATTGGCTCTCCTTGGTCTAACCTGGCAGATTTGTCAGGCATGACCTCTCCTTGATGAAACCATGCTGACTTTGCCCTATTTTACCATACAATTCCAAGTATTCAGAAATCTTATTCTTCACAATGGACACTAAAATTTTCTGAAAAACAGATGTTAGGCTAACTGGCCTATGGGTCCCTGCTCTCTGTTTCCCTCCCCTTCCCAATTAAATGTTGGTCAAAATTTAACAAAAATAGACAAAAAGGACCTCCTGACAACAACAACACTCTGCATGCAGACCCCACCCTTAGGCTGATCTGAGTGACCAATAGCTGCAGTGGTCCCAGCAGTGCCACTATCTCAGGAGAAAGCATTGCTGGTACTGCAGGCACCCTGTAAATGGAAGATCCTCTCCTGCTCACCTCTGTAAATGAAACATCACCTGCCTACTCCTGCCCGCCTGCATATCAGTGTGTTCTGATATAAGCAGTATATTATCAGGGCAAGTTGAACTGTAATAGGTTTGATTGACCCTTGTTTATTTAGATATGTTGTTCAGGCTGAGCCCACCCAGACACCCCTAACTATAATGTGAGCTCAGGATGAATGGGAAGATGGTGGACTGGGCACATCAGCCTATTTTGTATGCTGTCCACCTGCCAAAAAGGCCAGCTGAGGCACCTAATATCCAGCCCAGTTTTTCTGAAAGAGTTAGAGGCCACAACAATAACAGTCTGCTGTCCAGGTTTGGCTCCCAATATTATTCATTCAAAGGTTGATTTGCCAACTCCACAGTTAGATGTATCCCTGGAGGATTCATCACATGATCTCCCATCAGTAATGGCCCCTTGCCCCATTCTCCCCTGCTTGTTGCCCAACTAATCTGTTCCCAAAAACACCAACTATTCCCACAGCACAATACCCTCCTTTAACCAAAATAAACCAAGCACATTGATTTGTCAAACAGCCAATATGCCCAGCTAATAATTGAAAGGGCTGGAAGGAAATGGAAAATAAAAGCCTATAATATGTTTAATCTGCAAATTGTCTCCTAATCTTGCTGGTAGGAACATCCCAGAAATTAATTCTTGGGGAATCCAGGACAGGTCTGAAATGTTGGCAATCCCAGGATTGAAGTACAATCAATTTGTACCTCACTGACTCCTTCCTAAACATGTGTGTGAAGGAGACCAAAATTCTTGGATTCCAACTCTCTTTTGCATTAATCTGATATGATTGTATGCTACAGGAATGGTTAAGGTAATGAGGTATTTGTGAACACACAGAAATTAATTTTTAAATCATTAGATTGAGAAATCATTGTTTAAATAATGAGAACTGTGAACAAATTTAGAATTAGAATTAGATTTAATGTCACATGTACTCAAGTACAAGATACAGGAATACAGTGAAAAATGTACAGTGTCAATGGCACCATTTTAGGTACAAAGATACCTCGGTGCAAAATTTTAGGTATAAATTAGAAAAATGATCAAATAAAGTTAAAAGATCAGCACCATAATCCTTATAAAGCTCGGTGCAAAGATACGGAGGTACAAATTCGCACTGCCTTAACTCTCCATCACCAATTGGAGGTAAGTAGAGGGAACAAAAAGAAGAAAAAGAAAAGAAACAAAAAGAAGAAAAGAAACAGACGGAGTGCATATGCTCCAGTTTAGCAGCCTATTCTGCCATCAAAAAGAATTTAATCCCAATCTATGTCAGACCTGTTGGTGTGAATCAGGTAATTATTTAATACTGCATGCCATCAGAAATAAATATCTGTAAGTATAATATCTTCATATCAACATCCTGCATCCCTAATGAGAACATCCATTCTTTACAATGTTAAAAATCACACAACACCAGGTTATAGTCCAACAGGTTTAATTGGAAGCACACTAGCTTTCAGAGCGACGCTCCTTTGAATCATTCTTTACAATGTACACCTTCAGAGCACAATTAATCCAGTTGTTTTCCAATGTTGTACACCAACACTTTCACCGTTACTAAGTGTGAATTTTGTTTAATGATGTGTTCTTTTTCCTTTCCATCTCCTATCCATCTTGTAATGTATTGATGCAATCCTTCCCCATCCACCATTCCGTTCCTTGGTTAACCACTCCATTCTCTTTGCCCTCCTTTCCCACGTACCTTGTGTACACAGGACAAGCAATTTTTCGACAACGTGTCTCTGCTGATCCAAGGTTCACTGGAAGGAGAGTTAACCCTCATGGACAACCTCTCAGGTTCTGTCTGCCATAACTACGCCATCTCCCAGCAAAACAAATGCTGTGCTGAGAAACAGGTTAATAATTCTAGCTTCTCTACCAAAGTCCCTTGTTCAGATCGGGAACCTAAGAATGGCTCAAAAGACGAAGGCTAAATGAGGCAAAGGGAATCCATTGATGAGGATACAACAGGTGCTTTGCAAAAGTGTCATTCTGGTTAATACATTATGAAGGGCATTTTTCCTGACTGCAATCAGTCTTATTCTGCATGAGTGGACATTTAGGGAGTGTACTTACATTAATAGGCATCATATGGGAAATATTTCTATCTATCTCCCCACTTCGTAAAGACCAACTTTTCAATGTGAGTTGGGAGCCGATGAATTCCGAGAGCCACTTTGCTCTCACAGTCCTACTTTGAACATCAGGTGACCTCATTGACAATGAGATGAGTTCATCATCTAGAGTCTGCAGTATGAATGCCTCCGGGTGTTAAGTGGTATCAGTGAGTGGCAGCAGCCATATTGGAGCCTGCTGTCACCTTTCTGCAGACAGTGCCAATAGCATCCATGGCAACGAAAGGGTCGTGTAGGTTTGAACACAGAGCTGAACTGCAACTGGCACAAGAGAGTCCAGAAAGGTCAGTCTTGAATAAATGGTGGGATTGTTTCTGGTGACCCAACAGCGAATTCAAAGATGAATTCACAAAGATGACTTGTGCACCAGACTGTTTGGCCTCACCGAATTAGAGATTTCAAAATTTCAAGCTTATTAAAGAACTGAAGGAATAGCTTTTTTCTCAGCTCTGAGTATTTCCTATTCCATGATTCTTGTGTTAAACTGTCCCAGTGGCGTTAGGAACCCCAGACAAGCTCTAACTTTGCAAATTTTAAATCCTGTCCCCATCAGGTCAGGCTCCTCAACTCTTTTGGAAGTGTGTCACCTACTGAAGGAAATGAAAGAATGTGCCCTCAAGGATCATCTGCCTTATACTTTAACATTTAAAAATTCTTAAAGAAAAAGGTGGCTGACTTTAGACAGTGGTTTTACAACCTCACCACATTCCAAAGCCCTTTAAAGCCAATGATCTTGAAACACACTCATGGCTGTATTTAGGGAAATTTCTCATAGTAAAGCTCCTCAAGCAGCAGTGTAATCAATAACCACAAAATCAGTTTCCTCGTCATATTGGTTGGGGGGATAAATATTGACCAAAGAGATTGCTAATGTTGCTCTTCAAAGTAGGTGTGGGATCTCTTATATAAACCAGAGAGAGCAGGCAGGGCCTCCTAAAATGTTAACTGATGACAGCATCCAGGCACTGGGGTGCTCAGTTCTGTATGGGCTTTACAATATGGCATTTGTGTTCAAGCCTGTGGTGGGACTCAAATCCAGAGTTTCCTGACTCCGAGGCATGCCTGCTATCATGCCTGTGGCAAGATGCATGGACGTCTCAGAGAGAGAAAGGCCAGGATTTGAAGTTGAAAGACAGGCCACTTATTACTTTTTGCTGTGTTCTGCCCAATCGTGCGAGACAATTGTTAGAAGAACTCCAGTGCACCTGGCAACAATATTCACATCTTGAGCAGAATGAGTTTGCCAGATGTTGGAGCTGGGGCAAAGCTAGGCCTATTCAGCTGGATGGGCAAGTATTCAGGTTTTGGAGAGATTCCACTTCTCTGCTATGTGAGCAGTATTCCATTTTTGGACAGCTTTGGACTGCACAGAGAATTATAAATCCCGAACAGGGGACTCAACTGGGATGAGGATGATGCCTTGAAATTCTGTTGCACATTCATCAGTCTTACAGCTAATTGCAACATTTCTTGGTCATGTTCTTGCACTGTAGGAGATTATAGGACCTGACCCTGCCAACAAGGCGCATCATCCATTGGCTGCATTTAATGTGCCTCCAAGTCCTTGTTATGCATTATTCAGCCACTGAGAATCCCAGCTGGTAGTGTGAAATTGGTCCAGAATCTCTTCACTTGCTCAGTATTGGAGGTGTAAGAACAGAGGGATATTTTGCCCCGTGGAAATGTCTCTATGTGGGAGTCTCTCCTATGTTCCAGTGGAGACATGGATTGGAAAGTATTACACACAGTAGTCCTATGTGTTAATTTTGCCTGGTTCCTCATCATAATCAAGTATCAAAACTCCTAAATGTTCCTTTTCTTCTATATCCAGAAGTGGTATCACACATAGCTGAATGACTTCTTCCATCAGCAAATCACCTGTGACAGTTTTCACCTATGAACTACCACCATTACATCCCCCATATTTCCAATTGTTCAATTAATGTGCAGAGCATAAGGACAATGCAGGTGAAGGTGATGGAGTGGCAGGGAGAGAGCTAAATTGGTTAGGGAGATAGGGCATTCTGCCTTGCCCACCTAGCCCCCACCTCCACCCGAGCTTACATACTCACAGCCTAATTGTCTATTTTGTGGCTCTGGGAGTTTGTAGACCACGTCTATGTTGGTTGTGGGTTTTGCACCCCCTTTTTAGTTATTTGAGAAACCTTTTGTGTTTTTGGTTGCACTTTAGCCCCACGCTACTGCTCTTTGGGCACCCAGTGTCGGCAGATCAGAGGATCTGCTCCTGGATCTGCTTTTGGGCCTGACCAAGCTAGTTACAAACAGGTCCAGGCAGCTGGCTGTGGAGCGGATCGTATCTGTCCACTGTCTGCCCCTCTTCCACAGCTACAGTTGTGCCTGGGTATCCTTGAAGAAGGAGCATATGGTGTCCACCAGTGCACTTAACGGCTTTAGAGAGAGAGAGAGAGAGATGGGCACTGCAGGGGTAGAATGCTTCATCTCTCCATCCACCTCCATTTTGCTTTAGCTCGCTACCTCTGTCCTTTGAACAACTGGAAACATAGGTGATGCAATAGTTGACAATTGCCATAGGTGATTTGTCAACAGAAAAAGCCATTTAGTTGTATGTAATAGAAATTTTGGATACATAAAAATAGGAATATTTTTGAGTTTGGATACTCCATTACCATGAGAGACCTGGCAAAATTATTACAGAATATCCAACTTAGAGCCTACCAAGAGACAAGTGGTGTTGCCACTGGCGTAACTCAACTTGGTGTAAAAGTGGTTCACTTTACTTAAAATAGAGTCAGCCTAAGATGCAAACTTCCAATCTTACACTTGTAGACCACCTAATCCTGTCTAGTAGGGAACAAAAAAAGTAAAACTTTGTTATATAGTGCCTTTCACAATCTTGGGATGTCCCACTTTTCATGACAGCAAATAAAGTAATGCTGAATGGAGTTGTCATGTAGGAAAAAGACAGGAGTTGAAATTGCTGTTTTAGGATAAAAGGACATAACAATACAATCTTTGGGTATGGTACCAATACATACAGGTTAAGGAGCTTCTAGGATCAATCATAGGACTGAATAGATCTGGGTAGGTAGCATTAGAGTGGCTTCAGTTTGTAATCACACCCTTACGCAATAGGATTCAGATTCCTGCACTCATTGCTGTTCAGTGATTCCTGCTGGGACATGTGTGTTGTGTGGGTGAACTGGACAGTCCCTATGTTAAAAAAGAAGCCTACAGACATTTTCAGTGTAGACTCACACAAGGGAAAGTCAGCTTCCTCGGCAATGGTTGGCACCCTTCGAAGAGAAGACAAAAGGAGAAATTTTAAAAAGGTTCTCTTTAGTATTTCAGTCTCATTACCTTCAGCTATAACAGTGAGTGTGTTTTAATACTTTTTGTCACCCCCTTCCTTACTTCTATTGAGATATAATAGTCAATTTGTTGTTTTGGATGTTAGATTGTTGGGGGAGGGGAAAGGAAATTACCAAAACAATTGATTCTACATAAAGGAAACTTTTATATTTCATGTTTTCAAATCCTAGGCCTAAAGCTTGCCCAGTCCAAGCCTTAGAGGTCTTGTCTTAAAGTTAACTGAGGTTCCTGATCTGGAGATGGAATTATTTGCCTTGCATTGTTTGTTGTTGTAATACTATTTCCTTTTACCTTCTGCTGGGCTCAATGGTCATGTTGAGATTTGTCAGAGACTGGTGCCATCTTAATGTGATTAATTTAATACTTTCAGTTCTCACAGGCCCCAGACCATACTGCATCCAAATCACTTTGAATATTGGATATTGCACACAGCACGAAACCAGACATGAATGATTATAGTTTCTCAGACTGACCTAACCAGGTAAAGGACTCACCCTGAAGGTCGTGATTGAAGGTAGACAGATAACTTGCTACCAGCTCTCCACGATTAACCTATTCTCTCGTCATTGACAGTAACGTATCTCCTTTAACTACTGAATAGATTCACATGCCATTGATTGTTTTGGTAAGGCACAAGAAAATGTAAATTATTTCAGTGAAAACATTTAAAGGAATGCCTTCAAGCAAAACAGTGTATTTGAAATTCTAATTTTTGTAATTTCTTCTTCACGGCTACCTCATGAGGAAGAAAGGTCCATTCTTCACAGGTTAATGTTACCTTGACGAGAACTCTGCCAGAAACAATAATGGGACATGCAATGAGCAATTTTTGTTCAGTACTAGCATGTCCGGGCCTGGTGAAACTTGATACAATATACTTTCACGTTGCTAACATAGTTTTTTTGGGCATTGGGGTAGGAAGGAGGAAAGTATGGGGAAGGATGTGATATTAGTTATTTTCAATACCATGTGACAATGTAAAATGGGTGACATTGTTTGGGTAGCCTGTTTCACATTTCTCCTGATGGAAACTGAACTGTTTCTCTCTGTAACCCATTAAAGCCAACTTTCATTCCCCACTACTTTATTTGCATTGAACCAGAATACCTGAGATCTCCCTTGTCTTGTGATTCACCCACTCATTCAATAGCCTTGTCTACCACTTGAGAAAACAGCAAAGTATAATAAGTCACATTACAACTGAAACAGTTCCTGGGTACAGCAGATAAATTACCACAGAATCATGCAATACCAGCCATGCCTGCAACGGCTCTATGAAAGAATTATCTAATCAGTCCAACTCCTCCCCTGTTTCCCAATAACTCTACAAACTTTTCATTTTTAAGCATCATATATCAAATTCCTTTCTTTAAGTGAACCTCTTCATTTCAGGTAGTATAATCCAGATTATTTGCTTTGTAGATTGCATTGTATCAGGTGGCAACAATGGAAGCCAAAAGTAAGAACTGTTATTGTCTATTGCTGAAAAAATAGAGGTGTTGTTGAAGTTTTTGTCTTGCATTCACGGGAAGGGCGGGCAATAGTAGTTGTTTCCTGACCTGGTTCTGCACAGCCACGCCTTGATCAATCAGAATTCACTTGCCAACCAATCAGCAGTTTTCCACATGGTAGGTAAATTGATCTTCCTTTTGAATTTGATTTTCTTGTGTGTATCCTGATGAATGTAAGATGAAACACTTTGAGAGCATATCTCTTTTTCTAGTAATACTCAAGTTCTGTGCTACCAAGTGACTAACTGTAATTGTGTTGCTAAAGGTTTACCTTTGATCCGGAGAACTTGCCATGACTTACTCATAAAGGTAGCAAGGTAGAGTACATATCGCTACAGCTGGTTAGGCGGTGACAGGTTACATCTGGGACTATTTCACTCAGTCTCATTCATCCTATCTGGTTGAATTGCAATCCCTATGTACATGGCTATATACCTGGGAAAATGGCAATGCCTCTTGTCCATTGAAAATGGAAACTGCATTTGAAAACAGGGAGTGAGACTGGGAAGAGTGAACTTAGTGTATGTCAGTATTGGTGTCAAATCAATGAATGGGATTAAAAAGCGACATTCAGATGAAGCTCCATCATGTCCAATTTCGTGTTCTCCCCATTTTAACAGTTTAGAAGCATTCTATTCATGAATTTAGTTCAGACTTATGCCACCTCCCATTCTCAGACTCCAGCAAGGAACTCACAGGCTATGGCTGTAGCAAACGTGTTTTATTTTGGGTCCAGAATTCTGGGTTTGATGATTGTTTCTGTAGAACAGCACATTCCATGCCATGCAATAGTATCAAAAGTCCCAGAGCAGTTTTCAAGGTTTTTGTATATTTTTATGCTGAGCTACCAAATCTCAGCCAAGGCATCTCTGGGGAGTCTCCAGTTGGCCTTTGCTGCACATATTTTGAGTTTTTGGGAGGGGCAAGGTTCACCCAGGTGTGAACTCCTGATTTCTGGGACTGTTGAATAGTGCCTACACATGACTGACAGTGAGGATATACTGGACGATGCTGTCCTTGTCGAGAGTGTGGTGCTGGAAAAGCACAGCATGTCAGGCATCATCCGAGGAGCAGGAGAATCAATGTTTCAGGCATAAGCCCTTGATCAGGCAGCCCAGTGATGAGTGCTGCTTGGGGTCACATGTGAAAAATGGGCAATTAACATTGGTGGAACTGACCTCATCGTCAACTGGAGAGCGAGAGTGTAAGTTAATCAGTAAAATTATGCTATTTGTGATGCAAGAACTATGCCTTTTAATACAAAATGAAAACAATTTTGTAGACAGAGTAATTGCATTGACTGCATCACAGCTGATTTTTGACAGTGAAATGAGCTTGTGTATGTGTGTGATGCATAAGTAGTATTTAATTCAATGATGTTAATGTTCATTTATTTACTGACTTGCTTTTCTCTCTGCATGCTGACTAATCTGATATGGTATAGCTTGAATATAGTGATATGTAATATGTAATGATACTGTATAGCTTACTAGCAGCATGTTTGGTAAGAATCACTGCCTTAAATCTGATTATTCTTTATCTTGTCAAGGTATGAGCAGGGTGTTTGATTAGACAAGCCCTCACAAAGGGGCCACAAGATGATCTGGTTAATCCTTATCATGAAAACAAAAATGCTGGAGATCACAACAGGTCACGCAGCATCCGTGAAGAAACAAAAAGCTAACATTTCAAGTCTAGGTGACTCTTCATCAGAGCTGAATTGAAGTGTGGAGGAGCCAGCATTTATGCTAAAGTGGAAGGGGTGAGGTTGGAGTGCTGGGGGAGAAGGGATATTGATAGTTTAGATTAAATGATCAGAATATGGGAATGGCAGAACAATGGTGTGTCTAACTGCCAGACTAGGAAGAACAGACAGTCCCACTTGGGTGGGGGGATGGGGAGAGAAGACGTGGTGAGAGAGAAACTATGTTCTTGTCATTCTCACATTCCGACCACTTATAGAGATGTACAGCATGGAAACAGACCCTTCGGTCCAACCCATCCATGCCAACCACATATCCCAACCCAATCTAGTCCCACCTGCCAGCACCCGGCCCATATCCCTCCAAACCCTTCCTATTCATATACCCATCCAAATACCTCTTAAATGTTGCAATTGTACCAGCCTTCACCACTTCCTCTGGCAGCTCATTCCATACACGTACCACCCTCTGTGTGAAAAAGTTGCCCCTTAGGTTTCTTTTATATCTTTCCCCTCTCACCCTAAACCTTTGCTCTCTAGTCTGGACTCCCTCACTCCAGGGAAGAGACTTTGTCTATTTATCCTATCCATGCTCCTCATAATTTTGTAAACCTCTATAAGGTCACCCCTCAGCCTCCGATGCTCCAGGGAAAACAGCCCCAGCCTGTTCAGCCTCTCCCTGTAGCTCAGATCCTCCAACCCTGGCAACATCCTTGTAAATCTTTTCTGAACCCTTTCAAGTTTCACAACATCCTGCCAATAGAGAATTGCAAGCAATATTCCAACAGTGGTCTAACCAATGTCCTGTACAGCAGCAACATGACCTCCCAACTCCTGTAGTCAATACTCTGACCTATAAAGGAAAGCATACCAAACGCCTTCTTCACTAGCCTATCTACCTGTGACTCCACTTTCAAGGAGCTATGAACCTGCACTCCAAGGTCTCTTTGTTCAGCAACACTCCCTAGGACCTTACCATTAAGTGTATAAGTCCTGCTAAGATTTTCTTTCCCAGAATGCAGCACCTCACGTTTACTCCATCTGCCACTTCTCACCTCACCTGTGACTATCGATGATACAAATGCCACTTAATCTGAGCTATCAACATCCTTGCTGCCCCACTACTTCAACCTCCCCAGTATTGCAGTCACATCAGCTCTGATGAAGAGTCATCTAGACTCTAAACATTAGCTTGCTGTCTCTCAATGGATGCTCTCTGACCCACAGTGATCTCCAACATTTTTTGTTTTTGGTGAAGATTCCAGTGCCTGCAGTGATTTGATCCAACATTGTGTTTAATCCTTGTCAAGAGTGTGAAAGCAGGGAAGGTCAGGCAGCATCTGAGGAGCAGGAGATCCTGCTGGCATACAATTCCAAATTAAATCAGTCATTGCTCTTAAACATTTGAATTTAAGTGACCACAGAATAACTTGGTGCTTGCAGATTGCGGGTAAATTTATTGTTGACGGCTGATAGGAAGGATTGAAACTGAAAGGTTCACTCACAATCTCAGATTTTTGTTCCATGTTTACTCTTGCTAAAATGTGTTGGAGCTCACAGCGTTATTCCAAAATTGCCCGAGCAACCTCAGTTTTGTCTTGAATTGAAAAGAGCTTCAAGTATCCCGATTGTTGTAGCAGTAATAAGACTGTATAGGGAGGAAGGTAAATCTTCATCACCCTCAATTAGGCAGAGGAATCAGTTATTCTAGAATTTGTCCAATTGTCACTTCCACAGCAGGAGTTTTCTGAAGCAGAGGTATGGACGATAAATGACCCGTGCTACTCTCCACTTGTTTCCTCACGATGCTGTGATTCTCTGTTTTTTAACCTGTGCAGAAGTGCAGGGGTTGAACCAAATATGGTTTGTCTTTTGGTAAAAGTTAGTGATTGTTGCGATTATAGAGCATGCCTGTTTCCCGTGAGGCATTTACAGGAGCTTTCAGCAGTGTGTACTTGTAATTGCAGAGTTCAAGAGGCACAAAGATCTCTCAACAGAGTCCACATTGAGCAGTGAATAAAAACAGCAACTAAACACATTTATTATTTATTTAACACTGCAGTAATTGTTTCAGACATGTATTTGGATGGACAGGCAATTTTTCCTCTTCATCATAACCATAACGATGACAGGCTCCTCTTTCCCACTCGATTTATATACATTTAAGGAAGATTAACAGAAATGTTAATATACCATTGCACTTGGCTAAGCATGTGCTCAAGCTTGAAATACCCAGCAGTTATTGGTTTCTACCTTTCTTCCTCTACTGATGATGCACTTAGCATCATCCTCTGTGGATTGTAGAATCAATTGCGCACCAATTGCACAACCAGTTTGTACAGAAAGGCTGCAGTATGCACTTTCAAACACTCAAGTTAATACATTGAAGTTCACCCAAGACGAAGCTGGTCTGTTTTACATTTTAGATTACATTACAGTGTGGAAACAGGCCCTTCGGCCCAACAAGTCCACACCTGCCCGCTGAAGCGTAACCCACCCATACCCCTACATTTACCCCTTACCTAACACTACTGGCAATTTAGCATGGCCAATTCACCTGACCTGCACATCTTTGTGACTGTGGGAGGAAACCGGAGCACCCAGAGGAAACCCACGCAGACACGGGGAGAACGTGCAAACTCCACACAGTCAGTCGCCTGAGGCAGGAACTACATCTAGCAGTTCCATCACTTGCTGGTTGGCTGAGCAGACTCTTATGGTGTCTATGGCAATTCCACAATGGTTTTTACTGTATTTTATCTGATGAAAGTCAAAGTTAAAGTCAGTTTAAGGGATGCCACTCATGTAGGTAGGCCAGCAGTTATCAGTGTAGCCCTGCAAATGGGGAAGATTAACGGCAGGAAGGGTTTCTGGTTGCAAAAGCACCCACCTATCCAAAAGAAAGATGGTTGATGATGAATAAGGCATTTGGTATGCTTTCCTTTATTGGTCAGAACATCGAGTACAGGAGTTGGGAGGTCATGTTACAGCTGTACAGGACATTGGTTAGGCCACTTTTGGAATATTGTGTACAATCCTGGTTTTCCATTCTACAGGTAGGATGTTGTGAAACTTGAAAGGCTTCAGAATGATTCACAAGGATGTTGCCAGGTTTGGAGATTTTGAGCTATAGGGAGAGGCTGAATAGGCTGGGGCTGTTTTCATTGGAGCATCAGAGGCTGAGGGGTGACCTTACAGAGGTATATAAAATCATGAGGAGCACGGATAAGATAAATAGATAAGGTCTTTTCCCTGGATTGGGGAGTCTGGATTGAGCACTGGTTAGGGTGAGAGGGAAAGATTTAAAAGGGACCTAAGGGCCAATTTTTTTCACGCAAAGGGTGGTGCATATATGGAATGAGCTGCCACTGGAAGTGGTGGAGGCTAGTACAATTACAGCATTTAAATGGCATCTGGATGGGTATATGATTAGGAAGGGTTTGGAGGGATATGGGCCAAGTGCTGGCAAATGGGATTAGATTAATTTAGGGTGCCTGGTCAGTATGGATGAGTTAGACCAAAGGGTTTGTTTCCATGCTGTACACCTCCATGACTGTATGACTGTAAATACGTGCCAACAAGGGTTCCAATTGTGTGAAGTAGGTCCAGTCAATGTGAGAGATGCCATTTATTTTCTCAGAGGGTGCTGATGTTATTCTGATTAAATCTTATTCCAGACTTTATGTAGATGATTACACATCTTTTCAAATGATTTTCTTTGAAAGACCAAAAGTATAATTCTTGATCTCAGTTCACCTGAATAATGAACTGGGATCCATGACATTTGGTCTTGCCACCTCCAGAGTTTTAACATCTAATTTCCCTCCTGCAACCACCCTGCCCAAGCAAAGAGCCTTTAATTGCCACTGTTCCTCTATTCTAGTATTTTTCCAATAAGTGATGCAGTGGCTTGGTAGGACAGAATGTAAATGATACTGAGAAGGGCGATATGTTTCTGAAGCTTTTTCTTCTGGCCTTGCTCTCATCAGGGAAATACAAGGATGGCAAATTTCAAATGAGAACAACAATTCACATTACAGGAAAAGAGGGTACTGCTTGGTTGGTCTGTGAAGTTACTCCCTGGTTTCCTTGCAGTAATGTCTGGGAGACTCCAGGACAATCCTGGCAGCATTGTTCCCTCAAAGGTGCTCTTGACACAGCCATCACAAATGTATTGCATAGGGACAACTTGTTTGCAAACAATGCCCCCTTTAAGGTGTGTGCATGAACCTCTGAGTATAACTCTTAAAGGGACTGCACAGTATAACCAGCCAGCTGCGCACTGCCGACAGAAGCTCAGGGGAACCTCAATGAGTGACCCATTCCAAACTCTGTCCAATTTTAATTGGCCCAAGATCTGTCACAGGAAGAATAGTCACTTGGTGCATCATAAAGTGGGAGCTGCCAATACTAAGGAACCTTACTCCAGCAATAGCCCTTAAACCTTAGCAAAACATTTGTTACCCATTCTGTATTGAACTGAGTGGCCAACTCGGCTATTTCAGAGGGCCAGTGTGGTCGGGAGTCACATGTAGGCCAGACTGGGTAAGGACAACAGATTCCCCTCAAGGACATGAATAAACCAGATTTTATTTTCCTTAAAAGTATTTAATTGATGATCATTCCATGGACATTATCACTGATAATTAGCCAAAATCAGATTTAAATTCAGCCAAATTAAATTCCACCTGCAACCTTTCAGCATTAATCCGAAGCCTCTGGATCACAGTGATGTTACTGCTCTCCATCACCTTAACAGAAAAGTGAAAAGAGGGAAATGGACTAAACTAACACCGCACACTAGCATTGTCTGCAGCTGAGATGAGTACAAAGGAATCAATTTATCTGTTCTCTTTTTTTGCCAAATGGGGATTTAAAGTGAGCCTTTCCAAAACCCTGTGGGATATGATCTGTATCCTTTTTTTCATCATGACTGTAAGTGCATTTTTCCCTTTATCACCAGCTCATTTCTCTCAGAATACCATTAGCAGGCTCTGAATTTTTTCAATTGGAGATCTCCACGACTGAAGCAAATGGGTAGGGATAGTTTTCAAAGGAATGTGGGAGATTTTCAGAACAGCTGCAATGTAATTGAATGTGTATGCAAGCCCATGGAGATGAATAGCCTACCCCCTTTTTGTAATGTTACTTGGAATGTGTGCCGGCAGACTGGGAGAGTGTGTTTGCATTTTTAAATAGTTTCACACTTTAAGGCAGTATTGTCTGCTCTTTTGGAGTCTCACCTCTATTTTCAAGCAGCTGATGGACTCCCAAGTGCACTTTTAAAACAACAAGGGGAAGGAAAATGGATCCCTTTCCAGAACTAAATTGAACCCAGGAAATTATTTACAAGGCTTGTAGTCAACTAAACTTTGATTGGCAGTCCCAATCGAAGCACTGGCCAGCAAGCCCCTTAATAATATCCCATCAGTGGGATAACATGCTGGGAAAGAATTTGGGGAGAATAAACTGGGGTTGGAAAACAAAATGAGTGTCCAGATGCTGTAGTGGACCTGTACTTAAAAACCTGCTACCACTCTGAGAGAGTACTGGTAAGTGAGTGTGCAGACTGTGAGGTGTAAAGTCCATCTATGAACTGTTGTCCTAGTTTCTCACAACTGGTCGTCTCTCCCCTGTTTTAGATCCCTCTAGCTGAGATGGAGGCTGTTTCTCTGACGTCTGATATTCAGTCTGAGAAATCGTGGTCGTTAGCACTGACGGATGACTCTTTACCCGATGATGCTAACGTATTTTTACTAAATACGCTGGAAAGCAATGTACATACTTCACACCTGTACTCCACTTACAACAGGGCTCGAAATACTCATCCAGTTAACTGTATCTTATCCATTTATAATGCACTCAAAAGAACAAACCTGCACCAAACTCTGATTGACCTCCACCTCAGTACTTCGTCATTCTAGGGTTTGAAACAATTAGCACATCATTCTCATGCTGTTTGAAGTCAGCACCAAAAACAAGAGGAGACAAAACACACGGTTAAAAGCTGTCCTTTGAAAGGCTTTATGCAACAGCACTTAAAATCATCAGCTCAAATTCTAGCCCTGTTTGTAAATTCCACATCGCATGGTCCTTGCTGCAGAAAAAGGATTCAAAGCACTTCATACTAGGGCTTCCTAAATGTGCGTGTGTTTAGATGTTGGGAATGAATGAGGAGTTACAATTTTGTGGTCACAAGACCCAAGATAGAAATGGCTGTCATTGAAATTGAATCAACTTACAACATCCTTGCTCCCATTCTAACAAAGGGGCCATGCTAATTCCAGGCCTTGAAGTCAGGTCACAGTGTGAAAACATTTGGGAAGCATTAACTTATACTTTCATTCCTTATGTCCTGTAAACTCAGTTGGAGTGCAAGGGGACCTGTGCATATTATTTTCCCTCATATTCACTGCCCAAAACCAGGTATGACCCACAGAGTTACGACCTCTACCATGGATTGGACAAGGAAGCAGGTCCCTAACACAAAGCAGCCAGAAACACCAACTGGACCCATACTGACCACCAACCAACTGAGCTGCTGTGGCAATGTGTAACTTTATGTGCATATTATATCCTGGAGCTACACAGTGAGAGCAGAGAACCCAACACAAGGCTGACCAGAAAGGTCTCCCACTGTTACCTCCTGTCATCAGCATGTGTTGGAAGGATTCAGAGGTGCATACTCACCCTGTTTGCCTACATTATGAACATATTTTCTAAGACTGTTCCTCTATACCTTTGTGGAGGTCTGTTACTGATGAGATAGTAGACTCACAATTGACTCAACATCTAAATGCTTTCCAAACACTCAAAATGTTGCTGTATAGGCATCACACCCAGTTATGCCTTAAAAATTGATTGGCTATAAGTTGCTTTAGGTTAAGAGTTATATTTAATATGTTTAGCCTTGTTTGGAGCTGGCTTGAGCACTGACTGTGTGTTGGTGTTATTGATCAATTATCTCTGCAGTTTATGAGTACACTGACTCTGACAAAACACCGTATAAAGTAAACCTGCCTGAGCTCTCACAGTTTGGCTCAGTTATTGCACTGTACATGTCTGTATATTTTATGGCTGAAATTAAACAGACGTTCATAGTCCTGCATTACTGAATAATTGCACCTCAGTAGAGTCACCAGTTCAGATTATACATATTCGAGCAATTTCATTGCAAAACCTCCTACAAATTTGCAGTCAAGCAGCCTTTTTCTTCTAACTAATGAGCAAAATTGTTCAAAGAAAATGATCAAGTTTTTGATTAATGGCCTGTCGATTTTTCTACCAGTTTTCTCGCCACAGTGTTAGGGAGCTTAATCTTTAACTCCTACAAACTCGACAGCAATCCTGGAGGGATGCATCCCAAGCTGCTCCTTATTAATTTTCAGCCCAGCACTGTGAGCATAACAATTAGGTTTAGTATCCCAGAGCCAAGTGGCAGCACAGAATGAGCCCCTAATCCTGGAACAATTCAGAGAATGCTGGCGAAACTCAACAGGTGTGGCAGCATCTTTTGAGTCTGGTATGACTCTGAATCCTGGTCCCTGCTGGGAAGTCTCAGACTTGCTGAGTACTATACTGGATTGCCCAATGGTGGACCAATTGTTGGAGATCAGACCATCATTTCTTGTGCAGATTTGCACATGATGGTCTGGGAAGGACCCAACACCCATGGAATTCCCTGCATGAGTCACCACCTTCAGGAGAGGGAGGGAGCAAACTCCAGATAAGGGAAGAATAGAAAGGAATCAGGAGAGGAGAATAAAGAGCAAATTATAAGTCAGAGGACAGGTCAAAAGAGTGGCTAATGCATTCAGCTTCCAAAGTTTTATTTGTAGAGGTACAGAGAACAAGAGCGAAAAGGTTATGTTGAACTTGAATAAAACATTAATTGAGTTAAGTACTGCATCCTTGGAGCAAAGAAGGCTGAGTGGAGATCTAATTGAAGTCTTTAAAATCATAAAGATGCAGAGCTGGGTGAGGGCCCAGATTTAAAGTAAAAAGAAGACAAAGCAACATGAGGAGAAATGTTTTCACACAACGAGTGGTTACAGTCTGGATTCTACTGCCCAAGAGTGTAATGAGGGCAGGTTCAACTGAAGAGAGTTAGACCGTGATTTGACAGGGAAGTGTGCATCACTATTGGGAGAAGATAAGTGAATGGCATTCAGTGAGATGCTCTACTCCTCTGACAATTCTCTGCACACAACACTCTTGAGATCAGTAAATGTTGTTAAAAAGATTTTCCATCTTTTTGAAGGTGGCGTCTCCTTGCTGAATTCTGGATCCACAATTGATGGTAGCCACCCACCCACCATTTCAAACATTCTTGAGCTATGATAACAAGCGTCAGCCAGTCTTCAATGATGAAGGCATCTCCTCTGGACAGCAAGCAGGGGAAAGAAACCTCTCTGAGGTGCAGAGGTCAGGCATTAGATGCATCCTGTGCCCCCTGTCTGGAATCATCTAGCCTCTCTTCCTGGTTCTATGATGGATAAATTGACTGATATTGTGGAACCAGCAACAAAGGATGCTTCAAACATTTATTCCAAGAAACATAAATCACTTTCATAAAGAATGAGCTAAATATTCTGAGATTATAAGGTGATGATTACTACAGAGAAACAGAGTTTAGAATATTGATGACAAATTCTAATCTTTTCAATTTGTTAAGCCTGAATGATAAGTCCCAAGCTAAGCTTTCTAGTCAGAGACTGTATTGTGTCAGTCATTCATGAATGTCCTGCACTTTACAAAACCACAAAAAGGATGTTGTAAAACTATTGACACCTAACAACACTCTAGGCATTTAAAACTAAACATAAAATATTACACTTTATGAATGATCTATGGGCATCAAATTATTTTATTGGGTTGTTTTGCATTGATTTTGGTGGGAAATGCACAAAGGAAGAGTATTTCTAGCCCTGATATTTATATAAAACCATCTGCTCCTCTCCGTTGCCCAAGCATTCGACATTTCCAGGCTGATGTGTAGACTAATGCTTTCAACTGTCGCGCAACAGTTCCTTTATCTCAAGCCAACATTTCTGGATCTTGTATCTGTCTTCTGTTAGGTCTGCCTGTGCTTCTTGTTGATGTCATCCCATCATTGACTGTCTCTCCATGGTACAGTGGCACAGAAGTGCTATTGTGCTATCTCGTAGCCATTGCCTATGACAATGAATACTATTCCCATCATGCCTCATGCAAGAGCATGTGATTAAGGGTTTCCATTGGCTCCAGTAGCCAATTTATTTGGAATTAATGGGTTGTGTTAAACAGAGAAATGTGTACATATGCAATTCTTCTTATTAATGTCATGGCACAGATGTACAATGGCAGATACATGTGAACAAAAATAGCATTCAATGTTTGCAAGTATTATTGTTCACACGATGCTTTATCCAAAATGGGGGGGATGACTATTAAATGTATTTTTCTAGTTCTTCTGTATTTTTGCTGTATATTTTAACAATTTTATAGGTTAAAGCTTCTCAGTCTGGCCTGAAAGACAGGACAAGTTTTTTATGAAGAAGTGGGAGAAGTTAATGAAGCATTGTCACCTCTACTGCCCCTTCTCTTAGACATTTTCACCCTTGGTCCAAAATATGGCTTCAAGAATCAGTTCATCATTAAACCATAATGCTGCAATGGAAGGTCTCGCCTGCTGTCAACAGTGGGTAAAGTCAAGCATAGGCTTGGTTGTGATGTTACGCTGTGGTCAGAGAGCCCTATCTTCTTCCCGGTTCATACATGAACATCTGGTTGAATCAGATACCTGAGAGCAACTAGCCCATATGAAATCAGCTCCTGTATGGAGTCACATCTTGAGGACTGGAGAGAATTGACTTAAGTGCAAAATGGTTCATTTTGGACAAAGTTTTGCTGAATATATTCCAAAATAAGGCCACAAAGCTGAAACCTGATCTGATAACTAAACTGAATTGGATAATCAAATGGTTAAAATGAAGATGCATGGGATAGCCATTACAGAAGGAGTGTTTTCATGGAAAGAAGTAGCATGGAGTATCCTGGAATTGGTTTAGGGACCAAGACACATTGGGGTTAGCACTTTTTAAT
The DNA here is from genome assembly GCF_004010195.1 of Chiloscyllium plagiosum. Taxonomy (NCBI): domain Eukaryota; kingdom Metazoa; phylum Chordata; class Chondrichthyes; order Orectolobiformes; family Hemiscylliidae; genus Chiloscyllium; species Chiloscyllium plagiosum. The sequence goes on from NC_057733.1 coordinate 8,539,745, forward strand.
CTAAAGAATGGAAAGCACCATCTATCACATTGGGTCAACTAACACCAATGGAAGGAAGTTACCGTTTAAGCCGTGGAGGTAACCATTTTGCCAGTTTTTCTCTGACTGGCCTTCCTGTGCAAAGCCAGCATTGAGTCAAGTGTTTGGTTGATGGCTTCTTTGGCTTCTCCACAATTCTGCTGGATTCTAGCAGCCCAGCACATTCTCTTTAGCCCAACCCTTTGTAGACAAAGGCCATTTTGTGGAAAGCATTAAAAATATTAACTTCTTCATCTACAGCATTTCATTGAAATCTAACCTGCACCCCAGTCATTGATTCTAATTCATGCAACTTCAGTTTTATTCTGAAGTGACGTAAACAAGGAGAAGAGAACCACTTGGGGTAGGAATTTGTCTTGGCCATTCAGGCAAAAGACCACCAGTGACTTCAATAGAACTCATTATCTGGCAGTCATGGTTTAATGACGGGCAAGGCAAGTTTCTCAGCCATTGTTTTGATTCTAAATTTTAATTTTCCCCAGATTTTCATTTACAGCATATTTTTACTCATCACCCTTCGCTGTCAAGTATAGCTTTCCTGATTTGTGTGATAGCTCCTATCAGTAACTTCAAGAAATTGCTGGTGAAAACGGCTAATCACCTGTAGTCATTCACTTGAAGACACTGTATTTAGGAACAAAGAATACTGCACATATGCAGAGAGGATGATATGTTTGCATGAAGCAGCTGACTGATGGAATTGGCATTGTCATGGTTTGTCTACTCACAGAGTGCCCAGTATTGTGACCTATCGATCTGTGACACATGACTGTCTGTTTTGTGTTGCAGCATAATGAGATTGTAATCCATTGCCTAATAGCAAAGTGATGTAACATGTCCTGCTCAAATGTTTTAAACTTTCTCTTTTTGTTTTGTTGCATTTCTGTTGCTGTTACTGTAGGATGTTTCTGTGTGTCAATGACCTTCTGCATGAGTGTGTTTCATATTATCAGCAGCTCAGCTTTGTTCCGTTCTCATCCTGTTCTGTTCCTATGAGCCTTATGGCGCCCTTTCTGTCTGCAGGCTGAGCAAATCCAAGAACAGGAGGCAAAGGAAAAGATCCCAGAGGAGAACCTGCTGACTGTGAGGAAGCCTTTTGTGGGTCGAACACACTCACTGCCCAATGACAGCTACATGTTTCAGCCTGTCGACCCCGCTCCCTTGCAGGGTCTACAGAGATCAGAGAGCAGTCACAGGTTACAATCAGGTATGTCTCATGCATCGGTACGAAGTGGAAGTGATGTGGTTAATTATCAGCCACTCATTTGATCTACTCAATGCAACAACTGACTATGTTCAACAGTTCTGGCAAAGGGAATTTTAGTTGAAAATCAATCATATTTTCTGCATTAATCCAGCCCTCAAAATCCTCACCAATGGGGGAGTCCAGCTCATCACTGCATTTGCACAATTTTCAGCCAGAAATGGGCAGCATGGTGGTTAGCACTGCTGCCTCACAGGGACAGAGACCTGCGTTCAATTCCAGCCCAGGGCGACAGTCTGTGTGGAGCTTGCACATTCTCTTTGTGTCTGCTTGGGTTTCTGCTGGGTGCTTCTGTTTCATCCCACAGTTCAAAGATCTATAGGTTGGGTGGATTGGGCATGCTAAATTGCTCATGGTATTAAGGAATGTGCAGGCTATGTGGATTAGCCATGGGAAATGGTTACAGGGATAAGGCAGGGGTGAGGGGCTGAGTGGGAAGCTCTTTGGAAGGTCAGTATGGACTGAATGGGTGCTTCAGCACTGTAGGGATTCTATGATTCTAAGTGGGTGGATGATTCTTGAGTCTTCACTCCCCTGGAGGCCCAGGATATTATAAATGCTGTGAGCCCCGACAAAATTCTGAGGACTTGTGCTCCACACCCAGCTGTGCCAAGCTGCTCCAGTGCAGCTACCATGTTGGCATCTACCCAGCAATGTAGAAGATTGCCCCAGTTTGTCAGGTTAACAGAAAACAAGACAAATCCAACCCAGCCAATTAGTCTGTCATCTGTAAAGTGATGGAAGGATTGTTAACAGTGCAATCAAGCAGCACCTACTCAGTGACGCCCAGTTTGAATTTCACCAGGGCCATTTGGCTCCTGACCTCATTACAGTCTTAGTTCAAATGTGGACAAAAGAGCTGGACTCCAGAGGTGAGTTGAAAGTGACAACCCTTGACGTCAAGGCACCATTACACTAAGTGTAACATCAGGGAGCCCTGGAAATAGTGAGGACTGCAGATGCTGGAAATCAGAGTCGAAAAGCGAGGCGCTGGTCGAGTAAAGAGCAGGAGAGTTACTCAAGGAGCCCTGGCAAAACTAAAATCATTGGGAATCTGGAGGCAACCTTCCATTGGTTGGAGTCATACATGATAAACAGGAAGATGATTGTTCGTGTTTGACGTGAGTTATCTCAGCTCAAGGTCATCTCTGTAGGAGTTTGAGCTGACAAGTGGCTAGTAACATTCACACAATCACCATCTCCAACAAAAGAATCTAACATTTACCCCTTGACATTCAATGGCATTACCATCGCTGAATCCCCCACTATCAACGTCCTGGGGTTACAATTTACCTGAAACTGAACAATAATAACTACAAGAACAAGAGACAAAGAATCCTGCAGTGAGTAACTCACCTCCTGACTCCCCAAAGCCTGTCCACCACCTACAAGACTTAAGTCAGGAGTGTGGTGGAATACTCCTCACTTGCCTGGATGGATGCAGCTCTGTCAACATTCAAGAATTTTGACACCACCCAGGACAAAGCAGCCCATTTGTTTGCCCACCAGTACTTATACTTACCTGAGTCCCCTGATTAATTTTCATCCAATAATTCTACTGATGACTGTGTATACACCTTGTAGGTTTAATTCACACTTTAGCTGGTAAACTGGTGAGACACTTGAGTACAGTACTAAGGGACAGCAGTTCTATTGTAGGTGCTGTTTCTTCAATGACTTGCTAAACTGTTAAACTTACAGGTAAATATAAAAACCACATGGCAATATGATCGTGGAACGTCTCCTGACAGATTCACCAATATTTATCTCTGAACCACACCATCAAAAACAGACAAATTTGTAATTTATCAGGTTGCTGGTTGTGAGTATGGCATTTTCCAAAATGCTCCCACATTTTCTACAAAATAATAATGATTACAATTCAAATATAATGTGATGCACTTCCAGATGTTAAACATTTGATGTAAATTCATGTTCTTTTGATCATTAATTAGTGAAAATATTTTATCATGCATAGGCAAACTTGATAAATAAGTGTCCAGTGGTTCAAACCTTGACAAATAACCATCACTGCTTATCTTTCCCCAGGTTCCACCACCTCAGTTCAATCTCAACCCACGGGGGCAACTGGCCACCTCCAGGTTCCCATTGGGTTGTTCCTTCCTGTCAGCCGTCAGAGCAGTTTTGATTCTGAAACTATCCCGAAGATTCCTCCCCCTCGGAGATCTGTGAGCACTCACAGAATGCTGCGAAGGCAGGTAAGTGTCAGCACCCGTAGGTCCAAGCTACCTCTACCCATCTGAAACCAAGATGTGGAAGCACAGGTTTTGGACTGGGATGGACAAAGTAGGAAGTCGCACAATACCAGGTTATAGTCCAATAGGTTGATTCAAAATCACAAGCTTTCAGAGAAATGCTCCCTCAAAAGCTTGTGATTTTGAATAAAACTGTCAGACAATAACCTGGTGTTGTGTGACTTCTGACTTGAAAAATGTGTTGCTGAAAAAGCACAGCAGGTCAGGCAGCATCCAAGGATCAGGAGAATCGACGTTTCGGGCATAAGCCCTTCTTCAGGAATGAGGAGGGTGTGCCAAGCAAGCTATGATAAAAGGTAGGGAGGACGGACTTGGGGGAGGGGCGTTGGG
>NC_057733.1:8544225-8604949 GCF_004010195.1 Chiloscyllium plagiosum
GATGCGGTGGAGAGCATCATCGACCACGTCTGGGGGGAAATTGCGGTCCTTGAAGAAGGAGGCCATTTGGGTTGTTCGGTATTGGAATTGGTCCGCCTGGGAGCAGATGCAACGGAGGCGAAGGAATTGGGAATATGGGATGGCGTTTTTACAGGGGGCAGGGTGGGAGTGGGTGTACAGGGCGCAGGATGGGACTTCTGACTTGGTCTCAAACCAAGACTGCCTTCTTGCTCTTTCCTACTGGCAGTATTTGCACTTTTATTGTTCATTCATTTGTCTGTGTCTTTAACCCAATGCATCTGTGTACAGTATTGGTTTTGAAAATGTTTTCATTTTGAAACATAAAACTAAACCAGCTTGGCTCTCCTTGGGAATTGACATTTGAATCTAGGTTTGTAGGTCTCACAGCCTCTAGCTGGTGCTGTAACTCAATCCCATCTACATCACTTTCTAGCAAGTTTATGCTGCACTCTGTAATCTATGCCCAATCTTTCTATGTTCTGTCAGACACAAATTCTGTTTCCTTTGCTAATATTATGTGCCTCTCCCATCCTGTGTCCTCCTCCTCCACACAAGCCTGTCTTATGCGCTCGGTAACACAGTGATTCTGTGTGACAGCATCATAAACAGGACCACAAGTGGACTATTTGCCCCACTCAAGCCTGTTTCACCATTTAATAAGATCATCGTTGATCTTGACTCAACTCTATTTACCCACTCATATCCACACGCCTCAGCATCTCAATCTACATCTTGAACATGCTGGGCATCCATAGCTCTCCAGAGTAGATTTCTCCTCATCTCAATCCTCAGTGGGTATCCCTTTATCCTGAGTCCATGTGAAACCTTCTGCTCTCTAGTGGTATATTTGGAGGTGAGGAGAGGGCATTATGTCCAGTAGGAGGCAGTAAGAGGGAACCTCCCCACAATCCCATGACCACCCTGATTAATTCTGAGGCAGGATGGTCTATGGTCAGACTCCCAACTTGCCACCAATTGAGCCTCTTAAACAGACAATTAATGGCCACTGGTCATTACCATCGTCATAGGTATTAACCCAGCAAAGAGCAGGTCGGTGGCCATGTGACATGCAGGTTTCTTTCCATCTCCCAGTGAAAGGGGGAGGCTGAGGAAACTGATCGAGGGATGAAGCTTCATGAAGGGAGCTACTTGCTGAACGGCAGCCCCTACTCTTTTTGCTGACCCTTACACCTCTTCCCTACTGCCCTCTTACGACCACTACCCTGAGATCCCCTCCTTCCATTGGTTATCTTAGTTGGCCCATGACCTCAGATCTCTGGTGCTTGTCATTCCAACACCAATCACCGTCTTCCCAGTGTCACTACTGAGCTAAAGAGCTGCCTGTTCCTTATTGGCTGGCAGCCGTCAGTAAGTCGGAACTCTATCCCTATGATCAGGATCCCAGAGAAAGGCCTTTCAATTGTTTTATTGGCCTGTGATTTGACAGCCCTTCCCAAAGGAAGCAATGCGATTTCCTAACCGAGCTCTCCAGCCGTCAGGCGAGATGCTTGTCTCTTCAACAAAATTCACGCTTTATCCCTAATTCTAGACTGTACTGCCAAGAGAGACAGCCTTTCAGTAACTAAACTGTCAAATCATCTCAGAAAGGACACTGACAAGGATGTCAAGTTCAGCATTTGAATTGATCTAATAGAATCTGGGGTTAATTGTACCATTAATTAAGAAGGTGATCAGCTACCCATTTCCTTCAGCAGTTCTAATTTAACTTTAACCAAAGCCTGCCTACCTTATACAAGGTACCGGTCAAGGTGGAATATTTTCCCCTTGTAGTGCAGATCCAACAACACTGAAGAATCTGCACGGCATCCAGGACAAAGCAGCCCCACTTGATCGCCACCCCATCATCCACCAAATTAAATGGTTACTCCCTCCACCACTGTCTCAGTTTTTTTTGGTGCACTGCAGCAACTCACTGAGCATCCTTCAATAGTACCTTCCAAAGTCGATCTATCACATTAGAAGGACGAGCAGATGTAGGAGAGCACCACCAAGTTCCCCTCCAAGCCACTCACCATCCTGACTCAGAAACATCACTGTGCCTTCAATGTTAGAGAGTCAAAACCCTGGAACTCCCTTTTAGTCGCAAGTGTTCCTTCACTCCAAGGACTTCAACGGTTCAAAAAGGCAGATTACCAACATCTCCAGGGCAATTAGGAAGAAAGAATAGAACACATTGTAGGATGAAGGTTGATACAGAAGCTGTTTTATGAACATCACACAGTACCAGCTGTTCAGAACAGGTGCTAACAGTTTTTCTGAAGTAAATTACTGTGGATGCTGCAAATCTGAAATAGAAATTACTAAAAGCTGTGCTTTCAAGTCGAGATTTTGTTGTCGAGGTAACGTCGCTAACTAGTAATTCAGTAGCCCAGACTGACAACATACAGGTTCAAATCCCACCAATTTAAACCCCCCCAATAAAATCTGAAATTGAAATGCTTGTCAGTGACCATGAAACTATCAGTGAAAACACTACAGATCTTCTCTGGTCTGATCTGCATGTGATTGGAGACCCACAGAAATGTAGTTGACTCTTAAATGGCTGAGCAAGTTACTTAGTTGATGGACATGGCAGTAACATTCCCATCCATGAATGAACATAAATGAGTCAGTGTTGATAAAAGGTGATTGCTCTGAAACTTTAACTCAGTATCTCTCTCATAGTCACTACCTGAGTATTTGCAGAATAGTCAACATTTCAGGCTTATGCTTGAAATGTCGACTCTCCTGCTCCTCGAATGCTGCCTGACCTGCTGTGATTTTCCAGTGCCATACTTTGTGACTCTGATCTCCAGCATCTGCAGTGCTCACATTCTCCTATTTGCAGAACAGTCTACGTTTACTTGGTCACCAGATTCTGCCTTACTTATAATGTGCAGCCCATTCCCGCATAACATTTGATTTATAATCTGAAAAATCTTAATAATGGTGTTCTGTAAAAGATGACATATTATTGTAGAAACGCACTGCATTTATTGAAACTTGCACTACATTCTTTGCATTATCCTTGCTGATTCAATTCTAATTGATTTTTTTTTCCCACTTTTTGTTTTGACAACATGTAGCTGAGCTTTTTTCACCCTCGGTGTCTTGGCAGAAGCCCTATTCATCATAGAAACTCTTGTTGTTAATACCTTCATCACCTATTCCCTACCCTACTCCCAGGATGACTTACCCTCCTGCCATCATGCACACCTTCTTAACTAAGGAGTGTTCACAGTGAATCTGTGTGGAGCCTGTTTTCCTTCTGTGTTGAAGACGGGTTTCCTGCACGAACACTAACACTGGCCTTCTGTTTTCTTCAGTACAAAATAGTATTTAACAGGCCTGCACTTCACCTCTATTGTTATGGAGATAGTCTCAGATTTTCATGTGAAAAAATGCCTATTTTTGAAAATATATTTTTTAAAATATTTAGATTTGAAGCGTGGGTTTAAGCAATCTTGTGACACACATGATCTAACTATTGAATATGGGGAATGCAGCGAAAACCACTGGAGAGAAATGGAGCCTTTTGTCATTAGAAGTCTAAAAAGAATGAGGATAATTATTACTTTCTGTGACAGTGTAGAATGAACAATATTGATTCAAACACACCTGTGTTATCCATTTCTTTAGGTTCCCATTGATTTCACTTTGAGAGCTGTCTTCTCTTTCTGTTGTCTGCCCAAAAGCGGGTCTGACCTATAACCTCCATATGTGCTACTTGGCAGAGTAGTGGTAATATCACCAGACTAGTAATCCAGAACCCCGGGCTGATGGGGACATAGGTTCAACCCCCACACAGCAGATAGTGAAACCTGAATTCATCAAGAACCTGGAAAGTTATTAATGGTGACTACGTAATTGACAGTAGGAGCTCCAGTTCTCTTTCTACCTAATTGCTGGACAGGAATCATTGAAAGATGAATATCGCTGGCTTATTGAGATTGTCAAGATCAAATCTTACTCCTCACTGACATCATGTTGAAGCTACCTTCATCCAAATGGCAGTGACTAGGTTGGTCTTACATAATTAAGAATATGGGATTGAGATCTCCTTCTGACTAAATGGATGAATGCAGTGCCCATTGGGAAAAAAGGTCAACAAAACAAGAATATCTGGAGTTAAGTCCCAGCCTCAGCTACTTAGATGGTTTCAGTTAGGATGATGGTCAGGCTTCTACACTAGATCCTACTGCCACCACCACAGAAAGGGGAGGAAATCTTCAGTCAGGCTGACCACATTCCACTGACCCACTCTGAAAGGTGTGAGTGGATGTTGTGAGGGCACGATTGCATTAATTTGAGTTTTTAATCTCTCCTCAGCCTTAGGTTTAGTTTCTCAAAACTCATTGATTGGTCACTCACATGCAGAATGGTTGAGTGAAATACTTTAGAATCGTAGTAAGTAAAGAACATCTTCAGGAGAGGCTAATGAAAATTTTGATAAAGATTGAAAGTAGTTAGAGGCAATATGCCTGCCATTTTGATATCCTCATGCCCTTGTTGATTGGTTACAGCAAGAATCGAGTCAGACTATTCAGGGCCTTATTCCCTATACTAGCTCACATCCAAAATTTTCTTAGACTTACCTGGAGATCTCTTTCATGGTCATTTATGACAGATAGAAGCAAGAACAAGCTTACCCATGATATCTCGAGGAGATTATATGTGGAGCACTGATAATGCCACTGGACTATTAATCTAGAGGCCTACTATAATGGGGATGTTCAAATGGCAGCTGGTGGACTTTAAATTCAAGATCCACAGCAATGTGCTTGAATCTTAACTGTCCTCTGAAATAGCCTGGTAAGGCAGTCCGATAATAGACAATTCGGAACAGGCAACCAAAGATGGCCTTGTCACTGATACTGTCATCCCACGAAAGAACAAAGAAAACTAAAATGATATTAGACTTGGAAACAGTGGGGCATAAATCAAGCCTGGGAAACCTGTAGCAGCAGGAATACTAGAGTCAAACAACAACCAGAAAGACTGCCACACCAAAGGTGATGGCCAGTATCTGTAAAAGAAAATTACTTGCCTTTCTGCAGCTTCCATCTTATCCTCCTCCTTGACCCTCAAATTTTAGGTGCAGGTATGACAGTCTTCTCTGACCCTGGAGCTGTCTGTGCTGGTTGGTCACAGCCAGCAAAATCATTGGTCACTGTCGAGTAGAGGACACTGAGTGTTATAGGCCCTTAGTTTAGATGGATTGGCCATGCTAAAATGTCCATTGTGTCTAGGGATGTGCAGGCAAGGTGGATTAGCCACGGAAAGGCAGAGTTACAGGGATAGATTAAGTGGGTAGATCTGACTGAGATGTTATTTAATGGGTTGGTGTGGATTCAGTGGGCCAGATGGCCTGCTTTCACACTGTTGGGATTCTATGATTCTGATCTCTTTTGGTCCATTTTGGGACTGAATGGTACAGAATAGATGAGGAAGCTCCTTAACGTCACAATCCAGCCCTTTCAGAATGTTAATATGAAGGCATTCACAGATCAAACGCCAACCCAAGTCAGCAAGGACAGGACTGTTAGATGAATGAGACTTGTGGGATAAAATATTGGCAACACAGTTTTTGTTTTAAATGAGCTGAAGATTATTAGGCAATGCAGAGTCAGAGACAGCCAGGACAGCAATGGAATATTCTGTACGGAAGCGTGGCTGAGAATTCCAAGCAATAATCTGTGGAAAAAGAGAAGCTCGTGAGTGATATTCCAAAGGGAAAATTTGGCTTTACTTTGGGGAAGGAGGGGTTAGATGCTCAGCTGGGGTTGAAGAAGGAGCAAGGTCTTCTTTAAGTTGAGGTAGTGACCAGAGACCGGGCAATGATGTGGAAGTGAAGATAATGGCTTTAATCTTCCCCAACATTTAACTGGACAAATTGTGGCTCAGCCAAGACCGGTCATTAGACAAACAGCCTAACAGCATAAGGGGAGTGAAGGGCTAAAAGAAGCTGTATTGTCAAGGGCAACACAGGAACACAAAGATTAAGGGCAGAAGAAAGCCATTCAACCTCTCAAGTCTGTTCCACCAAGGGCCAATCTGTAGGAGAGGGAGTGGAGGAAGTCAAAGACAGTTTCTTCAGGGATTGCACAGGAAATGATGCAAGGGTGAGAAGAGAAACTATTGCTGGCAATGCTGTGGTTGAAAGCTAAGGATTGAAGCTGCGCAACAGGGGAAGGTATAGGAGTAGGACAGTGTGGCTGGCTGTCAAAGGTCATATCAAAGTCCAAGAGATGAGGAGGGAAAGTACCCCATTATCAGTCACACAGGATTGCGGAGATTCATACACTGAGCTGCAGAAAGGCTGGGCATGTCTTTGGGAGGTGCTAACTGTGCAGCAAAAGGTTAGTACGAGTCAGTCTGACATGACAATGTAAACATGGAGTCCATTGTAATTAAGAGTCTGAGATAGAGATTGTTAGAGAAGCAGCACTCTGGATTACACGATTATAATGCTCATAATGTGAACAAAGAGTTGGAATGATTTTACCTTACCATATCTATGTCCATATTACTGATAATGTGTGGCAAATAAGGTCAGCAACCCAGTTCAATCCCATAGCAGAGAAAGGCAAACAGAGCTTTAGAATACTGACAGAATGGACCATGATGGCCCCTCGACTCCATGTTAACCCTGTCTCAACCCAACAACAGGAACTGGCACTCTTTTTTCGAGGCACACAGTCTATTGTTGTGGAGATTGGAAAATCCGAGGAATGTCATGGACTCAGCACAGCCTATGAATACAATAGCACAGAGTGCCAGAAAAAATTTTGTAGAAACTGGTAGTTCCATGGGTTAGACTCTCTAACTGCATGGATTACCTCTGCTCAAGTGGAAGTGCTTACATGAACTATTTGTTGGCCCTTCAATCTCATGCCCTTGGTGAGAGGAGATGGGTGTAAGTTCTGCTCTCCTCAGCCACTAAACAGGTGTATGCGGTTACAAAACCCAGCCACACAGAATACCTGCCATTAATACAAAGGTGAAAATTACCCCCAATGTCATGGAAAGAAGTGATAGTGAATCTGACCATCCTCCCATGGCAGGTAACTAAATCACAGAGACATACAAAAAGGACATCAGCATGAAGGGATTATCTACATAAAGGAACAGTTGGATATAAAAGCTCGCTGGCGTCAGGATATGAGGAGAAATATATTACCACAGCATCTTAAAAACACTATACTTTTCCAACAGTATAGATTTTAAAATCCCTCAACTTGAATCGCTTTTGTCAGAGATACCTTCATTGTAGAATTATGTCCTGCCTGTATTTAATCATTACTGCCTTATTTAGTAATTAACCAGAACTGACAAGCACATGTGAAATTAGGTATGGCTGTTTTAAGCACTGAATCTTTTGCTGCTTTTTGATTTTGCACAAAAGCAGCATATTTTAAAATTATCTACCAAAGCACCAAGTAGATTTAAGAATTGTCAGCACACTAACATATCTTTGGCCTATTCTGTTCCTCCCACTCCCCACAATTTTAACACCCCATTTAGGTTGCTGTAACAAATGACTCTCTGGATCCACTATATATGGAGTCCAAGGAAAATTTGCAGGTACAGACTAACGAACCTTCACTCTTGAATGTGTCAGTGCCGCATGTGTCTGTTGTGCAACCATCTGTGGTCTTAGTGTCTGCCTCACCAAATGCACCAACCAAGCATAGTGTCCACATTCAACAGCACAGCCGTAACCAGTGCAACATCAGTAACTTTGTGACAACGTCACCACGTCATGTTCGGAACCCCTTCAGGGAACTTCCTAACTCAGCGGACCAGGAAGTCTCTCAAATCATCAGTGGCAGCAAGAGAGCTTCCAAACCTCCTATGTGCCCTACACTACCCACGAAAATGTGCAGCAGCACAGGAAACCTCTCCATGAAAGATATCAAAAAGTTCTACAGCGTAGATACTCAAGGGTTCTTGGCCAAGCCCACATCGTGGTTGGACGACCCTCGGAGACATTCAATTGAGATCTGCTCGTCCGTTGACACAGCTCCACAGCACCAATTCTCATCGGCGTCCTGTTGGGCCATTGGCCAGGCAGTGACGGAACTGGACAGTCAGAATACAGTACGGCCGAAGCAGAAAATGAGCCCCCCCTGCATTTCTATAGAGCCACCAGAGGACCACCACACATCGATACAGGGCACTCGTGGGCAGGCATCATCCAGTGACATGTGTTTGAGAAGGCGTGCCCCATCCTGTGACTCAGCCCCTCACAAGGAGTCCGTGGACCTTGTAGACCCACTGCCTCCTGAAAGCACTCCCACCTCTCCTTCTCCCCCGAAGGATTTGCTGACTCTTTCCAGTTTTTCCTTGGATCAGACCGAGGAGGACCACTGAACTGAATTGTTGAATTGTTCTTTTTTGTTGCCAAAAAAAGACAACTTTTTTTCATCCTTTCCTGACATTAATGAAGAATTCTGCATTCTGACTGGCACTGGAGGTCAAATCCCCGCCAATCGCCCTCTCTACCATCCAGACAGTAACAAGGGTTACTGCAGCCCTTGCGATGTTTCCCTGCCTTGCACTCAAGCAGGTGACTGACTGACCATTCTCCCAGGTAGTTCTGAACAGTGGAGCGTCACTTTTTTATAATGTGAAAGGTGTTTCCCCTTTTGAAATTGGGAGGTAGACTGCAGAGTGGTAGTACTGGAACTTTCCAGGATTCGCTTTTGTAACTCAGTTTGACGCAACAAGGGAAGGTCAATAAATGCCAGCCTTGCCAGTGATGTCCACATCCCCAGAATTATTATTTTTCTAAACATTGTTAATTGACATCCATTTATCAGATTTCAATTGAGTTGGCCTGGGCATTTTCCTTACTCTCTGAAAAGGCACAAAGCAAAGATCCAGCCATTAATATATTTAGAAGAAAAAAAAGTAATATTTATAAATAAAATAAATTACAATATTTACTCAATCTGTGTGTTTAACTGAAATTTTTGGTTGCCTGGCATCAAAAAATGGCACTCCACTGTAACCATGACTCTGAGGGGTCATCTCAATCTTGAAAGTTAGCATAACCAAGTTGTGACTTTAATACTGTAGCAGTCATGTGGGTTACATCCTGTTGCAGAGTTTTGCTGTTTCTGATGTGCATTTCCTCACCTGATATCTTTTACATTTTTTATCAATTAGTTTGCTCCTCAGAACATTGTTGGAACTATAAACACTCACATCAGTTAAGTTTGGTGAATTGGTCCATTTTCAATAGCCTTTTTCCGAAACAAAATTCCAGCCACCCATGACTTCTGTAGGATAGTTGCTGAGAATTCATTCTGCAAAGCTAATGGATGCTGAAGCAGTTAAGGGAAGGTGGTTCACTCCCATTTATGTCAACTTTGTTGTGCAGTAAGATATGTTGTCCCGGGAGCCCCTGGATGGTGCCATGATATTTCCAAAGATTAACAACAACTGGAACTTGTGTTAGATTGAAAGATTCTGTTAATCACTGCAAGGTGCCACAACCCAAAACTCTCATAAGTTTCAAATGAATCAGTAAATTTTCTCAATAGGCATATTCTGTACATTGAGAAAGTTATCTCCAACTGCCATACGTCTTTATATTTTGCTACCTTCTATATCCACGATTGCTATACCAAACAGAAATAGAGTGAGGGGAGGTGGAATGGAAACTAAATGTGGAGCCCCTAATCTTTGCCGATGATGACCGTGGCTTTTCTTTCAAAATCATCATTATATTTTTTTTGGAAAATAAAAGATGATTTCTTGAATTCAACCTTCATTAGGCATGGGATAGTTCGAATATTTTGTAGGAAGAGGCGTTTCCTTCAGGCAACCTTTCCTACATTTGGCCAGAGATTATGGAATTTTCCACCACCAATACCAAACCAGATTCCTATTCATAGCTTTCTGTAATAAAAAATGTGGACCAATGATTAATTCCAAAAAGGAAATCAATATTTTTGATGAAGGTTTTTTTTCACCCACCTGAAGAAAGCATCCAATGATTCCTGTTGTATTAATTAGAGATCTATATCGTGGCAGGTGTATGGTCTCTAAGACTGAGTCTCTCAGAGAAATGTCTTTCTGAGTAATTTCCCACAGCAATATCATTTACATTGGCTATTCCCCGCAGAAAGCTTAAAGAGCTAATGCCATCAGAGACAGTCAGGTAAAGGCTTATTCTATGTGGTGGGGCCAGAGGAATGGAGACCTGAAGGCCCTTATAACACAAGTCACCTCGACTGCACTTTGTGGAACAAGCTGGCAAGGCCCACTTTTTGGGTCATCTCACCAAAAACAATACCAATGTTTTTTGTAGGAATGTTAACGAATTCTGATATTCCAGATTGTGCTACTGATGTCCAATGTAAGGAGCAGTATTTTAAGGCGCTCATTTTTATCGGGCACATTCCCAGTCACGGGCTTTCCAGTGCTACACGTGTGCAAGATCTTTGTTCGAGAGCATTCTACATTGTACCCTTGTAGCTCAATCACATTGATTCGGTTAGTTCAAAGCACACCAGCACTTTAACGTTGCAGATTACTGTATGCAAGACAGTCTGAGCATTACAGTGATCTTGACCATTGCTAGTTTGTTTGCGTATGAATGAGTGAGTGTGTGTATGTGAATAAGTGTGGAAATGTTTGTCATAATACTGTAGGTTATCCATCTACAGCCATTGCACATACTTTATAGGACCACTCTTGTTAAGATCTTACCAGCTAGAAATAATGTTTATTTAAATGTAAGTATTTGTAACACATTCTTTGAGCTTGAGTGGAACTCACTCCTGCACAAGGGAAAAATTGTTGACAATGTAAAACGTCAAAGGTTTAAAAATAGCCACTGCTGCAACCTATTTCTTCCTATCCAGCTATCTTCCATATAGATTACATTGCAGAGAAAATACTGATCAAAATAGACACAGTGCAGTGCAATGTTAATATTTATGTAGTATATATTATAGAGAAATTGTATTTAATAGTTGTCAAATTCTATGCTTTATTCAGGTATTTTTTTTGGACCATATAGTCGGTCTGTGTGATCAGGGCATCTAAACAAATAGCTCTTCAATAAGAAACTAAAGTAAGATGAATGGATTCTTATAGGGCAGATGTTCTTCTGAGTTAAGTTAGGGATCACCTAAACATCCAAAAAATATTACGTATGCAATTTTGTTGACCTCATTATTGCTTTGACTGATGGTTGTACTTTCCCGAGACCGGGCACTGAGGATTGCTATTAATACTGAATACTTGGATAGATTACAAAAATGTAATCTATCTTTTAAAGTTCAACATAATTTATCAGAATCTGTCATCTGCTACGCATAGCGATTTGAAAAGTGATTTTCTGTCAATTTATTTAAATCAATACTCAACCTAAATGTTTCATTTTAACCTAGAGTGTAGGTTGGATTGCCAGGGGTAGGAAGGCCTCTGCTTCCCAAGAGGACATAAAGAGAAAATATTCCTTTGGTGGGGGAGTTTGGAACAAAGTCCTGCAAAACCTGGAACTCACTCTCCAAAAAAAAAGCTCATGAAGCTTGTTGTTGGGCAAGAGTATTACAAGGTAATGACCACCATAGCCAAGGTGGTCATAGCCAAAGATGTAAACCTACCATGATCTCAGAGAATGGCAGAATAGTTTGTAGAGGACAAATTCCAGCCTTTCCTCTCCCCACTGAGATCCTAATGTAATCCTTTAGGAAGGAAAGCAAAACATAAGATGAAATGTAAGGGCCTCAAAGGGAGATAAATGGTGACTTATTGATCCACATTTTCCTTACCTGAATCATCATTTACTCAGTCCAGCCCTCCAATGAATAGTCCCATTATTATTACTTCAGTTGGCTGATGACCTTGTTTCACCAAAATACTTCACACATAGAATTGTGTTAACAATATAACAGGTTCCTGAAATCTTAAAAGCCAGAGCTTCATTTTTGATGTAGCTCACAGTTAGAGAGATAGGCAAGTTTTAAGCTTGAAGCAGCACAGGGCCTCTATACTCAATGCATCTAAACTCTTTTCATTTGCTCCATTCAACACTTGCATGGTTAAAAATAACTATTTTGTAAAGTCACCCTTTTAGTTTTAAGAGAAATTGAGGAAAAATAGTTGGCATAACTCTGAAGTGTTACGAGCTGATGGTTGCTGACAATTGGTTTAACTTTTATGCAAAGAGTTCTGTAAAAAATGCACACGTTGAACACTCTGAGTTGGCTGAGTGTGAAGAATCTCCTGATTTTTTTTTTCTTTTTATAGATACATGTTAATAGATTTTGCCAAAGATAGACCTACATTTGAAAAAAGTCCCCTGCGAAAATTACTTGATTTTAACAGATAGATGGATGAATTGAATGAATGAGTGAATGTCAAAGATTTTTTCCATCAAACCTGCCCTTGAAAATATTACAGTTCTGCAACTGGAAACAGCAACAAGGTTTTGAGCAGCCTTGTACTTCTTTGTTTTAAAACCATGTTTTCTTCATTACTAAAACTCGCAGAAAAAGGATGTGTTTTTTTTAATCCTTTCAAAATTTGTACCAAGGGTAAGTTTGAAAAGGACAAGCAAAGAAACCAAACCCGGGGAAGATCCTTGCTCTCAGATTTGTACATCTGTTTAAAAAAAATCTTTTGAAAATTGTTGAAGCTGCAAAGAGACTATTTTTGCAAAAAATAAAGAAAAAAAAATGAAAAACTTACTTCATGACAGAGCTGTTGTATTTTCCAAAAAACAAAATGCTTCCATTTCATAGGAAGGTCATTCAGAAGTGTTAATTCTGCTTTCAGGCATCTTTTTCCAGTCAGACATTAGAATAATCAATGTTGTCATTGGGGGTTTCAAGTGAAATGCACACTGCTATCAGTGCGAAAAGTAGTATTTTACCAAAAAGTGAGGAATGTGAATTGAGATGAATTGTATTCTGATGTCAGCCAGCAGGGATGAGATTTAGAATATTCCATACTGTAATTGTGCTCTCAAGTCATGTGATATTCAGGTCACACAATCAGGTTTTACTTTTGGGAAGAAGAGAATTTAAAATTAACAACAAAAGAAGTATTACCTTTGAAATGACAGTGTTATATTCGTCAAACATTACCAAACTGGAGTTCATTGTGAGTTCGATAATATAACTAGTGACAGATTATTCAGCTCAGCACTGCCCACCACCATCCTCCCAAAATTGTCAAGGTTCAATAGCATTTTTTAAAATTGGTTTAAGTTTCTTTATCAATTAAAATCTGTGAGAATCAATGTCACCAATCTCCTGTAAATTCTATTTCTGTACATGGAATAGTAGCTAGTCTGATGTACATCTCTTTAGTCAAGTACATTCTGGAAAATTGAACATATTTAATAATATATATTTAGATATTTGTTGTTACCGACATGAACTGAATCCTTTATAGTCAATGTGCAATGTTTGGGATGAATCAATAAACACACTGATGCAGAAGAAGGTATGTGTTGTATGATAGCCAATACAGGGTAGGTGTAAAATATCACTCCCTACTCCTCCTCTTCCTGCTGGCTTGTAAGCAAGAGAGATCTCCAGCACTTGCAGCATCTGAAGAACACTGTCTGAAAGCAATGTCTGAAAATGTCCAAATTCACTCTGAATGGACCAGTATCCAACCAGCTTCTCCACTGTTTTTTACAGCAGTTTTGAAAGAGAATGAGGGGACCTTCAAAAGTAAAGCAGAGAGGATGTGTGTTCAGTGGCAAAATGTCTTGTATTAACACATTTTTGCTCCATATTCTTGTGCAAAACATAGTTCCTTTTAGATAAACAGTGTCCTAATTTTCTCAAATGTTTATGCAGTAGCCCTACTTTTATGTAGATTTGAAAATGAATTTAAATTATGCTTTAAAATAAATAGAGAAGATTCTCAGTGTGTCACTGGTGCCCTCATTTGTTGTGTCTATTGCTTTGAAAACTGAGATTGAATCTTAGACTGATCTTCACAGTTTTAGGCAGACTGCAAGTTTTCTGAGACTCAACAAGGTTCCCAATTGGTTGGATTAAGGGGAACAATAAGCAAAGCTCTGTTTTACCCAAGTGCGTGTTTTGGGGACTAAAGGACAAGACAATAAATCACTCTGCCTAGCAATCAGGAAAGAACAAAGAAAACTTACAGCCCAGGAACAGGCCCTTCAGCCCTCCAAGCCTGAGCTGATCCAAATATACTGTCTAAACCTGTCGGTCAATTCCTAAACATCTGTATCCCTCTACTCCTCATCTACTCATGCATTTATCCAGACGCATCTTAAATGAATATACCATGCCTGCCTCTACCACCTCTGCTGGCAACGCGTTCCAAACGCCCACCGCCCTCTGTGTGAAGAACTTGCCGCATGTATCCCCCTTAAACTTTCCACTTCTCACCTTGAAAGTGTGACCTCTTGTTGTTGAATCCTTCACCCTGGGAAAAAGCTTGTCTCTATCCACCCTGTCTATACCCTTCATGATTTTATAAACCTCAATAGGGTCTTCCCCCGCCCCTCTCCTTTTTTTTCCTAATGAAAATAAACCTAACCTACTCAACCTCTCTTCATAGCTAGCACTTTCCATACCAGGCAACATCCTCGTAAACCTTCTCTGCACCCTCTCCAAAGCGTCCACATCCTTTTGGTAATGTGGTGACCAGAACTGTACACAGTATTCTAAATGCGGCCAAACCAATGTCTTGTACATGGTTTAAACAGAATTACTGAGCCATTCTAAATAAAGACATAATAACATTGCAGTTTTAGACAAGAGAAGCGTTTTGGTTCATTTAGCCCATCTATTGTACTTTGAAATAACCCCATATCCCAGTTATTGATAGGAAAAAAGATAAGGACAGTCATATAACATCCTCTATGATCCCAGGGAGTCCCACAGTGCCAATTAAGTAATTTGGAGTTTGCCTGTTGGTGTGTTGCCGGGAAACATGGCAGCAAAGTCCTACTGCAAGGATATGCATGATCAAATCATCTATTTTAATTGTTTTGGTTGTGATAAGTATTGGCCTGGCCACTAGAAAAAATCTTCCTTACTCTTCTTTACAAAGTGCCTCAGGATCGTTTATGTCTACATAAGAGAGCAGATAGCGACCATGTTTAATGCCTCATTAGAAAGATACAACTTCTAACAGAGCAGGATTGCTACTGACACTGAAAGATTGTCTTCTCCTTTCTCAAAACTGATTCAGGTTTTTTATTCCATCACGTTGGCCCATAATCTGCTTCACATATTTACCACATTTCAGTGTGAAGATGCCTCCTGGTTTTCCACTGCCTTTGCAGACTTGATTTGTACTTTAAACTAAATAAGATACTCACAAGCGCACACTGTTTCTCATTCTCACTGAAACACCTAATAACACCTCGATTCTTGACGCCATGATTTCAGAAACTTGGATCGCATTTCTATCCCAATGAGAACAAATTTAGCCTCCTCCACCTTTTCACAGCTTCCATGATCAAAAGCCTTGTTCCAACTTCACCGTTTCCAATCAATTCTGCTCTCCACATCCATCCACAGCTGTTTCAACAGACATTTAAGTAGGTATAAATTGGGTCTGTTCTACTTCTGACTCTGCAGGATTTTTATACATGACTGGGATGAGAAAGTGAAAGGGTGGGTTAGTAAGTTTGCCGATGACACAAAGGTTGGTGGAGTTGTGGAGAGTGTGGAGGACTGTTGTAGGCTGCAACAGGACATAGACAGGATGCAGGAATGAGCTGATAAGTGGCAGATGGAGTTCAGCCTGGAAAGCTGTACAGTGATTCATTTTGGAAGGTCAAATTTGACTGTAGATTACAGGGTTAAAGGCAGGATTCTTGGCAGTGTGAAGGAACAGAGGGATCTTGGGGTCCATGTCCAGAGATCCCTTAAAGTTGCCACCCATGTTAAAAGGATTATTAAGAAGGCATAGGTGTGTGGCTTTCATTAGCAGGGGGATTGACTTTAAGAGCTGCGAGGTTATGTGCAGCTCTTTCGAGCCCTGGTTAGACCACACTTGGAATATTGTGTTCAGTCTGGTCGCCTGATTATAGGAAGGATGTGGAGCTTTAGAGAGGGTGCAGAGAAGATTTACCAGGATGTTACCTGGACCTGGAGGGCATGTCTTATGAAGAAAGATTGAGGGAGCAAGGGCTTTTCTCATTGGAGCGAAGAAGGATGAGAGGTGACTTGATAGAGGTGTACAAGATGATGAGGCATAGGATAGAGTGGATAGCCAGAGACTTTTTCGCAGGGCGGCAATATCCATCATGAGGGGGCATAATTTTAAGGTGATTAGAGGAAGGTTTAGGGGAGATGTCAGAGATGGGCTTTTTTTTTTTACACAGAGAGTGGTGGGTGTGTGGAATGCACTGCCGGCAGTGGTAGTAGAGTCAGAAACATTAGGGACATTTAAGCAACTCTTGGATAGGTACATGGATGATAGTGCAATGAAGGGTATGTAGGTTAGTCTGATCTTAGAGTAGCATAAAAGGCCAGCACAACATCGAGGGCCGAAGGGCTTGTACTCTGCTGTACTGTTCTATATTCTGACCCCAAGATTTTATTTGAACAGTTATGAGTCACAAAAGAATTGCATACTCTGCTGGTAAGCTTTCCCTCTCCAATTCAGGCCATGACGTTAAATACAGTGTACACAACATGAGACTTCCAACTAAATACAAGAGTTAGTGTGGCACTTACGTCTTATCCCTCCATCCAGTTGTACAGTTTGGGTCTTTTCCTTCTGTTCTCTTGAGGGAAGGGAATGATTGGCAACTAAATATCTCAGGATATTGATGCTTTAGGCAGGATAGAAAGGGAGATAAAAGGGGTGGAAGAGTTGCATTACTGGTCAGAGAGGGTATCACAGCTGTGCTGAAGGAGGGCACTATGGAGGACTCAAGTAGTGAGGCAATATGGGCAGAGCTCAGAAATAGGAAGGGTGCGGTAACAATGTTGTGGCTGCACTACAGGCCTCCCAACAGTGAGCGTGAGACAGAGGTACAAATATGTAAACAGGTTATGGAAAGATGTCAGAGCAACAGGATGGTGATGGGAGATTTTAATTTTCCCAACATTGACTGGGAATCACTTAGTGTTAGAGCTCTAAATGGGGCAGAATTTACAAGGAGCATCCAGGAGAGTTTTGTAGAGCAGTATGTAAATAGTCCAACTTGGGAAAGGGTCATACTGGACCTGGTATTGGGTAAGAGCCCGGCCAGGTTCTTGAAATTTCAGTAGGGGATTACTTTGGGAATAGTGATCACATTTCTGTAAGTTTTAGAACACTCATGGACAAAGACAAGAGTGGTCCTAAAGGAAGAGTGCTAAATTGGGGGAAGGCCAACTAGAGCAAAATTTAGCAGGAGCTGGAGAATGTGGATTGGGAGCAGCTATTTGTAGGTAAATCCACATTTGATTAGAGTGCAGGACAGACATGTCCCTGTGAACATGAAGGATAGAAATGGCATGATTAGGGAATTATAAGTGACAGGTGAAATTGTGAGACTAGCTAAGAGGAAAAAGGAAACATACATAAGATCCAGGCGATTGAAGACAGAAGAAGCTTTGGAAGACTATCAGGAATGTAGGACCAATTTGAAATGAGGAATTAAGAGGGCTAAAAGGGGTCATGATATATCTTTAGCAAATGGGTTAAGGAGAATTCCAAAGCCTTTTATTCATACATAAGGAGTAAGAGGGTAACAAAGAAAGGATTGGCCCACTCAAGGACAAAGGAGGAAAGTTATGCATGGAGTCAGAGAAAATGGGTGAGATTCTTAACAAATACTTTGCATCTGTATTCACCAAGGAGAGGGACATGATGGATGTTGAGGTTAGGGGTAGATATTTGATTACTCAGGGTCAAGTCAGCATAAGGAGGGAGGAAGTATTGGTTATTCTAAAAGGCATTAAGGTGGACAAGTCCCCAGGTCCAGATGGGATCTATCTCAGGTTACTGAGGGAAGCAAGAGAGGAAATAGCTGGGGCCTTAACAGATATCTTTGCAGCATCCTTGAACATGGGTGAGGTCTCAGTGGACTAGAGAATTGCTAATGTCCCCTTCTTTAAGAAGGGTAGCAGGCATAATCCAGCCTGATGTCAGTGGTAGGGAAGCTGATGGAGAAGATATTGAGGGATAAGGTCTATTTACATTTGGAAGAAAATGGGCTTTTCAGTGATAGGCAGCATGGTTTGTGCAGGTCATGTCTTACCAATTTAATAGAATTCTTTGACGAAGTGACAAAGTTGATTAATGAGGGAAGGGCTGTGGATGTCATATACATGAACTTTAGTAAGGCATTTGATAAGGTTCCCCATGGTAGGCTGATGGATAAAGTGAAGCCGCATGGGGTTCAGGGTGTATTCGCCAGATGCATAGAGAACTGGCTGGGCAACAGCAGACAGAGAGTAGTAGTGGAAGGGAGTTTCTCAAAATTGAGAACTGTAACCAGTGGTGTTCCACAGGGATCCATGCTGGGACCACTGTTGTTTGTGATATACATAAATGATCTGGAGGAAAATATACAGGTTGGTGGTGTAATTAGCAAGTTTGCAGAAGACACTAAGGTAAGCAGGGTAGCAGATAAGACTGTCAGGGAATGCAGCAGAATATAGATAGATTGGAGAGTTGGATGGAGAAATGGCAGAGTTCAATCTGGGCAAATGTGAGATGATGAATTTTGGAAGATCCAATTCAAGAGCGAAGTATAAAGTAAATGGAAAAGCCCTGGGGAAAATTGATGTACAGAGATCTGGGTGTTCAGGTTCATTATACCCTGAAGGTTGCAACGCAGGTGAGTAGACTGGTCAAGAAGGCATAAGGCATGCTTTCCTTCATTGGACGGGGTATTAAGTACAAGAGTTGGCAGGTCATATTACAATTGTATGAGACTTTGGTTTGGCCACATTTTGAATACTGTGTACAGTTCTGGTCACCACATTACCAAAAGGATGTGGATGCTTTGGAGAGGGTGCAGAGGAGGTTCACCAGGATGTTGCCTGGTATGAAGGGTGCTAGCTATGAGGAGAGATTGAGTAGATTAGGATTATTTTCATTAGAAAGACAGAAGTTGAGGGGGGAACCTGATTGAGGTCTACAAAATCATGAGAGGTATAGACAGGATGTTTGGCAAGCAGCTTTTTCCCAGAATGGATCAGTTCCCAGGGATCACAGGTTCAAGGTGAGAGGAGAAAAGTTTAAGGGAGATATGTGTGGAAAATTATTTGCGCAGAGGGTGGTAGGTGCCTGGAACACACTGCAAGCAGAGGTGGTAGGGGCGGGCATGATAGCATCATTTAAGATGTATCTAGACAGATACATGAATGGGCAGGAAGCAAAGGGTTACAGATCCTTAGAAAACAGGCGACAGGTTTAGATTGAGGATATGGATCGGTGCAGGCATGGAGGGCCTGTACTGTAATTTTTGTTCTTTGATCCTCAGTATCAGGCAAAATTTGACACTGCAGGTCATGGAATGTCCCTTTTAACAAAAAAACAACTCTTTTGGGACACTAAAAAAGCAACATTGGCCAATTGAACAGCATGCTGGGAATTCGATCAGGCCAAATAAGGTATTCAAGGAATTGAATAGGTATTAATGGAACGGACATACCACGGCAGGAAATTTGAAAGCCATTCACCTTGATTGATAATTGAATAGTTGTTGATGAGACAATGCTGGTAAGGTTTCAGGTGGAACAACAGTTTCAATGGACGGTTTTTGAAACAGCCCAGTTCCTAGGGTCAGCTCAATGAATAGAGAAATTGTAATACCCAGTACTGTCTTTTGTAACACCCTTCCTGGTACAGAAACTCAATTTACATGGAGTAACTGGATTATGGCAATCACATAATTGCATCGAACTGCTGTTACTAAATGATAGTAAGCCACTGTATTTGGGAATAACCCCAAGAACTATTTTAAAACGGCTGCTCAAATAAGACGGATCGCTAACTCACACAGCAGAGTGAACATCAGCAGCAAAAAGCGGAAATCTTGGAAGCAGGAAGGACAATCTCCGCCTCAGTTTGGCCAGCTGCAATCGGGCTAGTATAAACCATCTTGTGCTTCCAAAGCATTGGGAGTCAATAGGCATTTAACAACATTAAAGTTGCTCAGGAAGATGGGTTTAATAGAATTACATGTATATATCTTGTGTTTCAACAATAATAAAACCACGTCTTATGGTAAACCACACCTCATTAATAGTGTAAAATGAGTCCCACTAAGTAAGCAGGTAAATCAGATTCACATGAAAGCAACGCTTACAACACACACCAAGCATTTTTTATTTGACTCGTTCCCATCTTATCTCGAGCCCCCAAAGCCGGTTTCAGATGCCTTACATTTCATAGGAGCTGAAATGAAGCACAGTAGAAATCAAGTTCATCCAATGGGCATGTCTTATCATCTTAACGTGGAACGTTAAGATGATAAGACATGCCCATTGGATGAACTTCTCATCTGTAGCCCCTAAAGTACAGCAGGCCAGGAGGTGGAGAGCAGCCTGGTTAGGGATCAGCATAGTGAGAACTAGCAGGGAACAGCCTCTTCTGCATCAATCATAAGATATCTTTGAGAACTGGAGTCAAACGTGTTTAGTATTCAAGCTTTGGGAAAGGGAGAGGGCAGAAGTGAGTAAGGGCTAAGATAGAAATATAGTGACAAGAAAGTATAGCAGTGAAATCAAGAAAAAAAAAGAGAAGGCTGGCTGGTGGGAGGGAAAGGATGGTGATGGAGAGAAAGTGGAAGTTAAGTAGTTTAATGGCTTTGAAGAGAGTGTTGACTTCTTTGGTGAATTTGTGTGTGTGGAGAAAGTGAGGTCTGCAGATGCTGGAGATCAGAGCTGGAAATGTGTTGCTGGAAAAGCGCAGCAGGTCAGGCAGCATCCAGGGAACAGGAGAATCGATGTTTCGGGCATAAGCCCTTCTTCAGGAATTTGTGTATGTGTCAGCAATAAAGTTTTAGTGTGCAGGAAAAGTGGCTTTTTAATGTAGTATCAATAAGCCAGTGCTCAATGGTTTTGAAGTATTGAGTTCAGAAGAAGGGTGACTGGACCCAAAACATTAGCTCTGCTTTCTCTCCACAGGTGCTTTCAGACCTGCTGAGATTTTCCAGCAATTTCTGTTTTTGTTTATGGTTTTATTATGCATCTGAATGTATTTATTACAGCTTTTATTCGTAAGAAAAAGATCTCTCAACATTCCCTTGATACCTTCATGTTCCACAGGAAATTATGTGAGACAATGTTATAAAATCAGTTCTGAGAAAGATGAAATCCCTGGTTTATTGATCTAGTGGAATTAATTTTAAAGGGAACTCCTAAGTGTGTACTTGACTGAGGGCTTTGCAACAATGTTAAGGCCCCAAAATTGGAGGTTCACAAGGGGATAGAGTTGAAAGAATGCAGATGGGTGTAGACTGTAGGAGGCTTTACCATGGAGGATTTTAACAAGGTCATGGGGGATTTTAACACCAAGATGAACATTTTAAAATCAAGGTCTTGGTGGACCAGGAGCCAAGCCAGATGAGCAAGTTGATCAGCCTGATCGGTTGTTGGGTAAACAAGAATTAGCAAATGTTAGGATAGCAGCAGCATGGCTTTGGGTGAACTCAGGATAGACAGAGATAATGGAGGGTCAAGAAGGACATTTTATGAAGTACAGACACAGAGGCCGGGAGCTGGTAAGTTGCTGTATAACATCCACTCACAAGGACTACCTGGAGTGGGGTCTAACTTTACAACTGTTTAGAATTCCTGCCTCTATCCCCAAGTTAAATGTTCTCTTCGGATTTGCCTTTGAGGAAGTTCGATTTGGAGCACTCATTTAAAATCACAATACCAAGGAGGCCATTCAGTCCCTCTAGCCTGCCTCAACATTCAATATCATTCATGGTTGATCTAATCATAACTTGAGCATTTCTGCCTATCCTGATAACCTTTCACCTTTTAATTAACAAGGACCTATCTACCTCCGCTGTCAAATTATTCCAGGACTCTGCTTCCACTGTCTCTACGGAAAACAGTTCCAAAGTTTCAGAAACACTTTGCCTCATCTCAGTTTTGCCTTCCATGAGCACCTAACCCCTCAGGGTCTCATTTCAAAAAATTGTTTCTAATATTTTCAGCCCCTTCTGAGCTCTCTGGTGCTTTATGTGCTTTCTGAGCAGAAACCAGACCTCTCAAGGCTCAAGAACTTTACCAATCTCAGCAAGAATAATGCCATGTTTTAATGTGCAACAAATAAAATCTTATTTATTAGTAATGTTTGTACCATGTTAGGAATAAAAATGTACACGTGCCTGAGTGTCCTTGCCAATATCGTTGACACAAAGTGTTCCAGTAGTGCCAACTTGACTCAGTGGTAGCACTTCCTGTTTCCAAAGCTGTAGCTCCAAGGGTCACTGCAGCGTAGGAACTGGACTGGTATTTCAGCATCTCACCATTCTCTTTTAATTTGGGGTGGGACAAGGGGGTTTCTGCACTACCTTTCCGGTTGATTGAAACTCTTTGTTGAGAAATTTACACAATGATGTGGCACTGCTTGAAGAACAGACAAGCTGTTCCTATCAGCCCTCCATTAACCAATACCTAAAGAGCAAAATGATCACTTAGTTCAAATGCTGCATTTACTCTCACACCAGTGCTGCACCTCAAATGCAATTCATTATTAAATTGGGACACTCTCAGCACATTGAACGTTGCTCTCTAATTGCAAGTTATTTTGATTTCAACAATTTTACTTCCCAACAAATAAGCTGCTCAGTCATCCATACTAAGTTTTTGTTCTGCACTGACCATTAGCTTCAGAGCTCATCACAGCCTTGATCCAAGTATAAGCTTGGTCCTTTTGCCAGCTGAGTTCCAGGTGAGAGTGACCCCTATTTATATCAAGGCAACATTTGACCAAATATAGCACCAAGGTATCCCAGTAAAACTGAAATTAATGGGAATCAAGGACAAAGCTCCTGTGTCTGAGGTCCCATCTGGCTCAATGGAAGATGACTGTGCTTATTAAGGTAAGGTTGGAAGGACACAGCAAGCCAGGCAGCATCAGGAGGTGGAGACATCGACATTTCGGGTGTAACCCTTCTTCAGAACTGGGGGTGGGCGTAAGGGGGAGCTGCAGATAAAGGGAGTGGCAGGGGCAGAGTGGTGAGGTGGGGATAGGTGAAGACAGGTAGAGGGTACGACTTGGTCAATGGGAGGAATGAATCCCGTTGGTGGCAGGGAGGAGTAGAAGGGAGGGGGTGGGGCCGGGAAGGGAGGCTATTTGAAATTGGAGCACTCAATGTTGAGTCCTCCAGGCTGTAGGGTGCCCAGGTGGAAGATGAGGTGTTGTTCCTCTAACTTGCAGTGTGGTTCGTTGTGGCGATGGAGGCCGCCAAGGATGGTCATGTCAGAATGGAAGTGGGAAGGGGAATTAAAATGGGCAGTGACTGGGAGGTCTGGTCAGCCCCTGCAGGCCCAGCTGAGATGTTCGGCAAACCGTTCCCTACCAAACATCTTAGCGCCAGGACTTGGCTGAAGTAGTTCCTCAAAGTAGTGTCCAAGGTCCAACACATTTCAACTTCTGCATTAATATCCTTCATACCTTTCCATCATAATATCAAAGGTGAGGTTGTTCCCTTATGATAGCCCATTAATGATCATATCATTCCATCTGCAATTCTTTGAAACTGAAGGTCTCTTTTCCAGGGTAACATAGTCCAAAAGTAGAGGGCATAGGTTTAAGGTGACATGAGGAAGACTTAAAAGGGACCTGAGGGACATTTATTTCATGCAGAGAGTGGTGCGAGTATGGAACGAGCTGGGGGGGTGGTAGAGGAAGTGGTAGAGGTGAGTACAATTAAAATATTTAAAAGGCATCTGGATGGGTACAAGAATAGGAAAGGTTCCGAGGAATATGGGCCAAATGCTGGCAAAAGAGATTGGATCTGTTTAGGATATCTGGTCAGCATGGACGAGTTGGACCGAAGGGTCAGTTTCTGTGCTGTATAACTCTATGACTCTATGAGGTAATCCATACCTAAATGCAGCAAGACTTGGACAATATTCAGTTTGATTACTGTCAAATGATATTTGTATCTAACAAGTGCCAGGCAATGATGATCTCCAACAAGAATCTAATCACTAACTCTTAACATTAGATGACATTACCATTGTCAAATCCTTCACCAGCAATATACTGGACTCACTACTCACCAGACACCGAACTGCAACCCGATAGGCTACCACAGACGCAATAGTAGCTGGGACAGGGCATTCTGTGGCAAGTAGCTCACTTCCTCAGTTCTTAAAGCACCTGCACCATCTTCAAGTCAAGAGTCTGGTTGAATACTCCCTATTTACTGCATGGCTGTGG
The DNA here is from genome assembly GCF_004010195.1 of Chiloscyllium plagiosum. Classification (NCBI taxonomy): domain Eukaryota; kingdom Metazoa; phylum Chordata; class Chondrichthyes; order Orectolobiformes; family Hemiscylliidae; genus Chiloscyllium; species Chiloscyllium plagiosum. The sequence continues at coordinate 8,568,613 of NC_057733.1, forward strand.
CTGTGACAACACTCAAGCAGCTCAACAGCATTCTAAACAAGACAGCTCCCTTTTGTCAGCGTTCCATGCATCATCTCAAACATCTACAGCCAAGACCACTGGCATATTGTGGCTACATCACTGCAGCAACTCATCAAGACGTTTACAACAATACCGCCTCGATGTCTACCTCCACTCCGGATACAACTACACAGATGCATGAAAACACCATCAACTTCAAATTCCCCAGTAACCACAAACTTGGACACACAATCACCATTCCCTCATCAGCACCAGGTCACAGTCCTGTACCTGCCTATCTGACAGCAATATGGGAGCACCTTCACTTACATAAACTGCAGTGGTTTAAGAAGACCCACTTTCTCAATAGGTAACAATTACTAATAGACACTAACCTTGCCAGATTCAATCAAAAGAATTACATTTTTCAAAATTGAATTAGTTATTGGCAAATCCCTTAATTCCAACTATCAGCTTTATCTTGAAACTTATTCTTACACAATTCAGAGATAAATTAATACATAGAGTCATACAGCATGGAAGCAGACCCTTCAGTCCAACTTGTTCATGCCAACCAGATATCCTAAATCAATCTAGTCCCATTTTACAGCATTTGGCCCATATCCCACTAAACCTTTCCTATTCATATACCCATCCACATGCTTTTTAAATGTTGTAATTGTACCAGCCTCCAACACTTCCTCTGGCAGTGCATTCCAGAAATGTGTGTGAAATATTTGCCACTTAGGTCCCTTTTAAATCTTTCCCCTCTCACCATAAACCTATGCCCTCTAGTTCTGGATTCCCCCACCCCAGGAAAAATACCTTGTCTATTTATCCTATCCATGCCCCTCATGATTTTATAAACCTTTATAAGGTCACCCCTCAGCCTCCAATGCTCCAGGGAAAGATAGCCTCAGCCTATTCAGCCTCTCGCTACAGCACAAACTCTCCTGGTAACATCCTTGTGCATCTTTTCTGAATCCTTCCAAGTTTCACAATATCCTTCCTATAGCACAGAAATCAGAATTACATGCAGTATTCCAAAAGTGACCTAACCAATGGTGCTTCAGAAGATGAATTGATTCATTCATACAGTGCATGTATCAGTCCTGGTGCATTTGCCAATGTACTGAAGAATCCGTACCTGGGTACCTTGTAACTAAGATGGCACTGTAAGTGGTAACTGGTAAAACAATAAAGCTAATTTTAATTCAATTCAACGTATCATTTAACAGAATATTGTTTGTGTCACTGCAGTTATCACTATTTACAATATTCACCTAGTTGAGAAGTACAAGATTCACTGGGGATTGGGATTGTTACAAATACAGCAAAGACTTTGTGTTACTGTGTCGCAACTGTATGGACACGCTATCGGTTTGCCAAACATGATCAGGCTGGCAGTAACTTTTCAATGGTTGTATTAGTGAGTTAACAGCACCATCTTGTGAGAAAGAACAAGTTTTTCACGTGTGAGAATGAAAGAAAGAAGATTACTTACTTACAGTGTGGAAACAGGCCCTTCGGCCCAACAAGTCCACATCGACCCACCGAAGCGCAACCCACCCGTACTCCTACATTTACCCTTTTACCTAACACCACGGGCAATGTAGCATGGCCAGTTCACCTGACCTGCACATCTTTGGACTGTGGGAGGAAACCGGAGCACCCGGAGGAAACGCACGCAGACACGGGGAGAACGTGCAAACTCCACACAGTCGCCTGAGGCGGGAAATGAACCCGGATCTCTGGCGCTGTGAGGCAGCAGTGCTAACCACTGTGCCACCGTGCCGCCCACAAAGGAGAACAATACATCATGACTTTCCTGTAAGTTAGAGATGGCTTTTTAAATTGCATTAGTGAAGCTTGTGTCAGGATCTAGTGCTGCACGTGACATAGAGGTGGCTCAGTGGTTAGACTACTGCCTCACACCGCCAGGGACCCAGGTTCAATTCCAGCATTGGTTGTCCGTGTGGCATTTCTGCTGGGTTTTCCAGTTTTATCCCACAGTCCAAAGCGGTGCAGGCTAGGTGAATTAATCATGTCACATGCAGGTTTACAGGGATTGGATGGGATGCTCTTTGGAGGGTTGGTGTCGATTTGATGGACCTCTTCAACACAGTAGGGATTTCCTGATGAAGGGCTTTTGCCTGAAACATTGACTTTCCTGCTCCTCGGATGATGCGTGACCTGCTGTGCTTTTCAAGCACCACTAATCTTGACTTAATCTCCAGCAGCTGCAGTCCTCACTTTTCACCTTGCGCACAGTAGGAATTCTAAAAACTAATTTGGAAGGAGCTCAGAAACATTCCTCCAGTCAAAGTTGAGCAGCAAACTTAAAGAATATTGAACTGAATGGCCCAAGCATAGGATAGAAATCAGAGAAAGTCGTTTATTACTCAAACCAGCTCCACTAAGCAGGTTCATCATTCATTTGCTTGACACCAAATTCCCAAAACACTGGCTCTACTCAAAATTCCATTGGGCAGCAATTCCTAGTCAGACCGTGGAAATGTTTTAGCCATCCCAAAAAAAGGTTAAAGGAGTCACTTGGGCAGATAGTGAACACAAAGTGATTTCATTGGGAATGTGCAGTGGTGAACACGAGATGTTAGGAGGAGGTACAGACCTCCAAATGACCAATCCAAGTGACCCTCAAGCACCAGCTCCCACCTGTGGCAGAGTTCATAGATTGTGCATTTGGACTGATCAGTAACCTCAGAAATCATTTAGCCAGCCTTGAAGTTAAGCTCAATCCCAAATGCCTCCCTAAGATGTGATTAATTAAATTGAGTGAGCAAAAATGAATCCTGGAAGAGAAATTAAGGCAGAAAATACAAATAGTGTGAAACCACAACAATGCAATGGAAACGAGCAGGAGACTATTCTTTGTTGGCACATACAGAGTCACTGCTCTATATACAGCATGAAAAAATCAACACCAAATATTACACAGCAGGAATGCTGCTCTAATTAAGTTGCACAATCCCATTGTTTTTATGAAAGCACCATTAGTGGCTCAATGGGGAGCTTCCAGATGGCAGCAGTACCTGACAAAAATACACAACTTGCTTCAACCAACATGATCAAAAACAGATTAACTTGGCATTCACATATTTGTTATTTCCAGGACCTTGTGCATAAACTGGCTCTGCATTTGTGTGCAGACCTATAGCTTGAGGGGGCAGATCTGGGAAGGATGCTCTTCAAAAGGGTCTGTGTGGACTCAACGGGCCAAATTGTCCACTTCCACATTGTAGAGGTTCGGATCCTATAGTGAACACACTTCAAAAACAACTCTGAAGCTGCAAAGTGGACAGGAACATCATAAAGATGTGTGATATGTTGCTATAAAAATGTAAATTATCTCATGGTATAGCAATTGTTGAAACCAGTGTTTTCTTTATTTTTCTCATTTTTGGTTTAGAACTGGGAGCTGAAGTTGAGTGTCGAACTTTAGACTTTCAGCAACAGCCTGTTTTAAAAAAGAAAGAACAAACTGATATTTGTTTCTGGAAACTGGCCTGAAGTTAATTACAGGTTGCTTATTGTTCAAAGAACACTGCAGACATTTCAGCACCGGAGTTGTATTATGCTCAAGGAATGGCAGCTGGTTAGATGTTAAAAGGAGCAAAGTTTTGCCTTCTTTCACAGTGTGGGTGTGAAAGCAGCTCTATGGAGTTTTGCTTGCTCTCAAGTTATTAAATTGTTGAAAATTCTAAGAAAATGAACCCCAGTCTGTAAGAAATAAGTAACAGTCTCTAGCAATCTGCAGAAACTATTTGCTTGATTTCTGAAGTCACTGCCCAATACAAAAATAGCATCATGTGTCTGTGAACAACACATTATTCAAGGATTGCACAAAGGTTTTGCTATCATTCAAAAGTAACCAGTTACAACTTTTTAAAAAAATGTTTCTCTTAACAGTGGCTGCTTCTCTGAGAAGATGAGAGCTATGATCAAAGGAGATTCCATTTAAATTATAGACATTAACTGAATTACCTTGTTGTTTAGCTTTGAATTTCTTGTTACAGTACTAAGAAATGAGCAATTTATATTTAAGTTATCTGATATCACACATCAAGTGTATAAAGTCTGATTAGGAACAAATGACCATCTTTGAAGACCAATGACTATTTCAATTTCACGGTGTTGCAAATCCTGTATTAGCGAGCCAGATTTGGTCCGATTTGCTTTTCCTTCATCATAACAGTCCAGAGTCACAAGTCAACAACAGAAGTCAAAGTGACGAACAGTTCGTTCAATTTACACTATTCATTGTTTAATCTGCAGTTTATTTTTAAGCTTTCAATGCTTCCAGTTACTGCATAACTATTTGAGCCAACATTCTATTTTCTTTCCTTTGAACGCTCACAGGTGTTAAAATGCAAGTTTACATCACATTACAACAGCGAGTGGACAGGGACCCAGATTCAGGGGTCAGCTGAATCAGCAGAATACAAACTTCAGAGTAATTCAACCTTTACTTATGAATATTAGGATCAAACTGTAGGTATCATTTACAAATCAAGGGCAAAACAAAGATTCTCCCCCCATCTCATTCAGATCAGATTCAGTTGTGATAGTGCCCACCCAAGACCTACTGCAAATCGGCAAGACAGACACACCTACAGAAACAGAGAGGATGCTGGGAAACAGTACAGGGAAAAGTCTACCTTTTGCAAATTTGATAAGTGCTATTGATGAAGTCATAGTGGAGGGAAACCCAATAGCACAAGTCTACCTGACCTTTGATATACCACACCAAAATTTATCATAACAGTTTTGTTATCACTGTTGATATTTAATATGTTAAAAATTGGCTGCAATGTGGATTAGTCTGGAAATAAAGCCACCCATAGCATTGCCCAAAGATTCAGTCCTCTGTCTGCTGCAATGTACACTCACACAGTGTATGGTCAGCAAGTCTGCAGATGATACCAACATTTGTACAGAGCTAAGCCAGTACAGGAGTGAAATCAAATGTAAAGAAATATAGATGTGCAAGGGAGTGGGGGCCCATTGTCAGATGACTGTCAATCTAAATGCAATGTTCTGGGTGTTAAAAGGAGGCAAAACACAATACCTCTTATTTCCTATTGTTTGCAGGCAAAATTCTGAAAAGATTGAGAGAAAAAGATTTGGATGCTAGTGAACTCTGTGACCTGTGTACAAAGTCATTAGAGAACCTATAACTAAAGCCAAAAGGATACAATCAGAACCTCTCTGAAAATTAAAAACTCATTATGCTGCTGTGCAGATTACTGATTAGATGACACTCAGTGGTGCACCCAGTTTTGAGCTCCTCACATGCTGGGAAAAATGTGTAGCACTAGAAGAGACTACAAGAATGATTCCGAGCTTTAAAAACTAAATAGAAGTCTGTGAAATAATTGAAGGGTTAGTTAGCTTGACGTCTGGAGTTTGACAGGTTATAGAAAAGCAAGGGCCATGAATTTAAACTGCATGAGTAAGAATAGACTGGACCACTTTTCTGAGAATAGCAAGTCTCTGGAAGACTTTTCCATCAGGTTGGCTAACTCTGCACTCAGAGAAAATGGGGATCACACCTTAACTGGAACAGGTTGGTGTCAAATGAAAGTTTTTTTTTAAAAAAAAGCTGATTGCATGTTATCAGTCAGTGTTTTCCTAGGTATGGGTTCAATAGTCCATGTTAAATGCAACTAATTTTCCCCTTAATTCGCACTAAGTCTTCCATTCCTCCTATTACAGCCATGCAATCATCTGGAAGTATCTAGATAGCCAAACACGAGGCAGATGGAGCAGGTAATTTTTCTTGCTCATTGGAATATATTCCATCTACTAAAAAATAAATGAAAGTTCATTTATTTAGCATGGTGCTAAAAGAAAGGACTGTGGACCAATTCTCCCACTTTCCTTCAAATAGTTACCACATACAGGCAAAAAAAGAGATCGTAGCCATGTAATACTCACTGTTATGCTCTTCTCAGGAATGTAATCTTCTTCCTCAAAACATAATATTCCAAAACAGGGTGAGCCAACCTCAGCAAATGTTCATTCAATTCCAATTTCAAATGCATTTTTAACCAAACATCTATTCTCAATTATGATCTCGTGTTCTGAGATAATCAGGATAGGAGTATGCAAAGTTTATGGAGGATCAGATCCTTTATCAAGGATCTCTTTACAGCAAGCAATAATTGTGCAATGTCAAACGAATTCTTGCTAAATTCATAAATGATATAAATCTGAAAAAAGGTCTTTGAGACGTAAAATAATACAGTAGTCATTTTATCTTTTATTAAATAGCATTATTTAGTAACTTTTCACAGTTCACTAAAGGAAACAAAATTAGTATGTTTTAACAGATTAAAAAGAATAAGTACCAAAAAGGCACAGTCAATAAGACTGAAAAGTTGCACCTTCATCTGGGATTGCAAGTAGTCGAGTCTTTCAAAATCGACTCTGTCCAGGTCTGTTTCTGCCTTGAATAAAGTAGCTATGATACAGAAAATTACCCAGGAGCTACAGGGCACTTTGCTGCAAATCTCAGGCCTCAAAATGCAGACATTGCAGGGAAAAACAATTGTTGCAATGTCACACCATGATGCTGACGACTGCCAAGGCCAATTCACACAAGATCAAAAAGATCAAAACAGTAGGTCCTGGTTTTTTGTAGGAGAAAAGGAGTACTGCAGATGTTGGACATCAGAGTCCAGAGTGTGGGGTGCTGGAAAAGCACAGCAGGTCAGGCAGCATTCTTGATGAAGGGCTTATGCCCAAAATGTTGATTTTCCTGCTCCTCGGATGCGGACTGACCTGCTGTGCTTTTCCAGCACCACACTCCAGAGTCTGGTTTATAGTAAGTTAATATGCACAACAAAGCAATAGCAGGAAGAGCTCTCATACAGATTACAGTCTGTGCCTGTCAAACCTGGGATATGCTCAAGAATCAACTGTGGTGTGGAATGAGAAATGAGAGTCACCTACATTCCCAGTCTACATTTCACAGCACTTTATCAACAAATCTCTTTTCTAATGTTTCACCCTCAAAATTAAATGGATTAGTAGCCTGCCACAACTAAACACTTTGACAGTAATACTTTGACATTAGAAACCCAGTTTCCCCTGAAAAGAGTCAGCAGAATCCTAATCACCACTAAAGGCCAATAAAACATTTTATTTTTCTTTGAAAACATATGTAGTCAGTCAGTTCAGGTTGGCCAGTGTGTCAAAATCTTTATTGTTCCAATTAGCAGAAGGCTTTGTTACTGCTCAAACAGTACCGAGAGATTGACCCACTGTGTCTAAACATTTTCCAAACTTGCACTTGAAGGTGCAACATGCACTTGCAGAGCCACATGGTCCCACTGCATTTTTTTTTTTTTTACAGCTAGGAAATAAATCTATTTAAGTTAGTAAAATCCTTCTAATCTGAAACTTGCTATGAGCCAGAACAATGATGATCAGTGTGGACCATTTAAGGCATCCAATGTCTCTATCGAGCACCAAGTGTAACCAATAAAGATGAAAAGACCCTTCACCGAGTTGCAACCACATCTTGAGAAGACTTTCGTCTCAACCACTGTACTAGTGAGAAATGAAAAAGGTCCCATCAGGCATTTTGGACTAGACTGACAAGTTGATGCTGCATTGATTAGATGCCAACAGCTCATACATCCAGTAAGTAGTAACAAAAACTACTCCACACAGTAGTCAGTAGACAAATTCATGTCCAACAGATTGAGCTAAGTTTCATTGTAGCTCTGAGTTCAATGAAAGAGCAATCCCCAGCTGTGTGGGCCTGCTCAGCTTTTTTTTTGGGGGGGGGGGTCTCAATGTTCTATTGTTTGGGAACAAAAAACAGAAGTGGGGACTTGGCCGCTTTTGCAGAAACAAGCTGTGAAACACAGTGCATAATTATGAATTGCTTTTGTTTTATAGTTTTGAGCAGGACAGACCAGAAACACATGAAAAATTATGTACACTTTAGCTGTTTTACATATTATGAACATACTTAAAAATGGAGGAACAAACCACAAAAATGTTTTGCCAATTATTTCAACCAAACCTAAAAGTTGAAAATTACATTAAAAAACCCAACTTTTAAAAAAGAAAATCCATTTTGTACAATGTGTTCACTGAACTAGTCATATCCATACTGTTGGCTTTCAAAGGTCGAACCTTTAGTTATATTACTGACTGAAAAAAGCTGCCTTTATTCTTAAAAGCCTAATGTTTGTTGCTTTGGGGTTAATTGGAGCACATAAACTGGTGAAGACATGTTAAAATTGTTTCCATACTGGCCTCAAGAGGAACACTTGCTCCAATAGTTCCCAGTTCAAGTCGATGGTACAACTAACCACCTCAACACTAACTTGTTGGATTTTCTAAGATCAGCTCCCAAGGGTGCAGGAAACCTACAGAGGCCAATGTTACAGAGGCCAATGTTAAAGCTTGAGTCAGAGCACTGACCTGGAACTTGCTAATCAAACAACTGCCAATTTGGAGTACAGTTGCTGCAATTCAAAAGTTTTAGAGAAACTACATTCCAACTTTAAATAAATCAGATGCTTACAACTGCTACATCTTTATGCAAACAAATTGCTGTTTGTCTCCCTAATGCAGGCAGGATAACCTTTATTCTAAATTGTGCAATACTGAAGGGGCAGTAACAAGGCAACTTCATTGCGCCATCTCTCTACCAGAAGATATAGGAATATTTAATTCCTAAATTCAGCTGACAAATCCGATTAATGAAACTAAACTGCATCAAACTGGGATTTTTAAACAATAATTTTCAAGACAATGTCTTCCCTGCTTTAAACTAGCCGTTTGCAATTGCCATGCAAAGTAAATACAAGATATGAAAATTACTTTCAATTACTTGCTTGGTAAATATTCTCAGCCAGTCTGAGACAGGTTAGTTCAGTTCTGGTGAGTTAATAGAAACATCCGTGCAAATACTATTCGCTCACCACAGCTCATCCATTTATTTATCACATCAAATCCTGTGATCTGTAGCAGCTTCTCATGATTCCACTCCCTATGTACAATAGAAGGTGGAAGCACTTCAATTTCCAGGATTCAACTCTGGTTAAGTTGGGGGGGGGGGGGGGGGGGGGGAACTTAAAATGACAGGATGCTACAACAGAAACACAGTCACAAATGGATAAAAATTTGCTCACCAAAACTTGAGGAAAACTGTAAAAGGTCCAAGACAAACCTTAAGTGCAAGATGACTGAGCGGTGACCAGTTCATACTGAAGCAGGACAAAAGATGGAGCAAGTTGGGCACAAAAATGATCAAGGCTAGAATGGATACTGCACATAAAGTCTTTCAAACTTGAAACAATCTTCTGATTAAGGGAATGGAAGGGAAAACTCAGCAGTCATTAAACAATTGGCTGTAATAGCGGAAATCTGAAGGTTTGTATTAAAAAGATTAGTTAATGGGGTGGAAAGACTGCCACAATCTGTGGTTATACGGACAAAAGCTGCAGTATGGTTTGGATTGGTGGGAGGAGGGGTAGATGACGACAAGGCAGATAACTAAAGACATAAATGCACCTTTTTCAGAGCTGCCTAGCAGTAGTGTTCATTTGAAGCAGGGTAACAGCGTTGGGGAAGAGTGGAGCTGCATTGTGATCTGTACTGTTCCTTACTTACAACATTAGGTTAAATAAAATCGGATTAAAAACAGGAGATGGCACCAAGTCTGATGACGAAGCCAAGATCCAGCAAGAAGTTGGATAAAAATTTGGGGGATTTAAACGTGTCAGATGGATTGAAATGGGAGGTACAAATGAAGGAACTAGTTAATACATTGCCTACCTGTCAGAATAGCTACAAGTAAAATTAAAAGGCTGTTAGCAAATTTTGTAACCAATATGCCCATTTACTGCAGACCAGTAAACAACAAATTGAACACTGAACAATGCTGTTAAATCAAAAGAGGTCAGAGGATGTCAAGCTGAAATAATAATGCTTATACTTTAAACAATGCGCCCATGCTTACACACCAAAACACAAGGATAGCATTCGAATTGCTGGAGCAGTGCAGATTCTAGTGCAAGATGCCACATTATGGACAAGTCACATGAAACTAAAATGACCAGGATTTATTAATAAACTGGCTGTCCAGGATGCTTTGTTGCTGCTTTTTGAGGTCATGTTCTGCAATACAATGGGCAATTCTTTGTTTTATCCTCACACCCAAAGTGGAGACCTTTTCAAAGATTTAAGATTAAAACAATCAATCAATTACTAAGAGCAAAGTAGGGATAATACTTTAGTTAAACATTAAAGTAGAAGTAGACATAGTTCTATACTGATGAAACTCGCTGCCAGTCCTTAATTTAAGCTCTTCACACAGGGAATGATCAGTTTCAAAAGAAAAATCTTGACTTAAGTTTAAGGATCAGTTGGATATTGATTCACAGTGAAAGGAACAACAGGCTTTAATTTCAAGAATGACCCACGAGAAACCAATTGGGCATCCTTACTCATGTTAATCTTAACGATTCTGCCTCTTTAAAAATCGCAAACCGAGGAGTGGATCTGCATTAAATCAGATGGAGAATAGGGTCAGACAGAGAACATATCCGATTTCTACAACATTTGATCAAGTACAGACATCATCATGGAGCAGCATGTTCATTGACTGGCCACTTCAATCATCTGTTGAACATCAAGCAGTTTCTCTCTGGGCTTTCCAGCTTGCTCACCACGTGCCACTTCAACATTGTCAATCTTTTCCCACTCAGGAAATGTAACTGGGCGAATACCTAAAAATCAGACGTTAAAACCGGTTATATGCAGCTATTCACAAGCTTTTTAAAAGGCTTAGTCTCTTATAGTAGTCTACACACAGAAAACAAAAGAATGGAGTTTCATGCTCTTAAGTCTAAGAATAATATACTAAAGTAAAATGCATTCACATATATGCAAAAGACGATTCCAATTTTCAACATTATTGCATCTCACAGATAGCACAAGTTGTTTGTAGTAAAGGTTTTATAATGCTGCTGAAACAAAAATAGGCTGAATTTTTTTGTCTTGGATTCAACGAGGACAAAATCGCAAGATAAAATCTCAAAAGGTATCTACAAGTTAGACTGCACGAAGAGTGGGTGCCAACTGTATGGAAAGTGGACTTAAGAGAATGGAGAATCCACTAGGAAACAGTTAACTGGCAGGCTTTTTTAAACTTCAAAATCAAGTCAATCAACTCTTATTGGTCAAGGCATTGCCATATGGATGCACCAGGGAAAAGCAGACCCCAAACTTCAGTTTACAAAGGACAGAGCCTTGAAAATAAATATACATGTCTTCTCGCCAGAGAAGCGAGCAACACTGCAAGCTTGAATGATAACCTTAAAAACTGGTAATCGGCATAATATTAAGTTGGTTTAGCAAATGTTGTCCATTTGCAGAATCTCATTTTATGTTGGACATCATGTTAAGCCTAGAGCATGACAGATTGTAACAGGCAGACTGCTCAGTGTATGTAAACAGTTGAAAGGATGTCTGTGCTAATATAATCCGCCAGTCATTAGGAGTGTGGCCTACATACCTGGTTTGGAAACCAAAGAGTGGTATAATGAGTCATAAGCCACAGGGATAGCTGCTGGAGCCTCAACAGTTTACAATTTACCTCCATGACGTGGATGAAGAGACTGATGGTATGGTTGCTAAATTTGCCGATAATGCAAAGATAGTCAGGAACATGAGCTCGAAGAGTACCTAATAACACTGCAGAGGGATACAGGCAGATTAAAAAAAAGAGTGGGCAATGATTGGGCAGTAATGCCATTATAATGTGGGAGAATGTGAAGTAGTGCATTTTTGCAGGAAGAGTAATAAAAGGAAATAGATTACCATGGCAAGCAATTAGAGTTCTGAGATTCAGAGGAATCTGGGTGTCTATTACATGAATCTCAAAAGTTAATATGCAGCTATCAAAAGAAAATAGAAAAACTGATTGAATGTTGTTACGACCTTATTGTGAGGGGAATTGAAAACAAAAGCAGGGGTATTATGATTCAGTTAAATGGGACACTGAAGAGATCACAGCTGAAAGGCTGTGTGCAGTATCAGTCTCCTTATTTAAGGATGGACGTGTTGACAGCAATTCAGAGAAAGTTTACTCCATTAATACTGGAATAGGGTGGGTTGCCATTTGAGGAAATGTTGCACAGATTAGGCTTGTAATGCTGGAATAACAAAAAAGCAAGAGGTGACTTGATTTCCCATATAACATCCTGAGGGGTCTGAACTTTGTGGACATGGAAAGGACATTCCCTTGGATGGGAGCATACAAGGTTTCTTTAAAAAAAAAATGTCTGGGGCTGTCAATTTAAGATAGAAATGCGTTCCTTATCCTTAGAAAGTCATGAGTCTTTGGAACTCTCTTCCTCGAAATGCAGGCTCTGAATATATTCAAGGCAGATGTACTTTAGATTCTTGGTAAGTAAGTGGGTGGAAGATTAAGGGAACGTGGATTAATCAGACCAGCCATAATCTGATCAACTGGTCAAACAGTTCAGAGGTGAAATATGATCTACACATTACGAATAGACCATATGCCCTGTCTACCACAACCTTCTGATTATAAGCACAATACTACTTTAATATTATGCATCAACTCTGGCCAACTGTGTCTTCAGAAACAGTGTTCTGCAAACATTACAGCTTTTCTGTTCCCATCTCTAGGTGATGCACCCACACTTTGTTTGCAAAGAACTACAAATAACCCTAACCAAATTGATCTTTTCCTGCCCTGAAGTGCAGAAGTAAAATTGAGACATAACCCCCAACCCAAGAAAATAAAATTGCAGAGAAGACTTTCCACGGATTAGGGATAATTGAATTTGAAGAATTTCCTTTGTAGTTTCTCAATTCACCGCGAAAACGTTTTAAACTACAAACCTCGTTGTTTAAGTAAAGCCTTGATTACTTTAGATCCTCCTTTTGAAGCAGACACGTCCAGTAATCCTGATCGTACATCCCCCAGCACAGTCTCAGCTGTTTCAAAGCCATCGTGCATTGTGGTTACGATGACTCCAGTCGGTCCCCTTTTTACCCAGCCACTGCAGTAAAGACCTGGGAAGGGTAAAGATAGTTAGTTAACACTAATTTGTCTAATGCCCAATGATTAGAATTGCTTCATACTATTTTCAAACATATTATTCAATTTCCAGGCTTCGTTCGCTGCCTGAAAACAAAACAACAAAACACTTGAATTAGAGGATTTCCCCCAAATTCCTGGTCCATTTCCTTCTTTAAAACTACCCAACTGGCACTCTTAAACTAGCAGTGAATTAGTAATGTTGAACATAATTGGCAACCTGCTGGCAAAAGCCATAACACCTCCCAGGGGACCCAGTACAAACTTTGCAGTAAGTTACTCAGGAAATGGGAATTGCTGGTGACGCCAGTGATCATTGTTCATTCAAGTGTGACAAGGCGTTCGACTGCCTCCTTAATACAATCAAATGATCCACTAGGTTACTTCAGGAAGCAGTTAAGAGCCAATCACCAACAGCTCTCTGGGCTGAAGTCACACACAAGCTAGATGATGGCAGCTGAATTGCTTGAAAGAGTGAGACTGACAGGCTTGAAATAAAAATGCAACATCTTCATGGCTACTTGTGCTAATTCAGAGGGTGGTACGTGTATGGAATGAGCTGCTACAGGATGTGGTGGAGGCTGGTACAATTGCAACATTTAAGAGGCATTTGGATAGGTATATGAATAGGAAGGGTTTGGAGGGATATGGGCCGGGTGCTGGCAGTGGGACTAGATTGGGTTGGGATATCTGGTCGGCATGGACAGGTGGACCAAAGGGTCTGTTTCCATGCTGTACATCTCTATGACTCTAATTACTATGCTAATATACACAGCATTACAAAGCTTAAGTAATATCAGAACAAAAAAGAAACATTGGAGCTGCATTCATCCTGAACTGCTTTCTGCTATTTAATTTTTCAACACAAATGTCCTTGATTTTCAACTCTCAACAGATGTTGAACCCGGTTTATTCAACATCATTAGAGGCAGTCCTGAAAAGGTTTACTAGACGGATCTCAGATAGGGAGAGACTGGAGCTTCTACTCATTGAAGAGCGAAGAGCAACCTTATTGAAACATACAATATTCCTAAGGGACGTGACAGGGTGCATGCAGAGAGGTCATTCCCCCTTGCGGGAGAGCCCAAGTCTATCGGGTATAATCTCAGAACATGGGGTTGTCCATTTAAAATATAGAAGAGGAATTTATTCTGATAGGGTAGTGAATCTGAAGAAAAGTCCTTACTGCAAAGGGTTATCGAAGCTGGGTCATTACATTTATCAACAATCTGTCGATCACAGTTTTGAATTAGTACAGGAATCAGGGTTATGGGAGGAAACAAAAGCAGGAAAGCAGAGTGGAGGATCGTCAGGTCAGCCATGATCTCATTCAATGGCAGTGCAGACTCAATGGCCTACTTTTCTCCTACATTTTAGTTATGGAGTATGTGAAAAGGATCAGTACACCACCTTCCAATATTAAGGTCTTAAAAATTATACAGTGTCTAATATTGCAAACCAATCACAGCAGAAAATACTTGTATAACTTTCACAACAGTTCAAAGTCAGCAACCTATTCATTACAAATAGGAAGATGAATTTTTCAATTTGCTGCTAGTGTAGTGGTCTTCAATCAGAGTTACTAAAAAAAATACAATTCCTGCATCCCACTGTTGCAAATTGGCAACAAGGGACATGAATATTTTAAAAATTCCGACCTTACAGGTCTCAGATTACACTTGGATTTGTATGTTACAATTGGATCTTTAACCTAGAGAAATTCCAGCAAATCCTTCAGGATATGATTTCCCCTTACAGAACAAACCTATAAGATTTGGAAGTGGAACTTCTTCGGTATAAACCATAAGTGAGCACAAACACAAGAGGGGAGCACAGAGCTTTAAGTAATTTCAAGCTGTTCAGAATTGGGGCAGAATGGGGGAACCACAGTATTAATTATAATGTGCAGCATGATCCATTTTGTGCAATAAACAATGTCATAATTTAAAGCACTTTCTTTGTTATAAAGTACTGTAGGAGATACTGTGAAAGTATTTACTCAACATAAAAACTTGCTTACAACTTCTAAAGCAGCTCAATACAATGCCATGAAATAGGTCCATGCTCGAGATGATGGAACAATAAATGTTGAAATGTCTGCATCTTTGAACAGTAAACTGATGTTTCATGAGAAGATCTCCTGTTAGAACTCTAGTCCTGACAACATGTCCATTCCTGAGACGTCAGTTCAGTATTTCTTGCGTCATAGAGATGTACAGCATGGAAACAGACCCTTCGGTCCAACCCATCCATGCTGACCAGATATCCCAACCCAATCTAGTCCCACCTGCCAGCACCCGGCCCATATCCCTCCAAACCCTTCCAATTGATATACCCATCCGAATGCCTCCTAAATGTTGCAAGTGTACCAGCCTCCACCAGTGCCTCGGGCTGGACACACACACGGAGACACACACCACACGGACACACACACCACACGGACACGGACACGGACACACACAACACACGGACACACACAACACACGGACACGGACACCACCTTCTGCGTAAAAAGTTGCCCCTAAGGTCTCACCCTAAACCTATGCCCTCTAGTTCTGGACTCCCCCATCCCATTTATTTACCCTACCCTATCCATGTCCCTCTGATTTTATAAACTTCTATAAGGTCACCTCTCAGCCTCCGACGCTCCAGGGAAAACAGCCCCAGCCTGTTCAGCCTCTCCCCATAACTCAAGTCCTCCAATCCTGGCAACATCCTTCTAAATCTTTTCTGAACCCTTCCCTGTTTCACAATATCTTTCCGATAGTAAGGAGACCAGAATTGCACGCAATATTCCAAAAGTGGCCTAACCAATGTCCTGTACAGCCACAACATGACCTCCCAACTCCTGTACTCAATACACTGACCAATAAAAGAAAGTGCTTCTTCACTATCCTATCTACTTGTGACTCTACTTTCAAGGAGCTATGAACCTGCACTCCAAGGTTGCTTTGTTCAGCAACACCCTCTAGGACCTTACCATCAAGTGTACAAGTCCTGCTAAGAGTTGCTTTCCCAAAACGCAGCACCTTGTATTTATCTGAATTAAACACCATCTGCCAATCCTCAGCCCATTGGCCCAGCTGATCAAGATCCTGTTGTAATCTGAAGTAACCTTCTTCGCTGTCCACTACACCTCCAATTTTGGTGTCATCTGCAAACTTACTTACTGTACTTCTTACGCTCACATCCAAATAATTTATGTAAATGACAAAAAGCAGTGGACCCAGCACTGATCCTTGTAGCACTCCACTGGTCACAGCCTCCAGTCTGAAAAACAACTCACCACCAGCCTCTGTCTTCTACCTTTGAGCCAGTTCTGTACCCAAATGGCTAGTGTTCCATGAGATCTAACCTTGCTAACCAGTCTCTATGGGGAACCTTGTCAAATGCCTTACTGAAGTCCATATAGATCACGTCTACTGCTCTGCCCTCATCGATCCTCTTTGCAACTAACCTGGTGCATGAAGGACCCGTCCCAAATTATTTGGGATAATTCCTAGTCGATGATCAAATGGAATGGAAGGGTCAATGGGATAGCTTTTATAGCCGATGCTGCTCAGCACTAATCCACACTCCAGATCTTCAACGTCTTCCGTTTGAATGAACTTTGCAGACTCTCCTAAACCCTCAGGGAAAAAAAAGGAAGATTCTTCAGTCGTCAAATTGAACATGTAGAAGCTCAGAGAGGTTTTGTCCTCCAGCATTGAAGATGCAGAATAAAGAACTCTTAAATTGTAACATTAACGGTCTGGTTATCAAACAAATATTTAAGTGAACAATTGATATTTCAACTTAAATTGATATTGCATATTTAAAAAGCAAAGTAGCCATGGTAATTTTCAGAAGTGCTATCAATTTATACTTGACACTAAGATACATTAGGAAAAACTTTTGGCTACTAAGACATCTAGAGATTATACTTTTAAGGCAAAGCAGAGAAAGCAGCTCACTATCATTCTTCTCAAGGGGTATTAAGAATGGACAACTAAAACACTGACCCAGCAAGTGTAACCTTCATACCCCAAGGATTATTGTTTCTCTTTTAATTCGTGATCTATTTTATTGAAAGCACAGATGCAAGGTGCAAGAGCTAGATGGCCTGTTCCTATTTCTTCTATTCTTGTGAGGACAAGTCACCAAAAAGTTTGGTGAAAGAGAGCAATCCTAATAAGCATTTTAAATAAAGGAGAGGAATATAGAGAGGTGCACACAGTTTGGGGAACTCAGAAGCTTGTGGACCAGTCAAAGAAATGGTGAGCATCAAGGATGTAAAGAGACCAAAAAACTGAAAGAAAGTGGAGACAGTGCATAGTAAGCATCACCTATTTACAAATTCACAAGGTCTGGCATTTATTTTCACTTATTCTACCCTCAAACTGCAATAGACCAAGTAAACTTTGAACATTTGCCTCACACCTAATAAAAGTAAGGGTATTGGTAATCCTAGATATGGCACACAACACTAGCCAGGCCTACCTCCATTTTGTTAACAGACAGTCGAATCCCAGCTACCCGTTTGCCGTCATTACTTGGTATTATCTCCAAGGGGCTCCGTAGAAACTGAAGACCCCATTCCTTGGTGGCTGCAGCTTGGCGTTCAACTTCTTTCCCAGAAGACTTTTCAAGTGCAGTTTTTATCATGAGCTCAGTTAGCCGTTTCCTTGGTCTTGGCAGGTCTAGAAAGTAACAGAAGGGAGAATTTAAAAGTGAAACTTTTTTTCCTTATTATTTTATTGATATGGATATTGCTGGCAAAGTCAGTATTTTTGTTCCCCATTTACGAGCGGTTAGGCTGTTCAGATCCAACCATATTGCTTTGGATCTGGAGTCACCAGGTTTTTATTGAATCAATTTATTAAAGTAACGGTTTTAAATCCAGATTTTTTATTGAATTCACAATCCATCTACCATGGCAGAATTCAAACTCAGGTCCCCAGAACATCATCTGCATTTCTAGATTACCAGTCTCGCAACAATACCACCGGGCCATCACCTCCCCTCCGCACCTTCGCTTAGTTTCTTAAAAAGAGGAGAGCTTGCGAGGAGTCTTGCAGGTTACTGCATACAAAAGATCCTATAGAAAGCATTATCCCAGATCAAGTGCCAAAAACACCAATAGTGAAAAACAGGAAGAGATGCTAGATTTGTAACAGAGTCTCCCAAACAGAAGATCATTTTAAAATCGTATTCTTCACATCAAATTAAAATGAGCACTTGACACAGATTTGAAAGAACCCCATAGCACATGTAGGATCATCAATCCAAGGCACAGACTTTCAAATTAACATCAGAAGTCTTCAGAATCTATGAGGAGCTTCTCACCAATCTGTGAAGTTGGGTTTCTGTCTGTTAGTCCTTAAGTTTGTTGGCTTACTACATTATTTGGGTACACAAGTAACCAACATTGGAATGAGAGAACTTAAATTTACAGAAGCATCTTTAGAACATACCAAAGCATCTCAAGTTACATTTGAAGTATAGTTGCTGATACATCAGCAAACAGCAGCCAATTTGCACACAGTTCCATAATAGCAAGTGAGGTAAATCTGGTTTGGTGGCATTGATTAAAAAAGGTACAAGTACTGGATGCGACTCAAGAACCCTTTTATTCACTGAATTCTACATGTGCTATTCTACATCCCACCAAGCCAAGTTCTGTAACACATCACTGTTTAAATTCAAGGACTTTTTTTTTCCTCTTTCCCCCCCCCCCCCATCCATTTTCAGGGACATTCCTTAGGGCATAATCACACAACGTGAAGTGAAAGTATTCAGCCATCCCAGAATGATCTTCTAGAAAATGCACAGTTCCACTTTCAACTTAAAGATCCCTTGAAAAATCAGAAAACCCATGCGCTTGAAATGGCCAACACCCTCCTTACGAGCAGAGGCTTTTCGAAATGCTTGGAAACTACTCCTGGCCACTTTTACAATCAGTACAAACTTGAATACTTCAGAAACATCAAATACAAAATGCCAATGAAGTTCTATGTTAGAATTTAACAAGTATCCTGCTTATACAAATGTCCTCAATTTCAAAGAATTGTGGTGAACAGACATTTAAGCAATGTTTAAATGCTTATTCCAGTCACATACATTGCTTCATCTATCTTCGTCTTGCCTGTATATCTAACCGCCACTTAACACAGCTGGTGTTTATCATGCCATTTGGATTATCCTGGTTTACTGTAGATTAAACCTTTAGTGCCATACAAATGTCTCGAGTTATTACAACATTTCATTCCAACAACTAATATTATGCCAGACAGTAAATTGTTAAACAGAAGACTTCAGCCCCTTTGCTTCAATCCCTCTGCAGTCCCTTTGCAATAAACTCAGCACAACTCTATCAAGAGAGATTACTTTTGCAGTTCTTGGCAGTTTGTCACTTAGCTCTTGCTCTCACTTGTCTAACTTCTGTTGATTCCTCTTGGGGGTTTTCCTTAAGCAGTTTGAATGACTGGCAAATGTTAATTTGTCAGTATGCTCAGCCTTCTTGCTAAGATTGCTTGCTGACATAATGCATTTATCTCATCTGAAACCTATTTAAGTTCTGAAATTTCTCCTACTCGGTGACATTTTCTTTTCACCATTTCTTCTTCACTAATCTTTTGTCTGTGATGCTCCAAATGTGCTTCATAACATGTGCTTGCAAAGACTGCGCAATGGAGAAATTGTTTGGAGTTTACAAAACAAAAATGGGGAAACTGCTTATCTTAAACTTTCAGGGACAGCCAACATGGACTCATAATACATTCAAACCCGACAAGCTCAAGTGAATTTTTTGAAGAGGTCACTGAAGCAGTGGACAGGGGAATGCCTACAGATGTTTTTAATGGAATGCCAGGAGGCATTTGATAGAAGTCTCACATAAGGTGGATGCTCACAGGAAGGAGTGAAAATTACTAACAAGGCTGGGAAAATTGGTTAAGTGCAGGTGACAGAAACTAGGCATAATAGAGGTACTCAAATGGGCAGATATGACCAATGGTGTCCAATAGATTTGTGTTAGGGCTTTAATTATTTACATTTTTTTTGCGACTTGGATAATAGCATAGCAAGTCCAAATTTGCTGAAGACACACAGTTTGGCAGCATTCAGGACAGTGTAAGTGATAACATAAAAATTTCAGAGAGATTGATAGACTAAAAGAATGGGCAAAATTGTGGCAAATAGAAATCAAATTAAACATGTGTCAGGGTATCCATTTTGGACCAGAAAAGGATAGATCAGGGTATTTTCTAGATAGTTTGAAGTTAAATACAGTTTGATGTCTAAACAGACTTGGGATTTCAGGTGCATAGATCTTTAAAAGGTCACAAACAGGTACAGAAAATAAACTAAGAAAGCTAATGGAACGCTGGCCTTTAAACCTAAAGGACAGAGTACAAGGATTCAGAAGTTATGCTGCAGTTACTCAAAATCCTATTGGACTCCAGATCAGGGCACTACACCTTGGGAAGGATATAATGACTTTGGAGGGATTACATTGTAGGTTTACAAGAATGCTATCTGGACTTCAAAGATTAAGCGGTGAAGAGCGATTATACAAATTAAGCCCTTTTTCTCTAGAATTAAGACAGGTTAAGGGATGATCTGATTAAAGCCTTCAAGACTTTAACAGAAAAAGACAGGTAGATAAACTATTTCCATTGGGTGGAGATCCTAGAACTGGGGCCAGTGATCTGGCTCCAATTCTCATGCTTGAAGGAGGGATGCTAGGAAGCACTTCTCCCCACAAAGGGTGGTAGATGCTTGGAACTATCTTCCACAAATGGCAGTGGATGCCCAGTTGTTAGTTTTAAATCTAAAAATAGATACATTTGTTAAGCAAATTGAGGGATATGGGCCAAAAACAGGTACCTGTATATGGAGTTGCTATAACCTCAAATGGTGAAACAGGCTCAATGGGCTGAATGACCTACTCCTGTTCCTACATAGTTCCTTCCCAGTACTTACATTGATCACTCAGATAATCATTATGCATTGTTATTCAAAAGGTTCCATTGATTGAAAATTATTTTCACACCAGCTTCATCAATGACAATACAAAGAGTAACTCGACAACATGAAGCATCCTTGTGATCCTGTTTTGCTATGTAGACTCTGAAGAATACAACTCTATCCCTTACAGGAACAAACTCTGCAAATTCAGCCTAAATACTGACACTGGCAATGAGAAATGTGATCTGCTAGCAAAACATCCCCTTAGGATTTTTATAAGCCCATCACCAATGGAATCTCTCTGCACCAAGAGGGACTAGTAGAGGGACAGAACTTCTGATAAGAATGTCTTTGGTGCAGAGACAGATAATTTGAAAGAAATGGCTCTAGGTGAAATGCCAACAAAAAATATTTAACTCCCCCTGAAAGGGCTTGCTATGATTTGTTGTCTGAATTTGAGACAGAAGAATTGACACTACTGATTTCACGACCCAACCCATATTGCATCAGATGTCCAGCTGCTTCTGGGTGTTTCAATCATGAAAGCATTTACACCAAATTAAATTAAGTCCAGAGCCATCTCTCACTCAAGCTGCATAGCAGTCTCCTTTCTGTTCAATCAACTACAAATTTTAGGTGCACTGACTAACTTCTGATTGAAACAACACATCTAGTATGTTTAAGAAATTAAGCAGAGACAAACCTGGATGAAAATCAATGAATTTGGAAACTTGACACAAATATTCAAACAGTAGGGTGCCCTTACATTTAGTGATATGCAAAGAACCTGAGTGAGCCACCAGAAATGTCCAAACTGCAGCTAACTATTCACTTCAAACATGCACACATCTGTATCCTCCCAGGCAGAGAACAGGTTAATAATTAGTTCACGATGTATATTCTCTGTGGTTCAGCTGAGCCATGAGTTGATATTGCACAAGACCGTATTCACACCAAGATTTCCCAAGCGCTATTTATGAAAAGGGCAGTTTAATCTTAAGCATAGGTTAAACCCGTTGACAACTACATAATCAGGACTTGAATTTTGCTAAAAACCATTTTGTGGTTTGGAATGCTGCACTCATTATGATACTTAAAAGAAATACTAGCATGAAAGGAGAATATTTTTATACAAATGAACAGAGCATGCTAATTGGTTACCAAGTGGCCTGTGACTGGTAAAGGCAGTGTCATAGAGAATGAGCCAATTAAATAATGACTGGTAGTTAATTTGTCACTACTTTCAGCCTTCTAATAATAGTTAATCTTTGCTTAGATTTAAACCAGGCAGGTTGATTATAATTGGTCAAAGCAGATACAATAGCAACATTTAAGAGGCAGCTTGACAGATCTTATGCCCGAAACATAGATTCTCCTGCTCCTCGGACTCTGCCTGACCAGTTGGGCTTTTCCAGCACCGCACTCTCTACTCTGATCTCCAGCATCTGCAGTCCTCACTTTCTCCCAGATATATTAGTAAGCAAATAATATAAAGGTAAGAAAGGTTTTTAGTTTTGAAAGGCATCATGTGTCAGCGCAGTCAGATTCATACAGCATGGAAACAAATCCTTCAGTCCAACCCATCCTTGCCAACCAGACATCTCAATTTGATCCAGTCCCATTTGCCAACATTTGGTCCATTTCCCCCAAACCCTTCCTATTCATTTACCCATCCAAGTGCATTTTAAATGCTGTACTTATACCAGCCTCCACCACTTCCTCTGGCAGCTCGTTCCATATATGCACCACCCTCTGTGTGAAAAAGTTACCCCTTAGTTCCTTTTTAAAATCTTTTCCCCTCTCACCTTAAACCTATGCCCCCCCATTTTGGACACACCCATCCTAGCAGAAAGGGAGGACTGCAGATGATGGAGAGTCAAAGTTGAAAAAGTGTGGCATTGGGAAAACACAGCAGGTCAGGCAGCATCTAAGGAGAGTCAACATTTCAGGCATAAACTATTCATCTAGTAAACAGACTTTGGCTATTCATCCTGTCCATGCCTCATGATTTTTATAAACCTCTAAAAAGGTCATTCCTCAACATCCGATGCTCCAGGAGAGAAAATAAAAGTCCCAGCCTATTCAGCTTCTCCCTAGAGCTCAAACTTTCCAGTCCTGGCAATATGCTTGTAAATCCTTTCTGCACCCTCTCAAATTTAACGTCTATCCTGTTCTTCTGCAGTACTGTTCTTTGTATGCACATTATCCTGTGCAGCAAGTATGTATTGTTTGGCTGGAGTGTTCACATTTTTTGGTCAGGGGCTACAACATTTTGTTTGCTGGCATTATTACTGCAAAGTTTCATTCAACCATAGACAGTATTGCATGGGTTGATATTATGTACATATACCTAACACTAATTAATGTATGATCAAAGGAATTAGACACACCTAGCACACTTAAGTGCACACAGACTCCTACCAGTGAACTTTTTCTTATTGCAATTTTAGTGCAGGTTGTTTAGTTTCCATCTGGTTTTTTTTGATCTGGTAACAATGTTAACAAACAAACTGATTCAGTTTATAGACCTTGAAAATATTGCTTAAAGTTAAGGAGTTTAAGACAAAGGGTCAAAATTCAAGGACTTTAAAGCTCATTGAATCCAATGAGCAGATGTTGCAAGTGTGTCATGTAAAATTAAGTGGTTTAATACAAGTGTTTTAGGGATTCCTGGGCATTAAAGAACTTCTACTGAACCTTTTCACTTGGTCTGCACATTTGTCAAAATAAAATACCCGCAAAAGGTGAATTCTCCTTTCTTCTCATGAAGAATTAGTACAGCGAACTTCAACACTTGGCAGGGTGGTGTAGCCCGCTTTCTATTTATATGTTTGGGTTTCCTTTGGAAATAAATATAAATAGAAAGCAGGCTACACCATCAGTGCTTCATTCAGAGGCTCACTGACAATGTTACCTAGTATGGTGACAAAACTTCTGAAAACGAACCTTCCAGCTCAGCGAGCAAACCTACATCCTGAAAACATTAATTTTTAATTCTGGGCAAAAATGTACTTGAGAAAGGTAAAACCTTATCCACACTTCAACTAAACAACATACTTTGAAAGCTTAAAAACATTAGGGATGGAAGTAGATAGCCAAAGGAGTGCCAACATAAAAATATTGTAGTTTTACCTTTAACAGCCTGCTTGAGCCCCATGAAGTCTCTGGGATTGAGCAATGGACGAGTATCAGGCAAATTAATCATCTCACGCAATTCCTTAAGAGAAATAAAAGAATGCAACAACTTTATTTTCAGCCCATAGAGCACTCTATCAAGAGTCCTTTTGAGGATTAAAACAGCATAGTTAATGATGAATGAGAATTTTTAAGCAGGAAATGAAAGACAGAACGTTTTGAATTTCCTGAAGACATTTGATAAGGTGCCACATGGGAAGTTATTGCACAAGATAAGAGTTTCTGGAAATGGAGGCAACGTGTTAGCATTGGATTGGTTAACACACAGGAGAGAGGAGAGAGAGTCGGGACTAATAAGTCTTTTTCAGGTTGGAAAGATGCAATGGTGGAGTGCCACAAGGATGAGTCATGGGGCCTCAATGACTTGCTATCTACACAGGGGTTCCCAATTTAAGAATGCTCTTGTTTAAGAGCACAGTTTTATATACACTTTAGCAGAAAGAATCAAAGGCAAACTATTATAAAACTGGAGACAGACTCAAAACAATGCAGTAGAGGGAGATCAAAGTGTTATTTTGAATCAAAAGCAATGTGCAGCAAATAATTAAGATAACAAATGAAAATTCTGGTCTTCATTGCTAGGTTAGAATTTTAAAGCAAAATTCTTCTTTCAACTGGAGGGGCCTATGGTGAGATGACACAATGTGGGAGTTGAGGCCTGGGGCAGATAAGCCATCATTTAGTTGAATGGTAGGGTTAGCTTGAGGAACTGAATGGCCTACTCCTGATCCTATGTTCTTATAGACAGAATACAGTGAAGATATGGAAAGCTCCTCTAATTTCAAATACAACAAATTAGCACTGGTAACAAAAGAAATTGGAAGAACTTTTGACCCAAAGTCAAGGGCATCTCCAAGTTTCACCACTACTGAAGAAAGAAAGGGAAACCGCTAAGTTATTGCAACTCAAATTTCACTCTAGCAACTCAAAAGCCTCTAAAAATACTCTGGACGGCAAGTGTGGTTATCTTTGTCTGGGTAGTGATCATCAATATAAACGCAAGTGAACTGGCTATGCTGTAAAACACAACACACGGTTCCTCATCTTCTTGTCGTCAGCACAAATTAAAATAAAAGTTAATTATGAAACACTGGTAGGTTTGTGGACAACAGCATCAGTTATTTGAACAGACAAGGCTTACCAGGCTGCAAGTAAAAGCATGCTTACACAAGGCATTTATACTGTAATGAAACATGTTAACTTTATAAAGTACCATACCTTTATGGTAAAGGCAACCTGGAGGGGTCCTCGTCGCCCAACTAGTAATACCCGCTTCACCTTACTAGTTGCTATAGCCTCCAACGCATGACCAGCAATATCAGTTTTCTGTAAATACATAGAATATATGTAACATATTTATATTTATTTTACACACACTCCACAAAAATTACAGTTAGAACATTCTGAAGAGGAATACTACTTAAAGCTTTAGGAGAACTTTGTCTAATTCACTCTGTATAAGAAAATATTTGCATACATTGCACATATGAATTCAACGCATTGCAATTTCATCCTCCCACCAGCTTTCATTTTCCAGCTGCTCAGTTGAAACCATCCCCAAACCACTATTTCTCTGCTCCCCAAACCAAATCTATTTTTACAACACACCCAAGGTTCTATTTAGGCAAACACACTAAGTTGATGGCTAGGTACGAATAAATATGGTGGACAGAGAATCAAAACTAGCCACTGGTTTCCTTTTATGTAGAAGGACTCAAGCAGTATCAAGGAATTTAAATATTCTCTACAAAACCCTGCCTTTTGATTAATCATTTCTTAATTGTCACAAACAGGATAACATTTAAGACAGGAATTCACAAACCTTAAGTACATCAATGGGAGACAGGAGAATCCTGGCCACATCCAATGCCACATTTCCATGTCCCAGGATGACTGCTGTCTCACTGCTCAATTCAGGATTCAGCTTCAAAAGAAAGAATGTATGATAAGATTTTAACCTCTTGTATTTGAAAAGCAATCTCCTTAAGTAATACTAACTCAACACCCAACAGGTGGAATAAAAACAAATAACTATGCATGCTGGAAGTCTGAAACAAAAACAAAAATTGCTGGAGAAACTCAGCATCTGTAGAGAGAGAAAAACAGAGTCAACATGTGAGTCCACTGACACTTCTTCACAACTGATAGTAGCTAGAAAGAGGCAGTAGATATACTGACTGGGGAGGTCGCACAAAGAGAAGGACACACACAGAGAAAAGGTTGCATGACAGTATAAAAATTGAAAGTATTGCAGAGGTTGTAAATCAGAAACAAAAACAGAAACTGCTGGAAAATCTCAGCAGATTTGGCAGCATATGTGGAGAGAAATCAGAGTTAGTGTTTCGGGTTCAGTGACCCTTCCTCAAAAGATGTTAGTATGTTAGGGAGAAGGGAAAGCCAATAATGGAAACCATAAGTAAGTGAAAATGGTTTGGGTGTGCTGAAAATAGCTCATGTCATGACAGGGGTGTGGGGATGGGCAAGATACACGGATACGGATGTTCAAGTTGTAAAATTATTGAATTGATATACAGTCCTGAAGGGTGCAGGGTCCCCAAGTGGAAATAGAGACACTGTTTTTTCAGTTTGTACAGAGTCTTGCTGGAACATCGTAGCAGGTCCAAGACAGAAATGTTGACCAGGGAACAAAGTGTATGTTGAGGTGGCAGGTATCTGGAAACTCGTGTTTTTTTTGCAGACAGACCATTAAGTGATTGCTTTGCAGAACACCAATGTGCGTTTTGTCTCCCAATGTTCAAGAGATCACATTGCAAGCAGTGAATACAGCAGACTAGATTGAGTGAAATGCAGGTAAATCGCTTCTTCACCTGGAAGGTGTGTTTAAAAGTCTTAGATTGTGAGGGAGGAAGGTGGTAAACAGGTCGGTGTTGCACCTTCTGTAGTTTCATGGGAAGGTGCCATGGGAGTTGTTGGGAGCAGAGAGGAGTGGACCAGCGTGTTCTGGAAGAAATGGTTCTTGTGGAATGCTGACAAGTGATTGATGGGTAATGCATCTGGTGGTGACATCCCACTGGATGGGACAGAAATGGGTGGTGCAAAAATCCACAAACAGGACTACCTGGGCAGTCTAATTGGTTCTGCCTGTCCCTGCCTCACATGAACATCCCTTTTCCTACTTTGATGCAATTATTTCCTCCCCTTGTCCAATCCCTTCCCACTGTATCCATGATTCTTCTGACCCTACATGTCCCCATTCACCACCACCACCCTCTGCTTAGGCAAACTCACCCTCATTTTGAACAACCTCCCCTTGAACTCCTCTTGCTTTCTTCAGATCAAAATGCGTGGCCCTGGCTACTCCCTTTGGCCCCAGTTATGCCCATCTTTGTGGGGTACATGGAACATGTCTGCCTTTTCCCTCCACCAAGGATACCCCACTATCGTGGTTGACAGGGCCCTTAGCCATGCCCAACCGATTACCTTCACTCCTTCCCTTCCCTCTCAAACATCAACAGGGACTCTCCTGGTGTTCCCTTTCCATCCCACCAGATCCACATCCAAAGGATCATAAGCCATCATTTCTATCACCTCTAGATACATTCCACTCCCCTCCTTTGTCAGCATTTTTCAAGGACCATTCTCTCCAGGACACTGACCCACTTCCCGACATCACAGAAATTATGACACCTGCCTATTCAATACCTCCCAAGGGGCCAGACATACCAGGTAAGCCAGTGATTTACCTGCAATGTGCTCAACATAATCCACTGCATTCTCCACATAGGGGAGATAGAACACAACTAGGCAACCACTTTGCAGTGAGCATGTAAGTGTTTTGCAAAAAAAAAACATGAGCCCAAGCTTCCAGTGCCTATCACTTCAACAGACCACCATGTCCCTGGCCAACATTCCTATCTTGGGCCTGCTGCAGTGTTCTAATGAGACTCAGCACAAGTTCATTTTCGGTTTGGGGACCCAGTTGCCTTTGAGACTCAATATCTGGTTCCAATTTTTAGGTTTAGGTTTTGAATACCCATATCTTTTATACTTATACTTTTTGTACATAGCCCACACTGTTGTGACATGAACTGTTTTCAGATATTTATTGTCCCCATTATCAACTTTTCTTCTTGGGTTATAGTCATTTATCCTTTTTTTGTCTAACCGTCACTGTCTTTCTCTGCTCCATCTCCACCTATCCACTGAGTTCTCCCCAATCCATTTTCAGCATATACTGACACCACCTTTTCCTAGTTACTATCAGTTCTGAAGACTTGAAACATTAACTCTGCTTTCTCTCCACAGAGGCTGCCACATGTACAGAGTTTCTCTAACCATTTCTGTTTTCCGATCCACCTTCTGGAAAAAATGGATAACAATGCAGCTGAAGAAAACTTTGGTCAAAGTTAAATTCCTCAAAAAGTTGCCATTTCCAGTTCTAGACTGCCTTTCTTCCAAAGACAAACCTATAATTCAACAGTATCCCTCCTGTACAGACAGATGAGACAACACCAAACAGAAAAAAAAACATTTCTATGTCAACACAAGGATGACGGCTGGGTTAAAAGTGATATTAGCAACAGGTTTCAAGTTTACAAAATTAAAATTGAACAATGGCAAACCTGAGCAAGAGCGCTATTTGGAAGTACATGACTTTCCAGACCTCTGATTTTATTTGATGTCAGCCACTGACCAGGAGGATAGTTAAATAATTGGATTTTACACAAATCTTCATTTAAAACAACCCATAAAAAATTATTTCATTCATGGCCCTTATCAATGTCCATTTCTCAAATAGCCTTGTTCAATTTCTTCACGTTTAACAGCTGCTGCAATTGCATATGTAAGAAATCAAATATTTCCACTGCCTCAGACAGCACTGGTCTCCAATAAAGGAAATCATGCTTCGAAAACTTTATAATGAGTGCACACTGGGCTTTATATAGTTTTTCGGATTTCCTTCAAAACTAATTAGTCACTGGGGTGCATTAACCTTCCAAACAGCCATATCTGATTGACATTCATTCAGAGCCAGCTAAATGCTCAAACAATGAGAATTCTGAGAAATATAAAGTGGCCATTAAGTTGCCCCATTATTAAAGATCACCAATCTTGTTGGATTCTCTCAGTAGTTTCAACTGACAAGCCAATTCTATTTTGGTTTTCCAAATAAAGCAGGGAGGGAACCCATATAATTATTTAAAATGTGGTTAAAAAAAAAAAGCTCGAATTCCTGCCAACTAATTTTAGTTATCACCTAGCTTCAACTACCTTGCAAATTTTGTTATTAAAAAAAAAGAACCAGAAAAATACCCTCCAACAATTAGAGATAGTGATCATCAGCATATTGAGATATAATGTAGTCTTGCCAGTTAAACTTACATCTTTGTTTTCAGGTAAACCGTTGTACCAGCCTACAAATGTTCTTGCAGAATAGACACCTAGTAGATTCTTTCCAGGAATGTCAAGTGTTCGATTAGTTTCAGCTCCATAGGTCTGTCATGACAAAATTTTTTTTAAACTAGCATATAATAAAAAAATGTTTGCATCTTTATGCTAAAATAACAGGTACAAAGGCTTAATATTGGAAAAAAAAACATAACTGAACTGCAATGGTTGAAATCTAAAGAAATAAAAGTGACAGCCGTACATCAAGGATCAGTATTCAGAATTAGTGTAGACAAGATGTTTTATATTGTATGTCAGGAGACTGACGAATATTCAACAATTTAATACCTTCTTACCAGTACCAGTGCATGGTATGCTTGTTTCAGTTCTTCTATGCTTACATCCTTTCCAACAGTAACATTGCCATAAAATGAGCAGCGGTCATGATGTGCTGTCTGGGTAAATGCATTGATGACATTCTGCAGGGTGGGAAATATTATGAACACACTGATCACTAAATGTGGGCCATAAAAGGAATATTCAAGTAGCACAAAAAAAGTTAGGTTATGATATTTTCATATTTGTGCATCGTTGTCTTAGATTTTGAAAGAGTAGAGGTAAGAACGGCACAGATGTTTAATGATCAACATTCACAGGTCTTCATTAATAATTCAAGAAACTTGCCACCTCTGTACTGCATTTGGTGCTCACTCCAATCAATTGCAGGCAACTTACTGCACCACACATTTTAAAATGAATTCCAAAAAAGTCCTTGAAACAAAAGGTAAACTTTTCTAGATTTATTTTATTACTAAAATATTATAGGTAGACATCTGCAAATCACTATTTATAACCTTGCAGATTACATTTGTGAGCAGTTTTGACCAGAGGTGCAAGGTTTCAGCATTGGATAATGTCACAACGCTTGCGTGTACCACTAAATCATAACAAGCTCAAAAGATAAAACGTTCAAATGATAAAACTAACTTCTAGTCATAAAAAGGTTTATCTTGCAGTATATAAGCAATACCAGGAAGGTATATATGGAGAGCAGATAAATGAATTCAATAACCTAAGGCAACATTTCATATATAGGGACTGCATCTTACCAAATTTGACACCAAGAAACAGCAAACATTACAGAATCATAATTAAGCCAGTATAAAAGTCAAAAAGAGGTAGAGACCCTCTTTAATTACACCAATAAATAGAAACAGAAACAGAATCAGAGTGGTCAGTCACCTTTATTTGACTTGGACACAAAACTACCTCAATTTGTTAGATATGTTGTTTCGGGCAATTTCAATTGTCTTATCTACATTTAATAAACCATGTTTCATTAAGTAATGGTTTTGAGTATATATCTAGACTTCAACGCTGCAAATTACTCCATGTACAATAAAGGGTGGCAGCAGGATCCTGTTCAATGCTAAACTGAACTGAACGAACCTTCACTTCTGGATGGTCAGGGGCAACACCAAATCTCACAAGGCCAAATGGGACAGGCAGTTTCTCATAGATGTCAACCACAGATGATTCATAGTACTGGAACACAAGAATAAAGATAGCAAATCATTTATAGTGACTGCCCCCCTCCACTCAAACAAATTATATATTGCAGCAATCTGATAAGAAAAAAAACAGTAAAAAGTAAACTATACTAAATTACACACTTTCACCCTCAATACTTAGATAAAACTCCACCTTCTGATTTTAGGAAGTAAACACAAATGTTAAAGGCATCTAAATCCTGAAAGAAGCAATTATCAGAAACATTCAAGCCTTTCCCACAAAGCTGACAGAGGAAGATTCAGATCTGTATCTCAATTAAATAACAAGAACTATTAAAATCTCTGTTTGAATCCAACAGGGATTAAAGAAGAGACTGTCTGTGCACAGAACTTTAAGCTTATTCTTTATAAATGTGCTTACAATTTTGTCATGCAGACAGGCCCAGGCATGTTTATCCAGTGCCAGTGTAAGGGAACAGAGTTAACTTGTAGATTTGGAGTCAAACCATTGGGTTAATAAACGCATTCCTTCAGCTTCACACAAATACAAGTCAGAATGAATTCCCCAAACTCTTTTACTCAATTATGTCATATAATCCTTTAGAAATAATTAGGAAGAGGCATTAATTATATTGTATTTAATTCATTAAAAATAGTCAACAGTAGATTACCCCCATTATTAATAATGGAATCATAAGAGTCAGAAAGATGAACAACATGGAAACAGACCCTTCAGTCCAACTCGTCCATGCTGACCAGATATCCCAACCCAATCTAGTCCCACCTGCCAGCACCCGGCCCATATCCCTCCAAACCCTTCCTATTCATATACCCATCCAATGCCTCTTAAATGTTGCAATTGTACCAGCCTCCACCACATCCTCTGGCAGTTCATTCCATACACGTATCACCCCCTGCGAGAAAAAGTGGCCCCTTAGGTCTCTTTTATATATTTCCCCTCTCACCCTAAACCTATGCCCTCTAGTTCTGGACTCCCCTGCCCAAGGGAAAAGGCCTTGTCTGTTTATCCTATCCATGCCCTTTATGATTTTATACTAGGCATTTTAATCAATTCAAGCTAATAAATACAAAGCAATAGTGGCCTGTATATACAATCAAACAGCATTAATGTCAAATTCTCATTACTCCCTGCACAAATTCTAAAACCAATAGTGAAGGCAGCATTTGGTACACTTTCCTTTATTAGTCAGAGCAAAGAGTTGGGAGATCATGTTACGGCTGTACAGGTCATTGGGTGGCATGGTGGCTCAGTGGTTAGGGACCTGGATTCAATTCCAACCTCGGGTGATTGTCTGTGTGGAGTTTGCACGTTTTCCCAGTGTCTGAATGGGTTTCCTCCGAGTACTCTGGTTTCCTCCCACAAACCAAAGATGTGCAGGTTAGGTGAATTGGCCACGCTAAATTGACAATAGTGCAGGGATATATAGGTTAAATGCATTAGTCAAGGGTAAATGTAGGGTAATAGGGTAGGGGAACAGGTCTGGATGGTTTACTCTTCAGAAGGTGATATGGACTTGTTGGGCCAAAGGGCCTTTTTCCACACTGTAAATTCTATGATTACTGCATGCAATTCTGAGCTCCATGCTATAGGAACAATGTTGTGAAACTTGCAAGGGTTCAGAAAAGATTTATAAAGGATGTTACTACGGTTGGATAGTTTGAGCTATAAAGGAGAGGCCGAATAGGTTGGGGCTGTTTTCCCTGGAGCGTCGGAGACTGAAGGTGACATTGTAGAGGTTTATAAAATCATGAGAAGCATGGGGAGGGCAAGTAGGCAAGGTCTTTTCTCAGGGGTGGGGAGGACATAGGTTTAGGGTGAGGGGGGAAAGATTTAAATGGGACCCAAGGGGCAACATTTTCACACAGAGAGTGGTGCATGTATGGAATGAACTGCTAGAGAAAATAACGGAGACTGGTACAATTACAGCATTTAAAAGGCATCTGGATGGGTATATGAAGGGTTTAGGGGGATATGGGCCATGTGCTGGCAAACTGGACGGAATTAGTTTAGGGTATCTGGTCGATATGGAGGAGTTGAATCCAAGGGTCTGTTTCTGTGCTGTATATCTCTATGACTCCATATTGTCACTTCATTTACAAACTGGAACCAAGCATAAATTTAGTTGCTTTTTTTTTCAGGAAAACTGTGCCAATCTCTTCCTCAGAACCATAATTTCACCTCTCAGATGGCCATTCCACTCACTGACCCTGTGCCAGCTCAGTGTCAGTTATCTAATTAATCCCAGCCCCTTACTCTTTCCTTATGTTCCATAAATATATACCTTGTCATCGCTTTCACGCAGTGCATTCCAGATCACTAACTCTCTGCCAAAAATGTTCTGTCATTACAGGTCTAGTCCATTTACCTTCAATCTGTGACTACAGGTTCCCTATCTTCCTGCAAGTGAAAAGAAAAAATGCTATAACAAAATAATTTGTGATTTTATCTTCATCTAATCTCCTCTTTACATTCTCTAATCTAAAGAGAAGACCCTTGTCTTTATGTGAAGTCTCTCCACATAATTGAATTCCCACCTCTCTGCCATTATTTGAATAACTCTTTCCAAAGGCTGAACGCATTCTCTAATTGTGCCCCAATCTCTTCTACCCTGCACTTCTGAATTTTCCATTCTGCATGCAAGCCATGATAGAAAACGTCAGTATGCTGTTAATAATCCTCTCCTCCCTCAATATGTACATATTGAGATTTCCATCAGACTGCGACCAGGACCAACAATCTTGGATGATTTTATTCTCTCCCCATTCCAGGTAGATCTGAGCCACTAAGGCCAACTATAAAAAACTACCGGTGCACAAGTGACAGGATCACTCCGCAGTTGCAACAGATTAAACCAAGGACATTTCCAATCTGAGAGATCGGTACAACATCGGATGACGCACCAACCATTAAGTCTCTGGTGAAAACCCATGTACAATACTTCCTAAATCAATAACTAGGAATAAAAGGGGTCATTCCGCTCTTCAAGGCTCCATAAATCACTCCATTTACTCAGCTCAATATCCTTTAAAAACACTGACTTAACAAGAGATTTATCAACCTTAGTTTTGAGAAGTTTCAACTGATCCCCAACCTCAGACGTTTTGAGGGCTATGCTATTCCAAGTTAGCATGGAACAATATTTTTGTGAAGATGTCGAGAGTAGGGAATTTGGAGAAAGCAAAGAATACAACTATTCTCACTTACCAGTTCCATCACTCTTCCAGTAAAATGTCCAAGACCCAACCGGTGGCACAGTGGTTAGCACTGCTGCCTCACAGCTCCAGAGACCTGGGTTCAATTCCTGCCTCAGGCGACTGACTGTGTGGAGTTTGCACGTTCGCCCCGTGTCTGCGTGGGTTTCCTCCAGGTGCTCTGGTTTCCTCCCACAGTCCAAAGATGTGCAGGTCAGGTGAATTGGCCATGCTAAATTGCCCGTAGTGTTAGGTAAAAGGGTAAATGTAGGGGGTATGGGTGGGTTGCGCTTCGGCGGGTCGGTGTGGACTTGTTGGCCGAAGGGCCTGTTTCCACACTGTAAGTAATCTAATCTAATCTAATCTAATCCAATCCAACCATTCACAACCCCCTTGGTGTCCCACTGGTCTGGAGAGGAGCCTAATTCAAACCAGCCATTACTAATACCCTGTGAAATGTTATTATATGTTAAAAGATGCTACATATACACAAGCTGTTACCTAGTACTGTGTACTACACTAACTTGAAAATAAATGCATTATACAAAAATTTACCAAAAGCAGCTATAAGGGTTGCTTTTATGTGAGATTACCTTAAGCAGATGCTGGGCAGTGTAGAAACCTGCAGGACCACTACCAACAACACAAACTTTCAGCTGAGTATCTGCTCTGGAAGACAAGCCTTGGACTCCTGAATTGAAAACAAAGATTTACTTGACTGCATCAATTCACAGTGAATTCAAAAACAGTTTGCACTGCAAGAAACAGATTAAGTTAGCATGTTTAAGAAAAGCACAGCCATGTTACATATACATGTGCTTCATACTCAGAGTTAAATCTAGTTTAGGAAGATATAACAGTAAGACTTGATCAATACCCAGGTTTTGCTTGACATGTGTCAACTACCATTCACAAAAGTGACGAGCAACATCTAGGTTCAACAAAGAGCAAATCTAATTATTGCCCTTGAAATTCAAAGACATTACCATTGTTGAATTCCCAAGAACATTCTGGGGACAGGATTAACCACTGATACAGAACTGTACTAGGCATATGAATGCTGTGGCTAAGAATCCTTCAGCAAGTAACTCACCTAACTGCCCAAAGCCTGTCTACTATATGCAAATGCACATGTCAAAACAGTGTAATGATTTGGGGTCTTTGATGCAGTAGTGGTGTTCCTACCTCTGGACCAGAGGCTTGGATTTAAATCCCACCTGCTTCCAACATGTCATAATACACCTCATCAGGTTAATAACAAAAAAAAAGAACATAATGGAATGTTACCCTCTTGCTTGGATAAATGCAGCTGCGGCAACACTCAAGAAGCTCAATATAAAGCAGCTCAGTTGATTAGTGCCAGCACATCCATAATCTCCACCACTAACAGCAGCAATGTATATCATTTACACAGTTCACTTCAGAAATTCATCAGTGATCCTCAGACAGCACCTTCCAAACTCATGACAATTTCCAGATAGAAGGACGAGAGCAGCAGATGCCAGGGAATACCATTATCTGCAAGCTCACCTCCAAGCCACTGACCATCCTGACTTGGAAATACATCACTGCCCCTTCAGTGTGGCTGGGTCAAAATCCTGGAACTCCCTCCCTAACAACATAGTGGGTCTACCTAAAGCATGTGGACTGCAGTAACTCAGGGGAGGGCAGCTCAGCACTAGTTTCTCAAGGGCAAGTAGAGATGGGCAACAAACACTGGCTCAACAACCCACTGATCTTCTTTTAAAGCAAGGCAGGATGTTTGACAGCAGCAAAGAGAAATAAAGAAGGACATACTTCGACATCCACAAGAATCTGAAAAGCAGACGGGGGCAATCAGACCCACAATACAAGTGAAAATCACAGACACACTTTAGGGCACAGTCAAGAGACAAAAGTTACAGCAAAGGCAAATTACAGCGGATTGCACAAACCCCAAGAGGGAGGATGACCCTCCACACCAGCCTGTGTCCACCCCTCCACACCAGCACCAGCCTGTGTCCACCCC
>NC_057733.1:8607605-8624636 GCF_004010195.1 Chiloscyllium plagiosum
ATAAGTTAAATATTTTACTTGGTGCAGGCTGCACAGTTCACACCTGATGTATAAGTTAAATATTTTACTTGCATGCTGCACTGTTCAAACCTGACGTATAATTTAAATATTTTACTTGATACATGCTGCACAGTTCACACCCGATGCAAGTAAAATATTTAACTCATACATCGGGTGTGAACAGTGCAACATGCAAGTAAAATATTTAACTTATACATCAGGTGTGAACTGTGCAGCCTGCACCAAGTAAAATATTTAACTTATACATCAGGTGTGAACAATGCAGCTTGCACCAAGTAAAATATTTAACTTATACATCAGGTGTGAACAGTGCAGCTTGCACCAAGTAAAATATTTAACTTATACATCAGGTGTGAACTGTGCAGCATGTAAGTGAAATATTTAACTTATACATCAGGTGTGAACTGTGCAGCATGCACCAAGTAAAAAAATTTAACTTGTACATCAGGTGTGACAAGTGCAGCATGCACTAAGTAAAATATTTAATTGATACATCAGGCGTGAACAGTGCAGCATGCAAGTAAAATATTTAACTTATACATCGGGTGTGAACTGTGCAGCATGTATCAAGTAAAATATTTAACTCATACATGCTGCACTGTTCAGACCTGATGTATATGTTAAATATTTCACTTACATGCCACACTGTTCACACCTGATGTATAAGTTAAATATTTTACTTGCATGTTGCACTGTTCACACCTGATGTATAAGTTAAATATTTTACTTGGTGCATGCTGTACTGTTTCTAAATGATGTAGCACGGAAACAGACCCTTCGGTCCAACCAGTCCATGCTGACCATAATCCCCATCTAATCCTAACTGCCTGCGCTTGGTCCATATCCCTCCAAATACTCTTATTCATGTACTTATCCAAATGTCTGAAATGTCTTTTTAATGTAACTATACCTGCATCCACCAGTTCCTCTGGAAGTTCATTCCACACATCTGCTGTGTAAAAGAATTGCCTCACATGCCTTTTTAAAATCTTTCTCCTCTCATCTTAAAAATATGTCCCCCTCGCCTTGAAATCCCCCATCCTAGGGAAAAGACACCTGCCATTCACATTGTCTTTGCTCCTCATGATTTTATAAATCTCTATAAAGTCATCCCTCAACCTCTTATGCTCCACTGAAAGACATCCCAGCCTAAAAAAAGTTGTTTGTGACATAAAATTAAACTTCGCATTACTGTAATATTGCACAATTATTTTTACATCTCCAAACTCTTCCAGCTCAACCTGATAAGATAATCCTAATCGCCAGACAGAGAGGAACTGGATCATAGAGTCTCTATTCAAGATTGAAGAGAATCAAAAATGTATCGCCTTTCCTTAGAAGCCAGTTTGCCTAAAAGTTGTAAGCGGGAAAACCTTGGAATTGCGAATGAAAGAGGAACTCGCTAAGCATCCAGATAAAAGTACAGAACTGTAACTTGAAGCGACCAACAAAGGTTTGGGTGGAAGAGGTAAAACAAACTGTTTCCACACCATTTCTGTGTAACACAGACCTCTGGCACCATACATCAACCACTTTCAGCACCACAGTGCTTATAGTTTCACTTGGTGCCAGGCTAACTCAAAGGAAAGAAATGCATTAGTTGATCAGAATATCCAAGGAAAAGAATTGTTGACAGTTACTGAAAAATAATCAGTCAAGGGAGTGTATATTTCCAACTGCAAAAGAACCATATTTTTAACAGTAACTGGAGTTTATAACCACTACAATGCCTTTTCTGGGCAAACAGCCAGAAATGCTCAAACTTAAACACGACCAATAAACTGCACGGCCAGAGAACAGAGTGTCAGAGTAAAGTTGTGCTTTAGAGAGGAAATCTGATTTCAAACAATAATAAAGTAATTTTTTATAAGGAGCAAACATTGAAATTCCAATTATAAAGGATTGGAAGGATTGAGGGCGGCACTGTGGCTCAGTGGTTAGCACTGCTGCCTCACTGTGCCAGGGACCTGGGTTTGACCTCGGGTGACTGTGTGGAGTTTGCATGTTCTCCCTGAGTCAGTGTGGGTTTCCTCTGGGTGTTCTGGTTTCCTCCTACAATCTAAAGATGTGCACGTTAGGTGAATTGGCAATGCTAAATTACCCATAGTGTTCAGGGATGTGTAGGTTCGGTGCATTAGTCAGGGGTAAATGTACAGCAGTTGGGTAGGGGAATGGGTTTGGGTGGGTTACTCTTCAGAGGATCGGTGTGGACTTGTTGGGCCGAAGGGCCTGTTTCCACTCTGCAGGGATTCTATTCTATTCTATAAGCAGCCAAAGAGTAGCACTACTGATTTAACAGACTGAAGAAACAAAGATTATTAAGTATCACTTTGTTTTCAAAAGTACTATTGTATGTGGTCAAGCTTCACTTGTTTCTTTTATTTAGATGGAAAAGCTCTGTAACTTTGGCTTGTGAAATACTCAGATCAGCATTTAATATCCCATTCAATTAAAAAGACTGTGTACAGTGTATGATTATGGTTGATCCAGTATATAAATTACTGTAAATGAAGTAATTTAATCCAACAGGTTAAACAACTATGCAAGGACAGTTTGCCAAGTAGGATAACTATCAAATTGTAGGGTGGGAAAAATCGATTCATTTCTGGCAACTTTTATAAAACCTGTCAAGAGTAAAACTATTTAAGAAAAATCTCAAAGTTCTAACACGCGCATATATTTATTTAGGTGGTTCAAATAATCACAACATTACCATTACGTAATCATGTCTGTGGTGGTTAACCTTATTGTAAGTTTGAAAAAGCATGTCTGCTAGCAACATTCACATGTTGCTCATTATGTTTTCTCGTTTTCAATCATGACAAAATATTATCACACGTAAAGACGTGTTCATGCTTTTCTACAGTATAATGTCATTTCTTCTCCTTTAT
Organism: Chiloscyllium plagiosum; assembly: GCF_004010195.1. NCBI lineage: Eukaryota > Metazoa > Chordata > Chondrichthyes > Orectolobiformes > Hemiscylliidae > Chiloscyllium > Chiloscyllium plagiosum. The sequence continues at coordinate 8,610,518 of NC_057733.1, forward strand.
TGTCCCACTCCAGAGAACTGAACATTAAAATTTCAGCTGACATACCTGCACAATGCTGAGTGCTGTACAGTCATAGTCATTGAGAAGTACAGCACGGAAACAGACCCTTCGGTCCAACTCATCTATGCTAACCAGACATCCTAAATAAGTCATTTTCCAGCATTTGGACCACATCCCTTGAAACCCTTCCTATTCATATACTCATCCAGATGCCTTTTAAGTGTTGTTATTATACCAGCCACCCCCACTTCCTTTGGCAGCTCATACATACACCACCCTCTATGTAAAAAAGTTTTCACTGACGTCCTTTTTAAATCTCCTTAAACCTATGCTCTCTCGTTTTGGATTCCTTTACCCTGGGGAAAAGACCTTGACTATTCACCCGATCCATGCCTCTCATAATTTTATAAACCTCTATAAGGTCACCCCCTCAGCCTCTGATGTTTCAGAGAAAATAGCAGTACCTCATTCACCTACAGCAAATCCCCATCTGGTCTCTCAGATAGCAATATAAGATCCTATTTTGAAATGGAACAGGAACATTTCTCCTGGTGTCCTCGCCAACATTTATCTTGCAATCTATATCACTTAAACAGATTATCTGCTTGTTATCTCATTACCACGTGTAAGACCTTGCTGTGTATAAATTGGTTGTTGCATTTCCTATGTGACTACACTTCAAATGGGCTTAATTGGTTCTAAAATACTTTGGAGTCTTCTGAGGTCAGAAAAGGTGCTGTATAAATGGAATTTTAAATTAAACAATCCACACACTTGAAAATATTATCATTAAATAATAAAGACCTGGTTAATACAGTTTTGGTGCATATAAAATTTAACTAGTTGAGACCGATGACATCAAAAGCATGGATTTAAGGACTGCCTTTAAAGTGTACCAAACTTTTTCACGGAATACAATCTGACAAAAATTGACACCTGGTAAACAAGAAGATATTAGGATGGCGTGATTAAAGTCTTGGTCACAGGGTGGATTTAAAGGGGGGGGGGGGGCTTGAAGGGAGGAGAAAGGTGAAAAGGCAGAAACTACAGCAACATCATCTACTCGAATGGAGAAACAGAGTTGAGGGTCTGCATGACTTAATCTCTTTCCATTACTCCCACAAAGATTTAGGAAGGAAATTCCAGAGCTCATGGCCTAGAAAGTTGAGGGTTTGGCTGCCAGAAGTGTCCAAATAGAGTTGTGCATGTGTATAAGATGGAGGTCTGGGAGTCAAAGTATCAGACAAGATACTAACAAAAAAAAAGTTTGTTGTAGCTGTGAATATACACTATACTGTGTAACTATCAAGTGAACATTGAGTGATTATAGAGATGATTAAATAAAATATGTATATACTGTAATACTGTAATTACTGTATGTGTTAAATATAGATGCTACTGTAGATATCATTGAGTAAATAAATACTGACAGGATGAACCATCTATGTACAAGAGAAGGAAAATGGAGGTGGGCACTGCAAATGGCAGACTGAAAATTAGCAGTTCTAAATCCTAATTGATGAGAGATCTAGTGGCTACACTCCCTTGTTCATCACTGGGCTGTGAGTAAATTCCATCCTCAACTGCACTGAAAGTCTCTTTGACTATTTGGCCTGAAGTAAAATTTGTTCGTATACTCTCTGTTCACCTCTTGACGTGTGTCCCACCACATCATAAAATTATTGCTAGTTTGATAATCTCCAGGTCTTTAAGTGACTTAAAAGTTGAAACTTTGGAAAAGTCCATATATATATATATATATATATATATAATATATATCAGATAATCAGGCATAGTTATCCGAATTGAGAATTCCAGTCATGGGACAAGATACATATTGTAGAACATTACCAATGCTGGATAGAATACTCAATCAGACAAGTTGCTTCAGAGTGATAGTTTAGTTTAGTTGGTGGTCGTGATAAACATGGGTTACTGATTGTTGAAAGAAGAAAAGACTAAGGAAGTAAGGAGTTCCCATAGTTTTAAGGAACTAAAACTAAGGAATTTGAGTAGGAAACCATACAGTAACTCTTAACTTTAGTAGATTTTGGAAGTTTGAGAAGGAAAAAGGATTCAGGGCTTACTCTCTTGGCTTACTCATTTAGTGCCTATCTGCAGGCTCATGCATCCATCCCTGTCGTTCCTTGCCGTTCCAATTAGTACAGTCATACAGCCAGGCAACTTGCCTTGCTGCTCAGAAGTCCTCAATCTAGTGGGCAGATTCATGCTGTATGGCAGTATACTACATCACTCACACACCTACACCAAGTGGTAAGCAGCTTTTGAGGCAAACGCACATCATGTGCAACAAGCAGGCATTCACAAATCAAAGTCTTGGAAGAGTAGTCCTCACTGAGATCCATGGAGGCACTCAACAGCTAGCAATTTCTTTCACAGTTATCTCAGGGCAGTCTCCGATACCAATCCAGGGGATTGCTCACGTATCCATTCAGTGTGAATTCAGTCAGAGGGTCCTTGTCTTTGCATTCCTGCAAGGTCAGAGCTAATACAGTCATGGAAAAATAAAATCGATGAGTGGGGGGGGAGTTCTGGATCCTTCTCGTTCTGGGATGCCCAGTCAAATCACTCAACAGGGTGGACCATAGTCAGTTTGTTGGGTCCATCCACAGAAACAAAGGCATGGAGAGGGAAAGCCAACAAGGGGAGAAGAGACCTGGCAAGATATTCTTCACAGGACTGGGAATGTAATCTCTGGGGAAGACAGGGTTACAATTGTGAAAGGGTGGCAATACTACCCTACAATGGGGTGATCAGATAAAGCACGGCTGGAAAAGGGGTATTGCAAAGGAGAACAGGGTCATGCAGGGTCAGGAGCACCTTGGCTTTAGGGTTGTGAAGAGTGTGTATGACCATAAATGGCATGGTCACCTCATATGCCAGGGCTAGGGGCTGAAGTGGGCAGGTGTAGATGCAAGTAGGCAGGTTGTGTGGGAACTTGGGAAAGTGAAAAGACTGTGGAGTTTACAGAATGGTGTATTAGGAAGTGGATGTGGATGTCTGGGGCCTCACTAACACATAGAGTCAGAAGCTGGAAGCCACTGCTTGAAGTGTGCCCACTATTGCCTTCTATTGTGCTGGAAATTGAAAGTGTGTAATGGACAAGAAAATGGTTGTGACCAGACTTGGAGTGGGAGAGGTACATGACTTGACCTGTGAGGGAGGGGGCTGCAGCATCAGCCAGTGTTCACTCGAATTATCTCACCGGCTGTCTCGGAGGCAACTTTCAGAACCAGAAATCAACGCCATGGCTTTTCAACACCGTTTGCTGTGTACAGAACATTGGAGCAGCCACCCAATGTTGTAAATGAGATAGGACTCTTAATGGAGAAGAACATGGCACACAGACCCATGTAGGGTCCCCATTTCCTGACTGTCCTACTACATTGCCCTCCTTTGTGCATTGACACCAATGCTTTTTGATGTGGAAGCTGTGAAAGAATGTTGCATGAGGAGGATTGAAGTTGTCAGTATGACTCAATGCCATGTAAACACATTGTTTCTCTTGTTTTTGAATAATACACTAAGCTCTCACACAGACCTCCATCCATGGAACCTCACCTGTGGCCATGAAGTGACACTAAATGGTGTAACAATGCCACTCAGCCCACACAAAATGACTAACAACCAGATGGATTGTTGAAACGCATTTTACAAGCCATTGTCACTTGTGTCACCAAAGTGCCCTCAACACACAATTTATTTCTCCTCTCCCTCCAACTCCACCTGGTTCTGCAGATCGGCGGACAGGAACCTGCTCAGCAATGGAGCCCAGTAGCCCTTGACATTTGGTCAGGCTACCCCTGGGGCATTTGTTTGGATGGCGCCAACATGTGGAAGGTCTAATTGCCAGAGGGAAGTCAACCCTCGTTGGCTTGAACTTGCAAGGGTCAGAGGGGTCAGGCAGTGTGGTGGAGGCCCCAGACACTTCTGAAGTACCCAAAGAGGAGACTTCTGAGGTGCTTGTTTGTGGTTCCTCCTGGAGCTGGGTGCCTCCTGGCAGTTATAGAGTCGTAGAGATGTACAGCACGGAAACAGACTCTTCGGTCCAAGCTGTCCATGCCGACCAGATATCCCAATCCAATCTAGTCCCACCTGCCAGCACCCAGCCCATATCCCTTCAAACCTTTCCTATTAATATACCCATCCAAATGCCTCTTAAATGTTGCAATTGTACCAGCCTCCACCACATCTCCTGGCAGCTCATTCCATACACGTACCACCCTCTGCATGAAAAAGTTGCCCCCTAGGTCTCTTTTATATCTTTCCCTTCTCACCCTAAACCTATGCCCTCTAGTTCTGGACTCCCCGACCCCAGGGAAAAGACTATTTATCCTATCCATGCCCCTCATAATTGAGGGTGGTGCACCTGGAGTGTATCTTGAGGACCAATGGCTGAGTGGAGGGGTGTGGAAGGGTACCCCCTCTCCAGTTGACCCTGAGGATGCTGGCCTGGCTCTCCATGGCAGCGCCAACCTGTCCATGGAGGCAGTCAGCTGGCTACATGACTGCTGCACTGCTAGAGCTTCTGGACAATGATGGCCATTGACTCCCACATCGCTGTCTACTGCTCCTGTGCATGTCAGCAAAGTTCCAAAGTCCCCACAGGCTCCTCTCCCACCTGAGGGCTGAGCAGGTGCCCAGTCTTCGGCAGGCTCTGAGTGTCAACTTCCTGGGACTTGCTGGCTGTACCTACACGACATAAGCAAGAGGAGGTTCTGCAGTCAGTGATTGGAAGTCATGTACAAGGAATGATGCTGACGGCAGAGTTAATATGAGAGCTGCATCGGAATTAGGAGTGGTAATCACTCGGTAGGTGAGACATGGATGTCTTTGCATTCCTGCAGGAATGGTCCCGGTTTTCTCCTGGGAGGGCCAGGGTTCTCTCCTTGTAGGGGTAAAGAGCCAAATGTCAGGTTCCCTCCCTCCTTCCTCACCTCCCCCCCATCCCCATCTGTACAGCCTCACTCTGCCCTATTATTGGCTGTCTTCTCCAATGATGAGAGGAAGCAAGGGATTGAGTGAGGTCAAAGTGTGTGGCACAGATGTTAGTGCTGATGCAAGTGGGGAAAGAATATAAGGGTTTCTGAAGGAATGTGAAGGCAGCACAGAGGGCAAGTAGATATTGCGTTGTGTTTGAAGGACATAGGATTGAGAGCAAGTGTGGGAGACTGGAAGAGCATGAGTCCAGATGGGAAGTTGGTGCAGTAGCAGAGATAGAGTGAGTGTGAGATAGCTCAGAAGAATGTGGCAATTGCACTGGTGGCAGCAGAAAAGGTCATTGACCTTCTTTCAAGTCTTTGGCCATTCCTACTGACTTTAGAGATGGCACTGACCTCAGGGCAGGCTGCCAGGCACTGGTGACATGGTCTCCTCTGCTGGTCCTCTGGGAAAAGAATTTCTTTTCCTTAAATGACTCTGTCCACTAGTACCTCCAGATCCCCATTGGAATCCCTGCACCATCTCCTATTCCTCCATGTACAGAGACTGTGAAAGAATAGGGATGTTGCATGAGGAAGATCAAAGTTGTCAGTATGACCCAATGCCATCTAAACACGTTTCTCTTGTGTTATGAACCAGGTCAGACCCCTTCAAAACATTTCAAGAAAGTAGCCCGGGCCCTAACATTGCTCGTTGTTTTAAGCAGGTGTAAAGTGGATATTCCAGGAATTATGCAGCTGGCCCAACCACTTAGGTTTAACCAAAACCGACTTTATTTGCAAGGTTACCGAATGAAACGCAAACAAAAGAAAACAGAATACAAAATAACTTAACTTATCCGAAAACCCAACAGATTATCCCAACTTAATGATGCTGTTCCAAATACTTGTAACAATCACCATAAACACTCCTTGGCAAAAAAGGTAAAATCAAACTCAGGGTCGTACAGGAGAGAGAGAGAGAGAGAGATGGCAGAGGGATTCAGCACAGAACACATTCTTCCATACAACTGATTCTTTGACCAGCAGTCTCAAAACTGACTAACTAGTAGCTCTGAACCCAAACCAGAGAAAGCGGAGCACAGAGAACTAGCCACTCCCCTTTCATTGTATAAGTGTTTCTTTTAAAACTTAAAAGCTTCCTCAAGTAGTTCAACTCCAGACATTTTGGAGCCTGTGCCTTTACGACCTCCTGAAAAAAGACAAGGACAATATAACCTTGTTAAAGGAGCAACATCATCACGCTTGTTTCTGAATGCCAGTGTTTGGCTAGGTACACAGTGGCCTTTTAAAGATGGCACAGGTGCAAGAGATGTTGGTCTTCTGGCAGGTATCTGCTGAGTGGTTGTTCCAAGAATGGCACATGGCACAATGGTGACGGTTCCATAGAAGATGGGATAGTTTATTAATGGGGTGAGTTTGGTAAGTTATGGTGAGAATCCTTCAAAAAAACTGTGATACAACTTCGAATTAGCCTAATAAATCTAAGATTCAGCGCACTTGCATGCAATACTCAGAAATCTCTTAAAGCATTTCATATATGGTGGATGTGGGCACAGTTACAAAGTTTAAAAGACACTTGGATAAGTACATGAATAGGAACGGTTTGGAGGGATATTGGCCAGGTGCAGATAGGTGGGACTAGTTTAGTTTGGGATAATGTTCGGCATGGACTGGTTGGACTGAAGGGCCTGTTTCTGTGCTGTATGATTCTATGACTCTATATGTAATAATTAGATTGAAGTTCCGTGATTCTTAACAAGCAGACTAATGCAACACAGAAAATTATTATAAATTGTGGGATGGGATCTTTTACATTTATTCAATTTAGTAAACAGACCTCAGTTTAACATCTGATCAGAAAGATAGCACCTTTGGCAGTTCAGCTTTCCTTCAATATGGCACTGTGTTGTCAGGCTGAATTTTGTTGTAAATCTAGGAGTGAATTTAAAACCACAACCAAAACCTTTTTTTAAAGATGTTTTCTGCAGGATGTGAGCATCGCTGAGAAGTCCAACACTTATTGACTCTCCCTTATTCCTCCTTAAGAATGTGATGATGGGCCAACTCCCTGAAACATTTCAGTGCATGTGGTAACTGTTCTGTGTGATTGAAAAGTTGTTTCAGAATCAAGTTATGGTTTTACATCTTACAAATTACTTACAGTGTGGAAACAGGCCCATTGGCCCAACATGTCCACACCGACCCGCCAAAGCGTAACCCACCCAGACCCATTCCCTTACATTTACCCCTTCACCTAACACTACAGGCAATTTAGCCTGGCCAATTCACCTAACTTGCACATTTTTGGATTGTGGGAGGAAACCCAAGCAGACACTGGGAGAATGTGCAAACTCCACACAGAGAGTCGCCTGAGGCAGGAATTGAACCCGGGTCTCTGGCGCTGTGAGGCAGCAGTGCTAACTGCTGTGTCACCGTGCCACCCATGGAGTGACATATAGGCCAGACTACATATGAAGGCAGATCTCCTCTGCTAAAGGTCATTAATGAATCAAATAGACTTTTACAACAATTGATGAATGTTGTATGGTCGTTCCTGATGAAGGGCTTATGGGAAACATCAACCCTCCTGCTCCTCGGATGCTGCCTGACCTGCAGTGCCTTTCCAGCGCCACACATTTTGACTCTGATGCAGCAGCATCTGCAGGCCTCACTTCCTCCTCCTAACCATTACTAAGACCAGCTTTCAATTCCAGATTTATTAATTGAACTTTAAATAACATCAGATGCCATGTCTGGATCTGAACCCACATCCCCAGAGAATGAGGCTAGAATCCTGAATGACATGATCACTACACTATCATCGCCCCCTAAAAATTACAAAATGGATCTGGAACATGCAAAGTTTTTCAATGATGGTATCAGAACAGAGAGAATATGTTTATCAGGAAATACTGAACAAGTTGGGGATGCTTTCCCTAGAGAAGGGAACGCGGATTCAAAACTTAAAATTATGAAAGGGCTATATAGGATATAGAAAATAAGTTTCCATTGTAGGGCCATTGATGGAAGGTAATCCCGAAGAAATCCCATAAGAAATTTAGAAGTAACTTTTGAAATTAGAGAGAGTGGTAAGAGTGAGGAACTCACTACCATGTGGAAGAGTTGAGACGGATGGATTTAAAAGGAAACTTGATAAATACATGAAGGAGAAAGGAACAGATGGGATATATTGACAGGATAAATTAAGAAAGGTGGGAGGGGCCTTGTCTGCAATCTGAGACCAACTGGTCCAAGTGCCAAATTCTGTGTTGAATTATTTCTATAAATCTATTTCAATGCCAGCACAGACAGATAGAGGGCGCAAAGAAAAATGCAGAGAATTTAAGACCAATATCTTGGCAGTGGGTGTTTATGAAACAGCTGTCTCAAGACCAAAAAGTCACAAGTTAAAAAGTTTCTTTTCTTTAAACAAGCATTTCATAACTTCAATGGAAATACTCCTAAAGGTGAGATCACCATTATCCTACCAAACCATAGAGGTGCTCCCTCATTAGAAGCAGATGAATAAAGGTGGTTTAACCTGAGGGTCTCCATGCCTCAGGCGAGGTTAGAGAAGGAGAGTGCTTCATGGGAACCTTAGTTGGCGCAGGAATTGAATTTATGTTGCTGGTATCACTCTGCATTGCAAACCACCTGTCCCACCAACACTGAAATGATGATGTTACTAAATTTACTGTAACTCGACACAAGTTTTTTTTCTGAGAGTTGTACAATTTCAGGGCAATCATATAGTTTTTATTTCACTTGTTTGGATAAAATTTTTAAAAAGTGTAACCTGGCTGGGAACATCTGTGCTGATCTGTACTGTCCTTTACCTGTGTTTTCCAACAAAGAATAATGAAGATTATACATCATCTGCATTCTGCAGGCTTCCTTGTCCTGAAATCTAGTTTTCGTATTACAGTAGGTCTAACACACAATAACAGTTTAAACTGCCATTGTATTTTGATTGGGTCATTCCTAAAAGAAATACCTTGAACTTCATGTGCAATTAAATTCACATTCTTAATCTCAATGTTTACTATTCTTCCATATTGAAAGAATTAGGGTAGAACAGATAAAGCTGCTAAATAGCACAGGCATAAACTGTTAGGTTTGCCTTGCTTCTTACAAACTTGGGATCCACTTTGAGGTCATAGAGTCATTGAGTTATAGAGATGTACAGCACGGAAACAGACCCTTCAATCCAACTCATTCATGCCAACCAGATATCCCAACTTAATCTAGTCCCACTTGTCAACATCCAACCCATATCCCTCCAAACCCTTCCTATTCATATACCCATCCAGATATCTTTTAAATGTTGGAATTGTACCAGCCTCCACCACTTCCTCTGGCAGCGCATTCCATACACACACCACCCTCTGCATTAAAAAGTTCCCTCTTAGGTCTCTTTTATATCTTTCCCCTCACACCCTAAACCTATGCCCTTTAGTTCTGGACTCCCCCACTGCAGGGAAAAGACATTGTCTATTTATCCTATCCATACCCTTCATGATTTTATAAACCTCTGTAAGGTCACCCCTCAGCCTCCTACACTCCAGGGAATACAGCCCCAGCCTATTCAGCCTCTCCCGATAGCTCAAATTCTCCAACCCAGGCAACATCCTTGTCAATCTTTTCTGAACCCTTTCAAGTTTCACAACCTTCTTCAGATAGGAAGATCAGAATTGCAAGCAATATTCCACAAGTGGAAAAAGTGAGGTCTGCAGATGCTGGAGATCAGAGCTGGAAATGTGTTGCTGGAAAAGCGCAGCAGGTCAGGCAGCATCCAGGGAACAGGAGAATTGACGTTTCGGGCATAAGCCCTTCCTGAAGAAGGGCTTATGCCCGAAACGTCGATTCTCCTGTTCCCTGGATGCTGCCTGACCTGCTGCGCTTTTCCAGCTACACATTTCCAGCCATATTCTACAAGTGACCTAACCAATGTCCTGTACAGTTGCAACATGACCTCTCAACCCCTATACTCAATATTCTGAACAATAAAGAAATGCATACCAAACGCCTTCTTCACTATCCTACCTACCTACAATTCTACTTTCAAGCAGCAATGAACCTGTCAACGTGTTCTATTTGATGAATGCATTTCCCTCCCATCTGTAGAACTACACGTTGAGTCATATGCTAAAGTTTGAGGCATCTGTTGCAAAGGCGCAATAGGGAAAGGCAGTTGTCGACAACTCTCCCACTGTGGTGCACTGAGAGTGATAAATAGTGTAAAAGCCATCATGTTGCAAGTTTTACATGGAATGAATATTGCTGTAATGTCAAATAAATAAAATAAAGATACTGGAGATCTGAAACAAAAACAGAAATTGCTGGCAAAACTCAGCAGGTCTGGCAACGTCTGCAGCAAGAAGCAAGAATCAAAATGCAGACTGAGTGACTAGAACACATATTCTGTCTGCTAAAATGACCCTGAGCTTCCAGTTGTCTGCTACTTCAACACAGATGGAAATGTGTTGCTGGAAAAGCGCAGCAGGTCAGGCAGCATCTAGGGAACAGGAGATTCTCCTGTTCCCTAGATGCTGCCTGACCTGCTGCGCTTTTCCAGCAACACATTTCCATCTCTGATCTCCAGCATCTGCAGACCTCACTTTCTCCTGCTACTTCAACACACCATTGTGTTCCCTGGCCAACATTTCTATCACAGGCCTGCTGCATTGTTCCAATGAGCCTCAGTGCAAGCTGTAAGAACATTATTTCCTTTTCCACTTGGGGACCCTGCAGGCCTCTAGGACTCAACATTGAGTTCAATAACATTAGAGCCTGATTCCAGCCTTCCAAATCTGGTTATGACATTGGTTACGTTTAGAACAGTTACCCACTCTCAAGTAGTCCAAGACCTATTATCACACTGAATAGATTGCATTCATACAGCTCATCCATTTTATCCTACTCTTAGCTCTTATTATCACTTATTCAGCTTTTCTTCTGTCCTGGCCTGGCAATTATAAACTCCTTGCTAAACTAACACTTTCATATCTCTTGCTCTCTGGGCTCCATCTCCACCAATCCCCTCCATCCTAACCCCTATCCCGCTAACTGTGGCTTCAGCATAAATACATTTTCCTAGCTGCTAACAGTTCTGATAAAGGGTCACCGGACTTGAAACATTAACTCTGCTTTCTTCCCACAAATGCTGCAAGATCTGCTAAGTTTCTCAAACAATTTTCATTTCTGTAATGTCAAAATCTGTTGTGGAAAACAAAAGCTCATTGTATATGGGGTAACATATTGGTATGGGTAGATGATTGGTTGGCTCACAAGAAGAAGGGGGTAGACAATTTTTTTTCAGGTCGGCAAGACTAAATGAGTATAATGCCGCAGGAATTGGTCCAGGGACCTCAATTGTTTACAATTTACATAAATGAATTGGATCGAGTGACAGAAAGGTACAGTTGCCAAATTATCTGACAAAACAAAGATGCATCAGAAAGTTAGTTATTTGGAGGTAATTAGGGACCTACAAGAAGATATTGCTAGATTAGATGAGTGGACAAAGATCTAGAAGATTGATTCGCATGCAGGAAAATGTGAAATTGTCCCATTTAGCAGGAAGATCATCATATTAGAGTACAGTAACTATATTTGTCATTTCTACCATATACAGCTGGTACAATAAAAACCGAGACAGGACCAAGCTGCTATATGAATACACAGACTATACAAGAGTACAGTCATACACATACCCATACCAGTCATACCCATACCAATATGCTACCCCATGTACCATGAACTTTTGTTTTTCACAACAGGTTTTGACATTACAGAAATGGAAATTGTTGGAGAAACTTAGCAGATCATAGTCATAGAGATGTACAGCACGGAAACAGACCCTTTAGTCCCAACTTGTCCATGCCGACCAGATATCCCAACCCAATCTAGTCCCACCTGCCACCACCTGACCCATATCCTTCCAAACCCTTCCTGTTCGTATACCCATCCAGATGCCTTTTAAATGCTGCAATTGTCCTAGCCTCCACCACTTCCTCTGGCAGCTCATTCCATACATGTACCACCCTCTGAGTGAGAAAGTTGCCTCTCAGGTCTCTTTTATACCTTTCCCTTCTCACCCTAAACCTATGTCCTCTCGTTCTGGATTCTCCCACCCCAGGGAAAAAACGTTGTCTATTTATCCTATTCCATGCCCCTCATGATTTTATAAACATCTATAAGGTCACCCCTCAGCCTCCGACGCTCCAGGGAAAACAGTCCCAGCCTATTCAACCTCTCCCTATAGCTCAAATCCTCCAACCCTGGCAACATCCTTGTAAATCTTTTCTGAACTCTTTCAAGTTTCACAACCTCCTTCCGATAGGAAGGAGACCAGAATTGCAGGCAATATTCCAACAGTGGCCTCACCAATGACCTGTACAGCTGCAACATGACTCCCAACTCCTGTATTCTATATTCTGACCAATAAAGGAAAGCATATGAAATGCCTTCTTCACTATCCTGCAACTTCACTTTCAAGGAGCTATGCACCTGCACTCCAAGGTCTCTTTGTTCAGCAACACGCCCTAGGATCTTACCATTAAGTGTATAAGTCCTGCTAAGGTTTACTTTCCCAAATGCAGCACCTCACATTTAGTTAAATTAAACTCCGTCTGCCACTTCTCAGCCCATTGGCCCATCTGATCCAGATCCCATTGTAATCTGAGGTAACCTTCTTTGCTGTCCACTACACCTCCAATTATGGTGTCAACAGCAAACTTACTAAATATACCTATTATGCTTACATCCAAATCATTTACAAAAATGATGAAAATGGCCTCCAGTCTGAAAAACAACCCTCCACCACGACCCTCTGCATTCTATCTTTGAGCCATTCTGTATCCAAATGGTTAGTTCTCCCTGTATTCCATGAGATCTAACCTTGCTCACCAGTCTCCCATGGGGAACCTTGTCGAATGCCTTACTGAAGTCCATATAGATCACAACTACCACTCTGCCCTCATTGATCCTCTTTGTTACTTATTCAAAAAACTCAATCAAGTTTGTGAGAGATGATTTCCCATGCATAAAGCCATGTTGACTATCCCTAATCAGTCCTTGCCTTACCAAATACATGTACATCTTGTCCCTCAGGATTCCCTCCAACAACTTGCCCACCACCGACGTCAGGCTCACTGGTCTATAGTTCCCTGGCTTGACCTTACCATCTTTCTTAAACAGTGGCACCACATTAGCCAATTTCCAGTCTTCTGGCACTTCACCTGTGAGTATCGATGATACAAATATCTCAGTAAGAGGCCCAGCAATCACTTCTCTAGCTTCCCACAAAGTTCTAGGGTACACCTGATCAGGTCCTGGGGATGATCCACTTTTATGCATTTCAAGACATCTAGCACTTGAATATCTTACTAAATGTCCTCTGTAATATGGACATTTTTCAAGATGACACCATCTACTTCCCTACATTCTATATTTTCCACATTCTTTTCCACAGTAAATACTGGTGCAAAATACTCATTTAGTATCTGCCCCCATCTCCTACAGCTCCACACAAAGGCTGCCTTGCCGATCTTTGAGGGGACCTATTCTCCCCTGAGTTACCCTTTTGTCCTCAATGTATTTGTAAAAACCCTTTGGATTCTCCTAAATTCTATTTGCCAAAGCTATCTCATGTCCTCTTTTTGCCCTCCTGATTTCTCTCTTAAGTATACTCCTACTGCCTTTATACTCTTCTAAGGATTCACTCGATCTAATCTGTCTATATCTGACATATGCTTCATTCTTTTTCCTAACCCTCAATTTCTTTTGTCATCCAGCATTCCCTATACCTACCAGCCTTTCCTTTCACCCTAACAGGAATATACTTTCGCTGGACTCTTGTTATCTCATTTCTGAAGGCTTCCTATTTTTCAGCCATCACTTTATCTGCAAACATTTACCTCCAATCAGCTTTTGAAAGTTCTTGCCTAATACCGTCAAAATCGGCCTTTCTCCAATTTAGAACTTCAACTTTTAGATCTTGTCTATCCTTTTCCATAACTATTTTAAAACGAATAGAATTATGGTCACTGGCCCCAAAGTGCTCTCCCACTGACACCTCAGTCACCTGCCCTGCCTTATTTCCCAAGAGTAGGTCAAGTTTTGCACCTTCTCTCGTAGATACATCCACATACTGA
>NC_057733.1:8630765-8651816 GCF_004010195.1 Chiloscyllium plagiosum
TCCCACCGCGCACCTGAGCGTCCTCCAACTGGTGTACTACGTCGGGTCCGAGCACCGCCGTTTTGAGGCGTCGGATGGCGGTGGCCACGTACTGGACGTCTACCGCTGCCCTGCCTGCTATGTCCTGCGGCAGCGTCCAGCCCAGGCCCCCGGCACCCAGCACGTCCCCGACCCTGGTCACCCTCGCCGCCGCGGCCCTCTCCTCCGACAGCCACTCGAACCCGCGAGTACGGAGGTGCGGATTCCTGAGCAACGGCTCCCTGACGAGAGGCTCCCAGCCGGAGGGTAGGCTGCGACAGCCGCTACTCCAGCCGGAGGGTAGGCGCGACGCGATTCGACCATGTTCCAGTCAGTGATCAGGTCCTGGTAAAAGACAGGCAGCGTCTTGAGGGCGACCTCCAAACCGTCACAGTCGACGAACAGGAGCTGCGTGTCGTAGTTGAGGGAAAATGTATTTATGCTGAAGCCACAGTTAGTGGGATAGGGTGTAGGATGGAGGAGAGGGGTAAATGGATTGGTGGAGATGAAGCCCAGAGAGCAAGAGATATGGAAGTGTTAGGTTAGCAAGGCATTTATAGATACCAGGCCAGGATGGAAGAAAATAAAGTGTAAACCATGCATGATAGCAGTGTAATTCCTGACAAGTCAAGACAATAGGCACAGTGATGGACAAATTACAATGTAACAATGAATAGTCATCAATAAAACATTGTTTTAGCAGCAATTCAAAAAGTCGTCCAAGAATTGTAAATGGAATTGAGTGTGATCATACAGTATTAAGGAGCCTGATGGCTCAGGGGAGGAAACTATTGCATAGTCTGGCTGTGAGAGACCAAATGCTCCAGCATCTTCTGGCAGATGGCAGGAGAGAGAAGAATTTGAATGAAGGATGTGTGCGGTCGTCCACAATGCTGTTAGCCTTGCGGATGCAGCATGTGGTGTAAATGTCCTCGATGATCTTCTCAGCTGTCCTCACTATCCTTTGTAGAGTCTTCCGATCCGAGCTGCTGCAATTCCCAAACCAGGCAGTAATGCTCAAAGTGCTCTCATTGGCCCCTCGGTAGAATATGGTGAGGATGGGGGATGGGCTTTCCTCGGCCTGTGCAGCAAGTAGAGATGTTACTGGGCTTTCTTGGTTATGGGGCTGGTGTTGAGGGACCAGGTGAGATTCTCTGCCAGGTGGACGCCAAGAAATTTTGTGCTCTTCACAATCTCCATGGAAAGAAGTGTGTTATTGAAACAGATTAGATTACTTAGTGTGGAAACAGGCCCTTTGGCTCAACAAGTCCACACCGACCCGCCGAAGCGCAACCCACCCAGAACGATTCCCCCCTTCACCTAACACTACAGGCAATTTAGCATGGCCAATTCACCTAACCTGCACATTTTTGGACTGTGGGAGGAAACCGGACCACCCAGAGGAAACCCACAGGGAGAGTGTGCAAACTCCACACAGTCAGTCACCTGAGGCGAGAATTGAACCCGGGTCTCTGGCGCAGTGAGGCAGCAGTGCTAACCACTGTGCCACCATGCCACTCACAAAGGTAATAGATTGCAGAGCTCTGAGATGCACACAGAGCTGGGCATCATGGTGCATGAATCACAAGAGGTTAATTTGCAGGCAAGGCAAGTAACTGGGAAAACTATTGTGAGGGGAATTTAGTACAAAAGTATGCTTCAGTTATACAGAGCACTGGTGAGACCACATCTGGAGTACTGTGTAAATGTTATTTAAGGAAGAATGTAAATGTTTTGAACTATTCCAGAGTAGGTTTATGAGACTAACACGAGGACTGGACAAGTTGTCTTATAATGAAAAGTTGGATAGGCTAAGGCTTGTATCCACTGGAATTTAGAAGAATAAGAGGGGACTTGATTGATACACATATATTGAAAGGTTAGATATGGAGAAAATTGGACGATCTACAGTGAAAGGTTATGTTTAAAAATCGGGGATCACCCATTTGAAATGGAGATTAATTCAACTTTTCGTAGTCAGGGAGTCTTTGGAACTGTCTTCTTGAAAATATGATGGAAGCAGAGTATTTGAGTTTTTTCAGATATGGATAGATTTTGTTAAGGAAGTGGATAGGTTATCATGGTAGTCAGGAATGTGGATTTGGCATTACAATCTGAAACAACCATGATCTTATTGAATGTCTGAGTGGGTTCAAGCTGTGAAAGGCATACTCTTGCTCCTTGTTGCCATGTAATTATGTGTGGTGAAGCAGAATGACGGACTGCAATTGAGAGAAACTGTTCCCCTTGCAACTTTATGTAAAGACAACTTTGAACAGTCATTCAGTATGCTTTTTTGGCAGTGGCTCCAATCACTCACTAACGAGAATGATTGCCCACCGAGGAAATTTCTGTCACTGGTCATGTGTTTTCTAGGTCCTGTGTGGCTGATGAGCCTGATCCGAGAGCCACAAATCTGACCACATATTTGGTAGGTGTTTCGGGGAAGTGGAATTGGTCCTTGGTTTTGAAATCGCCGGCACTTGTGTCCCGTCATACATAAGCTTCCTCCAAGTCAGTTTATTCTGACCATTGTCTCCCATGTGTTAACATGTACTTTTATAAATCTTATGGATGAAGTGTATTTTATGGGAGAGCAACATTCCTTGCATCTGAACAATAGATAAGAGAAATTTGAGCGTCTGTCTGCAATTAAGAGGATCTGAAGTCTGGCTTACCATATGCCTTTATGTTATTCTAGTTGAGAGTGTGGTGCTGGAAAAGCACAGCAGATCAGGCAGCATCCAAGGTAATGAGGGGGTGCTGAGCTGAAAGGTTGGAATTGGGATAAGATGGGGGGAGGGAAATGAGGAAACTGGTGAAATCCACATTGATACCATGGGGTTGGAGGGTCCCGAGGTGGGAGATGAGGCGTTCTTCCTCCAGCATCAGGTGGTAATGGAGTGGCGATGCCCTCGGAGGAGTGGGAAAGGGAGTTGAAGTATTCAGCTATGGGTCAGTAGGGTTGATTGGTGCAGGTGTCCAGGAGATATTCTCTGAAGTGCTCTTCGAGTAGGCGTCCTGTCTCCCCAATGTAGAGGAGACCGCATCGTGAGTAATGGATACAGTAAATGACACGTGTGGAAGGGCAGGTGAAACTTTGATGGGTGTGGAAGGCTCTTTTGGGGCATTGGACAGAGGTGAGGGCGGAGGTGTGGGTGCAAATTTTGCAATTCCTGCAGTGGCAGGGGAAGGTGCCAGGAGAGGAGGGTGGATTGTTGGGGGGCGTGGGCCTGACGAGGGAGTCACAGAGGGAACAGTCTTTACAGAAAGCGGATAGGGGTGGGTGGGAATATATCTCTGATGGTGGGGTACATGTGTAGGTGGTGGAACTGGCGGAGGATGATGCAATGTATACGGAGGTTGCTGGGGTAGAAGATGAGGACCAGGGGGCTCTGTCCTTGTTGCAATTGGAGAAGTGGGGTTCGAGGGCGGAGGTGCGGGAAGTGGATGAGATGCGTTGAAGGGCATCAACCACCACGTGGGAGGGGAAATTGTGGTCTTTAAAGAAGGCGGTCATCTGGCGTGTTCTGTGGTGGAATTGGTACTCCTGGGAGCAGATGTGATGGAGGCAGAGGAATTGGGAATAAGGGATAGCATTTTTACAGGAGGCAGGGTTGGAGGAGGTGCAATCCAGGTAGCTGTGGATGTCGGTGGGTTTGTAGAAAATGTCAGTGTTGAGCCGGTCACTGTTGATGGTGATGGAGAGCTCCAGGAAGGGGAGGGAGATGTCAGAGATGGTCCGGATGAATTTAAGGTCGGGGTGAAATGTGTTGGTGAAGTTGATGAACTGTTCAACCTCCTCGTGGGAGCACGAGGTGGCGCCGATGCAGTCATCAAAGTAGCGGAGGAAAAGGTGAAGAGTAATGTCGGTGTAACTGCGGAAGATGGACTGTTCCACGTAACCGACAAAGAAACAGGCATAGCTGGGGCCCATGTGGGTGCCCATGGCTACCCCTTTCGTCTGGAGGAAATAGGAAGATTCAAAGGAGAAATTATTGAGAGTGAGGACGAGTTCAGCCAAATGAATTAGAGTATCAGTGGAAGGGTACTGGTGGGGATGTCGGGAGAAGAAACGGAGGGCTTGGAGGTCCTGGTCATGACGGATGGAGGTGCATAGGGACTTGATATCCATGGTGAAGTTGGTTGGGCAGGAGCAGGCTGAGACGATGGGTCGGCCTGGGTAATCAGGCTTGTGGATCTTGGAAATTGGGCAGTGCGGGGTTTCCGAACTATGAGATTGAAAGCTGTGGGTGAGAGATCCCCTGAGGTGATGAAATTTCCCCTCCTACGTGGTTGATGATGCCCTCCAGCACATCTCATCCACTTCCCGCACCTCCGCCCTCGAACCCCACTCCTCCAACTGCAACAAGGTCAAAAGCCCCCTGGTCCTCACCTTCCACCCCACCAACCTTCAAATACATCACATTATTCTCTGCCATTTCCCCCACCTACAATAGGACCCGACCACCAGGAATATAATCGCCCCACCCCTATCTGCTTTCCATAAAGATTGTTCCCTCCGTGACTACCTCACCCCCCGATAACCCACTCACCTCTCCCGGCACCTTGGCCTGCTACCGTAGGAATTGCAAAACCTGTGCCCACACCTCCCCCTCATCTCCGTCCAAGGTCACAAAGGAGCCTTTCACATCCATCAAAGTTTCACCTGCATTTCCATACATGTCATTTACTGTATCTGTTGTTCCCGATGCAGTCTCTTCTACATTGGGGAGACAGGATACCTACTTGCAGAGCGCTTCAGAGAACATCTCTGGGACACCCGCACCAACCAACTCCACTGCCCCGTGGCTGAACACTTTAATTCCCCCTCCCACTCCGCCAAGGACATGCAGGTCCTGGGCCTCATTCATTGTCACTCCCTTACCACCCAACACCTGGAGGAAGAACGCCTATCTTCTGCCTCAGGATCCTCCAACCCCATGGCATGCTACATTCCCCCAGCCTCACCCCTCATTAATCTCTCAACTCCCCAACCCCCATAAGGTTCCCAGCCTCATTCCTGATGAATGACTTATGCCTGAAACGTCGATTCTCCTCCTCCGATGCTGCCTGACCTGCTGTGCTTTTCCAGCACCACACTCTCCACTCTAATCTCCAGCATCTACAGACCTCACTTTCGCCCTTGCGTTATTCTTCCCGAAATAACGCAGGAAAAACTGTAAACAATGAAACCACCAAGAGCAAGGCGATAAGTGAAGGTGCACCAATGAGAGACTCGGCACGCGGCCGTGAGAGTTCCACCAATCACAACAAGCGGAGCCGGTCGCTGCCATGGCGACGGCCTCCTGAGTGACAGGCCTCGCGGCGTTGCCATGGCGACGGCCTCCTGAGTGACAGGCCTCGCGGCGCTGCCATGGCGACGTCCTCCTGAGTGACAGGCCTCGCGGCGCTGCCATGGCGACGGCCTCCTGAGTGACAGGCCGTACGGCCGGCTTACGCAGCGCCGGAGGAGGGCGGCTTCAGGTAAAATCGAGAGGGAGTCGGTGGGCCGCAGTGACGGGGAGTGGCGGAGGGGGAGGGAGGAAGTGGAAGCCCGGCCCTTCCTCGCCTCCCTTCCCCGCCTCCCTTCCCCCCCACTTCCCGTCCTTTGTTTTCAAACACCGCGAGGCCTAGCGGCGGCCTATACAGCCTGGGGCTGGAGTGAGTTAGCGAAGCCTGCGCTGGTGACCGGCCTGGTCTCTGTTGTGGGGGCGGCAGAGAGGCGTTCTTTGTTTCATCTTTTTGATGGTGGAGAAGAGGCGGGGGGGCAAGGCTGTTTTATTTTGCAGCGGGCGGCGCTTCACCTCTTTGTTTGGATTCAGGCTCCATGTGGACTCGCCATTGAAGGCGGTGTTTGTCGGAAAAGCCGCAAAGAGGGGCAGGCAGCTGGGGCTCTGATCCACTCACGACAACCCCGGGCACTTCTCTTTATTCAGTAACAGGCCGCTGGCTCCTTGTTCAATAAAGTCTCACCCTTCAGCCTTCATTGATGAGCCTTGTGGAAGGTAATGTGTTGACTCAAGATGTTTCGCAGTGTTCGCCCCAAAAGTTTAAAAGGCGTCTTTATTCCATGTCCTAACTACATTATGTTTGTGCTTAGTCACCCACTCTCTGTTTCTGGATCGTGGTGCTTGTCCTGACATATGAGATACTGTACAGTTTTATTAAAATCCCTGCATTTTCATGTCAGCTTGCCTCAGGCTATTCTGTGTGCGATGTGACTTGTTTTCTTGCTGGGTTTCAAAGCTGCGATACCATTTCCTAATTTTTTTTTAAACACCTTAAGTTCGTTTTGACTGCTACATGAATTTTTAAAGAATCAGGACCTCTCGGCTTTAGAATGCCGCAGACGTCCAGTTTTTCATGAAAAGTTCCTTTGACAAAGGAACAAATCAGGCCAGAGGATTGAGGCCCTCCGAGATTACAACTAAATTGTTGATCCACTGTTGTCACAATGTACTTTGGTATAGAATAGCAATTTTAGCTGAACTACTAAATAGGGCATGATAAGTTAAAGTCTACGGAAATGAATAGTTTATTTTGATCCTCCATGAAATAGCATTTGTCAACTTCATTAGAAGTTTTTAAAATTTTACTTTTGACCCACTCTGTAATTTTAAAAAAACAATATTTTTTTGCGAGGGTAAAGCATAAAGTAGGTCAAAAGGTGTGAAGTCCCCCACTATACAAGGTATCTCAGCCTCCTTATCTATATATGCAGCTTCATTTCCTGCTCTCAGTGCAGCACATGTACTTTCATGTCTGTCTGAGATCACGTGAGCTGCCTTGTTCCATCCACTTAGGATGCGACTCTTCAGTGTGCTATGGTAATTAGTAGAAATGAATGAGACTCTGCATTCAGCACTAACTGAAGCGACGGTCTTTGTGTCTTGATGAAGCTCCCTGTTAAGGACAAAGGATAACGACTTAGCGGTGTGTTCTTGTTTCATAGTCCTACTGTTTGAATATTAGTAATCTTTAAATATATTGCAAAATTTAGCTGCTAAACTTTTGACTCTTAATTGCGGATCTCTGTCTTTTGATGTTCTGACTTTATGTTTTCACTGTTAGGGAACAATCTTGTGTGTAACACTGCTTGATGTTAGCTTCCATAAATGTTAGTGGAAAGGTTATTAATTTGGTAACTACAGTTGGGGTTGGGAGTTTTTTGTTGGCTTCATATTTGAAATAAGTGCATGCCTATAACTGGATTTTTTTTTCAAAATTAATCTACACAGGTAGTTTCTTTGTATAATTTTTAAAAAATATTTGGAAACCAGCTGAAAAACAGTGGATACGTTTCTCTTTCAAAAATCTTCCTCACTATATTTGTTGATAGATTGCTTGAAAATGAGTGTCAATATGACAGCTATAAAAATATTTTTGTTTTGATAAGCTCAACCTTTGTGGCTAACTCCAGACTTTATATGGTCCATTTTGTTGTATGCTGTGTACATTGATCGCATACAAATGATTATTTCTGAAAGGAGAATTTTATGATGAGACTTGAAATAAGGGAAAAACAGCAAATTGATAAAGAAATCATTTAAAGTTTCATATTTTAAAAACTAAAAACATGGAATGATATTAATAGTATAAGTAATACCTATGCAATCATACCTTTGATATAAGCTGTTGTCTTGAGAAATGGAATGTATGACTACTTAGTAGTGTGAAGATACATTGAGAGAAGTTGGCCTATTTGGATAAAGCTCACCTTAAAAATTATTTCCCAATCTAAAGATAACCGGCTTCACATTGCGTTCCATTTCATTTCAAAGCCTCAGATAATTTACTTACTTTCAAGAAAGAGAAAAGTTTAATCAGTTTCTTCCAAACAAATTATTCAGTTGAAGACCTCTTTTAAGTACTTGAAAAGTAGCCAGTGCTTTACCGTCAAAGCTACTCCTGTCCGTTGCTTTTTCAATATTCGGGTGTATGCTGAATGGTACTATGAGACGTTTAAAATGAACAGAGCATTGAGTCCTGCCCAATAACACTTTCAAGCAACATCGCGATAAACAGACAAACTTGAATCTTGTACCTTTTCTACAGATGTGGTCTTGCTCCTCACTAAATAACTGCTTTTTATTGCCTATTCAAAACTTAATTATAAAATAATCCTGGGTGAAGTTCTTGAATTTGACATGTCCTGAGGTATTCTAATAAAGGCAGTTTTTCATTGGGACTTACTCTGTAGATATAGCTACTCATAAACTATAGTGTGCAACTTCTATGAAACTAACTTTCTATGTAAGAATAATGTTGATTTATTATTTATTGATACAACTAAATATGTTTGTTTTCTTTCTCCAAGAAGCAGAGTGAAACAAAGAAAGTCCTGTAATGGAGTCGGGACAGGATCAGGCTGATGGCTTGCAAACTAGAAAGGATGACTTAATTAATTTCAGCATCCCTGTGGATTATCAGATTGATTGCTCAAGAAATCAGAGAGAGGGGCTGCAGGCGAACGATTCTCTAGAACTATTGCACAGTGGGGCCATGGATACACAATACAGTCTGTGTACTAAAAATATAGCTGAAGACCTGGAAACCAACACCGGATCGACTGTACCTCATACTGATAAGGTACACTTGGATGATGCTATTTCCAGTACTACAGTCACAGTCTCTTATGTCAATCGACCTCACCTGTTCTCTTCCCAAAGGATATTACAGCATTCCTTGCATGAGCAGCCATTGGCATCGCTCTTTATTCCATCTGTTTGCGTACAATCTCAGCAGATGGTGCCAGTCTCGTTAGATTCATCCATTCCGACCAATTTTGTTGACTCGTCATTTGAAAGCTCTGTGTTGACACAGTCTGATGATCTGGAGCCTGTTGGAAGAGGCCTTGAAAATGGAATTGACTGCAATATTATGAACCAGCACAAACTGAAGGTGCTGGACTTAGATTTGCCATTGGCTACTTCTGCAGTTCATGAGCCTGGATCATGTGATAGTCCACTCGAACAGACATTAGATACTGCTGAGGAAACCTTGTATGAACAGTCAAGTGTTTCATCTGGGTTGGAGTCACAAGACCCTGTATGCCAGTTTTCTGGAGAAATACATCAGGAAAATGAATGGCACAGTGTTGTAAGTTCTGCTGAAACTGATGTTCAAGACTCTGAAATGGTTGTAATAGAACTGACTCAGCCTTCAATGTCAGAGGACAGACCAAACAAAAAGGAACATTGTGAAAACCAAAACCTGCTGGACAGAGTGGAACATTGTGAAACACAAAATGGTACTAGTGTCTTCACTGATGTTGAAAACTTGAACAACCGGTATACAGAGGTTGAGCCTCAGCCTGTTTGTGATTTGAGCAGGGCTTGCAAAGACCAGACAAAGGTAGAAAGTGTCAATGAATGTTCAGAGGTTGTAGTACCAGATGAATCTGAAGAAAGCCTCAGTGAGGAAACATCGGATAAAACATGCCTTATAGTCTTAACAGAAGGGGAGCGTAATGTTTCCACAGTTTGTGACACAAGTGCACTAGCTTCAAACTCCATGAAAATGTCACCAAGTATGGTAAGATTAGATGATTGCCAGAGAGCATATGTGCAAAGTGTCAGGACCAATATGTCATATTATGAGGAAGCACCCAATGTATATGATGTGCTGCAAAATTCTGACGAAATAGTCCTTAGTACAAGTGATTCTACAGACCTTCATCATTTTCAGCAAACCAATATTCTTTCAGAACAGCATGTGACAACTGGAGAGTGGTCTCCTGACCAAGAAGTAGTGTTTGCATCTGACCTAAAGAATGGAAAAATACATCATTCAGAGAACAATGCTGAAAGCAGTCAAACTAACAATCTCATGGAAAGCAATTGCAACTCACCAGACAGTACGATTTCTCCAAGTAGTGGGGATCTGACACCAAATCTTAAAGTACCTGAACAGTCCCTGAGTAGTGATGATAGCTGCTTGGAAGTAGAAAACCAGATTTCTATCAGTGATTCAAATGGCGCACTGTCTGCAACCAAATTGAATTTAAAGGAGAGCCCTGAATCAGAACAGGTTGTTAACAATGTGTGTGAGGACAGCAGAAGTTCAACTTCATTCACTGAGCAGATGTTTCCTTCTTTGCAGAGGCCATCAGTTTCAGAAGGTAACCATCCTAGGATAAAGCCTTGCTCTCTTGAATTGCATAAACTAAATGTTCTTGAAACAGAAGGGAAATGTGACGTTCGAGGATATGTATTAGACCTGAAAAAAAATAATGTTGCATCGATGGCGTGCAGCATTTCTATGAGTCTCTCTTTAGCTAAGTCTGGAAAAATTGTTGAAGATAATGAGCAGGAAGATTTTGCTGAGAACTCTGAAGAAAGTGGCCAGAGCTCCAGCACTGACAATGTTTGTGAATTCTTATCTGTTCAGGAAGAGCCACAAATTTTTAACAGGCGAAAGCAAGCGTTGGTCGCCAAGCCTGATGACAGTGATGTCGTCTGCATTTCTGAGGAGGAGGAGGAGGAGGATGAAAGTAGTTCAGTTACAAAAACTGACATGCACCAGGATCAGGTACAAGCTCATGAGAATAAGAAATGGAGGACAGCAAGTCAACAACATGCGAATCAGAAGAAACTTGCAGATCAACCTCTACAAAGTGATGATAATGCTGAGCCCAAGCATTTTGAAAGGAAGATTCTTCCACCAAGACAAAGAGGAATGAGGCTGGAGCAGATCGTGCAAAATATCGTCACTCAGCCTAAGTCAAGAACATCAAGCCTCAGTGAAAGGCTGCGAAGAAGCAGGGATGCACGGACTCCTACCAGGTTTCAACCACCAAGATACAAATCCTGCAGCTCTACAACAGAACAAAAATCCAAAGGTAGTGCTGGGTGCAGTCCCTGCATCAGGGATTCTGTACAAAAAATGACTTTGGAATATAAAATACAAGAACAGAATGAGGCTAACCAAGGCGAAACAAGTACAATCCCTGTGGAGAAACAGAACAAAAATAAATCTACCTCAATTCCAGGCTCTTGCCAGGGACATGCAACAAAACTGAGCGCTCCTATTTCCCCTACCACATCTTTATGCAGTGCCTCTTCATCTTCACAGCAGTTGACAGAGATCTCCCGGAAGGGCCATCCATCAGGCAATAAGCAAGAGTTTGGTAAAGATGACCTCAAATGTTTAAATAGGAGGAGAAGAAAGCAGCTAGAAAGCACTAAGAATGCCTTGCAGCCAAAGAACTGTGTGTCTTCCCGACAGCGATCCACGCGGCAGAGGACAAGGGGTACAGCAAGAAAGAGAATACGCAAACCAGTGGGAAAAAAGCGGCAAACACGACGGGGCCAACCCTCATCTTTCTTTGCACCTGAAGAGCCTGAAATAAAGCTAAGAGCATTGTCTCTTAAAGCAGAGGACCGACGAGACAGATATGATAGTTTTTCACCTTACATTCGGGTAGAGACAAAAGGTTATTCAACGTGTACAGTAGTAAACTATGCTGAGGAGGATAGTAACAATCTTAAACAAAAGAAACATTCCCAACAGCAGTCACATGGTGCAGTTCCAAAATCATCATGCTTGACATTGGGTCCTACAATTAATGAGGCCTGTCACAAAAGCTTTCTAGTCTGTTGTCTTTGTGGCCAATCTGCAAATGCAATGGAACAAGGTGATCTTTTTGGACCTTTTTATCCCAGAGGATATGCACCTTCAAACAGCCAAACTGCCCGCTCAAAAGATACTAAGACTGAGCAAGCCAGCACAGTTGTTTCTAGC
Organism: Chiloscyllium plagiosum; assembly: GCF_004010195.1. Classification (NCBI taxonomy): domain Eukaryota; kingdom Metazoa; phylum Chordata; class Chondrichthyes; order Orectolobiformes; family Hemiscylliidae; genus Chiloscyllium; species Chiloscyllium plagiosum. The sequence continues at coordinate 8,642,529 of NC_057733.1, forward strand.
TCTAGTTGTAATTCTATTAGGAATACAGTAAGTAAAACTTCAGGACAAAATCAGGAGTCTAGGACAAGGGAAGGGGCAACAACCCGTGGCCAGAAACGCAGAGGTTTGGACAGTGAAGAAATCACAAAATGTTCTGATAGTAAGAAGCCCAAGAATGAATTGTCTTTGGAAGAGTGGTACCAGCCTCCGTTGGTTCCAATGGACAGTAACGAGTACTGGATGCATGAAGACTGTGTGACGTGGTGTGCTGGTGTATTTCTTGTGAGAGGGAAGCTCTATGGTTTGCTGGAAGCCATCAGTGTTGCACAGGAGACAGTAAGTAAGATGAGATATTGTGATATTCTATACAGATGTTAACCGGGTTTAAACACTGAGTGTGTAACCTTTAAATCCCAAGCTCTTGATCTTTAATGAGAGTGAATTAATGGCAGACACCACCATTGCCCCAATATTCCAACGACTAGAAAACACTTGTTACAATTTCCAAATACTCAATGACAAGAATGAAGTGGAACATTTGATATAACTTCCTTTTGCATCCACTTGATAATGAGTCATTCAAGCAGAGCACCTGAAATTAAGACAATTCATGAAATTAGTTCTGATTGAAGCATTGAGTGATTCTGGATCGTAGAATGTTTTTGTCCAATTTTTCTTAATTGTTTAAAAAGTTTGAACGTGATGTTCTGCAAGGCACCAACTATACACATGGTGTTGTCTACAATTTGACAAGAAAATGAAGATGAACCTTTTCCTATGGATAAAATCTAAGTTTCACTTGTGCCACTAAGATTGACCAATGTATGTTGCCTTGCACTGTACTGTTGGTATGGAGTTTTTTTAGAGAAATCGTGGTTTTTGTTTGGGGTAGGGAACTTCCTACTTGAGATCTCTTTTCCTGTTCTGATGCAAAGAGGTTGTAGCTGCTTGTTTCCAGTTCCTTACAGCCTGATCTCCAGCTATATGGTATATAGGAAAGACTTCGTAAGTTTGTTTAATGTTCTATTTCTCACATTTCCCAACTCTGAAAGTCCAAATACTTTTGACCCACTACATTAGCAATTAACCTTCAATGTTTTCTTCCACATTGTGCCCTGTGTCCAGCTGATTGCAGCAAGGAAATATAGAGAGCAGGCTGGCTGATTCTTACTTCTGCATCCTGCCCAATACTCCTTGACTAATTTGTCCCTTCCTGTTTCAATCTACTGTTGCTGACTGTTTAAAACTTCTGACATATTAACTTAAAATGAGCTTTTTTGAAGACTGAAATATGCAAAGGTTAATGCTTATTTATAGACCCCAGATTATTGTCCAGGAGGTGCATGTAGAATTCTCATTTTAGGACAGAGCTTAACATGCATCATGTGTATATTTGTACAATCTTGCTTTTAGTTTAAAAGTGACATTATGTTAAGAATCTTATTTTAAGATTTTGCTAGAATATTTGCTTTTAATTAGAGTTGAAATATTTGTTTAGAGTTATTACATTTGTTCCTTTTGATTTAAAAAAAAAGGGACACTGACTTTAACAGTCCCATCAGGTTGTTGTGATGAAGCTTGATGTATTTACTTCTATGTCATTGTCATTAAACACAGCCACTACATCATGATTATTTCCAGTATGGGATTACTGGAATTAATTTTCACCTGTCTAGGAGATGGGTTATATAATTTTTTAGAAACACTGAAATGTTTAGTTTTTAATTCTTTAAAAACCTGTGCCTTATCCCCAACTTTCATTTGGATTATTAATTTGCCTATTTTTCATCTGAGGACTTGAATTTCATAGAAATCTCACTCCCTATTACTTAAGTTCTGTGACTCGTACGTGAAAAGGATAGTTAATCCAGGCTCTTGATTATCCTAATGGAGTAATAACTACTAAGTGCTGAGTTTTGTTTTTGGCTAAGTGTGAGTTGCATCGAACTTTGAGGGAATCTTGCCACATATTACAAATTCACCTCTTTAGTTATGTACCCCATACCGTGGTGTCCCTCGCATCCTGTTTTAACCCCATCTTGCTATGCATTTTTCTAACATCTCCAGATATCTACTGAAAGACTGGCATTTCTTGCATCCGTGTCAGCTTTAAAAGTTTGTTATGCACTCTCACCTGCATTGTCAGTAAAGCAGCCCTGCAAAGTTCCTGACATTTGCCCTGTGCATTGCAGATGGGGGAAATTTGTCACCTGCTTTGTGGATTGGGTCCTGGAGGTCCTGCTGGGTGGATTAGTGCAGATGGAGACCTTCCTCTTATTCCACGGGGGGCCTTGAGACCAGATTAAGCCACCCTGGTCAGAATTTACCAACTGGGTTAGTGTAGTCTCAGCTTTCTGGACAACTGCCCAGCATTGTAACAAGAAGGTCAATCCTTCTCCACCCCACCGACATAAGTTGCATAAACGTTTCTCCAATATTCCTAACTTGCTCATTCTCTGATACTATGTCCATCTCTCACCAAGGTTCATACTGTACCATGCTCACTATTGGCTGCAATATCTTCCTGCACTTGCTCCTCCTCAGCCAAATCCCTGGTTCACTAGCCTTGGATTTCTTCTGTGCTGCCTATTCTCTCATTCCAGGAGGACAACAGCCTATAAGGGGGCAGAAAGAGTCACTGGGTTGCTCAACGTTCAGCTTCTTACCCCCCTCATGTGGAGGCAATCCAGTTTTTGACTGTCCCAAGTGGCTGGTTGACAGTTGTCCAGGCCCCTGGTCTGGTATCAGATTAGATTAGATTAGGTTACTTTACAGTGTGGAATCAGGCCCTTCAGCCCAACAAGTCCACACCGACCCTCCGAAGAGCAACCCACCCACACCCATCCCCCTACATTTACCCCTTCACCTAACACTATGGGCAATTTAGCATGACCAATTCATCTAACCTGCACGTTTTTGGACTGTGGGAGGAAACCGGAGCACCTGGAGGAAACCTACGCAGACACAGGGAGAATGTACAAACTCCACACAGAGGTGGGAATTGAACCTGGGACTGTGAGGCAGAAGTGCTAACCACTGTGCCACCGTGCTGCCCTGTTGCCCTCTAATCAATGCAGGCACCTCCTGAGCGGAAATCAATGACTCTTGACTGAAGCCTGTGGACAACTATGACAAGCTTCCCACTTTGCGCTAAAGGACAACTCCAGACAGATGTCATGAATCCAGTAACTCTGGCCAAGGTGACAGAAAGCCGACAGCAGTGCAAGTTTGGGAGCATCAATGTATTCCCAGAGAGCGAATGCTATGACTGCAAACAAAAAGCCTGGATAGACAGCCTGGTCCAGTCCATGAACTGGATGCATGCTCCTGAATGCAAATTGCCTTGCAGCATTACAATTCTATCTGCTGGTGCAACGTTGAAGTACAAGAGCATCCTGTAAGTAGCTTGAATATGTGCCATGAGGGTTTTTAGAGGTTAGTATGTCAGATGCTAATGTGCATAGATGTTGGATGCATGTGGTTGGTACCCTAGAGTGTGCTCTGATATGTTAGTGCTTGATACCCAATGTGGAAGTTCTTTGGCCAAGCTATGTTATTGCTTAAGCTGCCAGCTAACTGCTGTCATTTCCATGACAAGATTTCTTGACATCTAGCATGATTGATACAATTGGTAAAATGAGAAGCTGAATGTTAATAAGGTGAATTGTGCCATGAATAAAGTGTGTAACAAGCTTAATGTCCATTAATTGACACTTTGCTGCTACCCTTTGATTAAATTCACCTTGCCACTCAGCAAAAGTATAAAAGATGAAGAAAGGTGCATCAGATATCAGAGATCTTGATATCAGATCTCGCTGCACTTATCCAATTTTACCACAAATCTTGCCTTAGCCTGTATTGTTGAAATCTCTTTATGAAATTCCATCCTGTGTGTTTTGTTCCTGTAGCTATAACATACCTTCCAAATGCTGTTTCTCTTGCCTTCCTTTGGATATCTTCTTTTATATCGGTTGATATGATTTTTTTTTTCCCATGTGTGGTTGTTTTTATATCTTTATTTTTTTCGCTTGGTGCATAATGTGATGTGATGTGATGTGATGTAAAGGGTGGTCCTTCGGGCTGATCAACTGACCGTTTAATAGTATACCAACTGAATGCTTCTGTTATGGTCATGATCAGTTCATTGAATGATTGGTGCTAAACAGCCAGATGTCTATTAGGGGCGCCTATGTCTGAAACTGTGACAAAGCGGCAGAGAGTACTTACCCATTGCAAATATCCCTCTGGAAGAGAGAATACTGTTAAATCAGAATTCAGAGCCAGGAACTAGGAAGCTTAATAGCTTCTGACTTGGAGGTGGAAATGCACCCACTGAGCTGAATGTTTGTTCTGGTGTGTGGTGAGCCACACCCTTCATAATTTATCATCCCTGCTGTTTGATTTCGCCTCAGTAGATTTCTCTCATATTCTTTACCACTCCCTTTTATTTTGCTGCCTGCAGTTTCTGCCTGTATGGTTTTAGAAATGTTTGCTTTTCAGTTGCTCTGATAATGGAGCATTTTCACTTTGTCGATTACAGTCTCCTTCTGCCATATAATTTTTACTCTGGGTTCCTTGTGCCTTGTATTAATGTGATATTTACACTGTCCCAAATAAACTTGCTGAGAAATGATGCATGTGTGCTCTCCTACATATAAATGCATTGATATTAACAAATCTTATGCATTGCAAAATTTAACATGAATATACTGACTGCAGCAAGTGGGTTATGTCATATGTAGAGATTTTTATTTTAGGAAAATGGTCACTCCACAAACTGACTTCTTTTGCCAAGTTGGTTTCACTTTCTCTATTTCAATGAAATGTGTAAATTAGCAGCTTTATAAATTTTATTTTCTTAAGCCTTTGTGAAGTGCCTTGAGGTACTGTTTTCATTGCAATTGCAGGTTTTAACTTACTACTTTTCCAGATCTGCAGCTAATAATTCTCATGTAACCAGTGGCTAGAACTTAAAATGAAGAGTAAAATCACTTGAATGACATCACAGTGAACGTAGCTAGATCTGGTCACTGGAGTTGGAACAGAAGCATTTTAGCCCTTCATTCCTACTGGTTGTTTCCCTGATGCGCCTTTGACCTGAAGGAAGTAATTCCTTTTTGAGGTGGGACTTCCTAAGTGCTGGCAGCTTTCTCACATCACATTTGCTTCATTTGCAACAGTTCCTCCCTATCTAGACCCCTCATAATTTTGAAAACCTCTATCAGATCTCTCCCTAGTCTTCTCTCCAAGGAGAACAGTCTCAATCACTCCAATCTCATTTCTGGAACCATATTTGTAAGTCTCTTCTACACTCTCTCCAATGCGTTCACATCCATCCTACGGTCTGGTGCCCAGAATTGTACAAGCTATTCCAGCTGAAGTTAACAGTGGCTTCTATAAGTTCAGTATTACCTCCTAGCTTTTGTACTCTGTGCCCCTAACAACAAAGCCCAGAATACTTTATGCTTTATTGACTGCTTTCTCCACCTGTCCTACCACCTTCTGTGATTTATGCACAAAAACACCCAGTTCCTTCTCTCGCACCTGCTTACATATTGTGGCCCCATTTCGTCTGTCCATCTTCTGACCAAAATGCCACACTTTTCACTTCTCTGCATTGAATATCACCTTACACCTACCTGATCACTCCATCTACTTGTCTGTCCTTTTGGAGTTCTGCACCATTATCAGTTTCCAATGCTTTTGTATTTTTTTTAATGCACAAACTTTGAAATTGTCCTCTTCATGCCAAGATCAAGTTAATTACAGTATATCAAAGAAACCAATACTGACCTATGTGGGCCTCTACTACAAACATTCCTCTAGCATGAAAAAATATCCACTGACCACTGCTTTGCTTCCTGTAACTCAGCCAATTATATACCCATGACGTTACTGTTCCTTTTATTCCCTGAGCTATAACTTTTTCTTGCAAGTCAGCTGTGTGACACTATTGATACTTATTCATAGAGTCTTCAATCTGCTCAATATTCTGTTTTAAAAAAATGTCATTAGTGTCGTGTTTCTCTCTAATAAGTTGATTAGTACTTTAAAGCATCTGCCTCAAATTTCATCCAGTGTTTAGTTATTGGCCAGTTCCCTCCCATGTCGTAATGACTCCCTTATTCCAACAACCCAGGATTTGATAGCACTCTTCTAATGCTCAATCCCACTCCTAAATAGATAAGTCCACCATTTTTATTTTCCTAACATACTAATCAAGAATCATCTGCTTTAGCTTCTGGTTCAGTCCACATGTCTGCTACACTGAGATGGGAAAAGTAATTCATCTTCGAATCCTGCATGAGGTTTGTTATTCTGATAGGCTATTTAACTTGGACATGCATATCTTCATCTACAGTAATTCCTCCCAACAATTAAAGATTTGGATTATTAACCGTCTCTGTTGCAAAAATCAGTTTGGTCTCTGAAAGCTTTTTGTACCAAATGCAGAATTTAAAGATAAATATGTAGAAAGGAGCTATAACATGAAATCAGTGGAGACAAAAGAGCCCAACCTGAGTGCGTTCAGCTGTTACATCTTTAATCACATGTAATTTTTATCCAATTTGTCTCATGCAGTCAAGACAGCTCAGCAAAACATGTTGCTGTATGCAGTGCTATCAGCCATCAACAGCATTAACTATTGACTTCTGACAGCTTGCTGTGGCAGGTCTTCAGACGTCTATTTCCAGGAATTGCTGCGACATTTTTTTAAACACATGCACTGTACAGTTATATTAAATAGTTTTGTAGTTTAAATAAATATTTTAGAAGATCACTGACTGAAATAGCTTGGTGTTTCTGGATGTACTTTTTAGGCAAAAGTATGTTTTCCTTTCACATTGCAAAATGTATCTGAAGATCAAATACTTTGACACCCATGTGGCTGCACTCCAAGGGGATGACCTTTATTTCCATTTGGTCAGCCCTAGCATTGACAGTTCAGAGCCTGACGCTAGCTGCATCATTGAGAGAGTAATTGATTTAAAAGAAAATTAAGCTACCTGAAACTGCTTTAACTTTGCCCTAGCTTAGAGAATGGTTACATTTATCTTTGGGAAGATTTAAAGTAATTTTTTTCTCACTTCACTTAGCATATGCAATTCTCCTTTTTGACTGGGGACTTAATCTGCCATAGACCTCTGTCAAAGATGTTTTTGGTAATAAACAATTGTTTTCTGATTTTCGTCCTTCCCTTTTTGCTCTTTGTGTTAGACTTGTCTTCCTTGGGAGAATCCTGAATTTTGTTGAGTGATCTATTGTGGACAATTCACAGAACTCTGCATTAGGAATTGTGGGTTCAAAGCTGCATTTTTAAAGATCAATTCTTGGCATGGTGTGTTGGAACATCAAACTACTGTAATGAATTTTGAATTTGTACAGTACTTTAAGTACATCATGTGGTTGGAAAACAAAAACATTTGAGGAGAAAGTGAGGTCTGCAGATGCTGGAGATCAGAGCTGAAAATGTGTTGCTGGAAAAGCGCAGCAGGTCAGGCAGCATCCAGGGAACAGGAGAATCGACGTTTCGGGCATAAGCCCTTCTGAAGAAGGGCTTATGCCCGAAACGTCGATTCTCCTGTTCCCTGGATGCTGCCTGACCTCCTGCGCTTTTCCAGCAACACATTTTCAAACAAAAACATTTGCTAAGCAAGTTTGCTTTAGATTTTGAGACTAAATATTGTTAATGAACATAAGAGTCTTGGTATCAGACTTCGTATCACCCTGCTGACTGCTGTCTCCTGCTGTTTTAGCATTCATTTATTAGTCTCTTGTGAAATCGCTTCTTTGTTCTCCTCTGGTGTGTTTATCTGAACTCCAGCTTCTGTTGTTGTATAGCAGGCACATTGTGTACTCTGTATTTTTCCTGGTTCCTCAGATTTTAACAACTCAGAGTTCATTAAACAAAATTACATTTTCATTTAAATGCACAGAGCTAGACTGACAAGGGATTCTTCCCATTTCTCACTCCAGTTAAGCAAAGTAATCAACCTATTTGGGTTTCCTGTGAGCTTTGTTCTTGACAACCACGGGTTCGGAGTAATTTGACGAGTCTACCTAAGCATAATGCTTTGATTTCTCCCTGCTTAAAAAATTAAAATGGAACATGAGGAATTGCTTAATTGTTTTAGTACTTGGTTTTAATACTTTTGTTTAAGATGCGCTTGTAGGGAATACAACAGACTTTACTCTGCATCTATCTCACGTTGTACCAAAGCTTCCAACTGCCTTATGCTGACGAGGTCTTGTAAGGGAAAACTTTCTCCACTTGATGTTTTTCTTGGTGGAAAGGTTTTAGTGCACAGTTTTCCCATCTACTTAATTTACAATCTTTTTAAAACCCAATACGGATCACCCAATTAATGCTATGTGATTTGATTTTATCTTTTTCAGCCTTGTTAACTTGAGTTTTGTGGTTGGTATTCCACTGTTTACCAGTCCTGTAGTCCCCACCCAAATATGTAAATTCTTTTTAGTTATCAGGTTGAATAGCAAGTTCCTTCATGCCTGACTTATTTCAAATAACTCCGAGCAGTTCACTTCAATTGTATTATTGAGGTGGAGGATAATTGGACCAGGACATACGCACACTATTCACTTCACACTTATAAGCCCAAGTGCAAGAAACTAGAGAAACAAATTGCAGGGGCCATGGTTGATACTTTTGCACATTCGTTAGCCACAAGTGAGGTCCTGGCAGACAGGAGAATAGCAAATGTGTCATTATTCAAGAAGTGCTGCAAAGAAAAGTCTCTTGCAGTGTTCTTGGATATATCTGGTCAGGACCAGACTTATCCACCTTCATACATTCTAATACATCCAACACTACCTCTACTGTGGTGTGGACTGTCCCCAAGGTATCACCACTAACTTCCCCAAGTTCCCAAGTCTCCATGTCTTTCTCCACAGCAAGACTATCTCGTGCCCCCTGGGAACCATAGACCAGTAAGCTTAACACCTGTGGTGGGTAAGTTGCTTGAGAAGATTGAGAGATAAGATATATATGCGTTTAGAAAGACAGGGTTTGATTTAAGTAGTCAGCATGGCTTTGAGAGTGGGAGATCATGCCTCACAAATTTGTTTGAGTCTTTTAAAGAAGTGACCAGGAGCGTTGACAAGGGCAGAGTGGTAGATATTGTCAGTGTGGAGAAAATGAGGACTGCAGATGCTGGAGCTCTTAGCCTCCTTCGGCCACAAGCCTCATTCCCAATGAAGAGCTTATGCTTGAACATTGACTGCCCTGCTCCTCCAGATGCTGCCTGACTGGCTGTGCTTTTCCTGCACCTCACTCATAGTCTATATGGA
>NC_057733.1:8652316-8696316 GCF_004010195.1 Chiloscyllium plagiosum
ATTACTTGGACAAATGAATTGATTGCAAATTGTGTTTAATTAATTTGACTAACTAGTTTTTTTGATGAGATACTAGGGATGATTGATAAAGATAAATACAATTAATGTAGAATACATTGACTTCCAAAGGATTTGTGATAAAATGCTGCACAACATCTGTTTGTCAGCAAATTGAATCCTGTTAAATGAAAGCGTCAGTGGCAACGTGGATAAAAAGTTGGCTAAATGACAGCAAAACAGAACATTGGTGAACAGTTATAAAATCAAATGCTGGCAATACTCCGTGGATAAAGCAGCATTTGTGGAGAGAAATAAAATAAATATTTTACAACAGTTTTCATGAGGGGTTTCAACCTGAATTGTTAACACGTACTGTCCCTCTTTCCTCGTTCTCTCTCTTCCTCTCACAATATGCAGATGCTATTAGATTTTAGTATTTCCAGAATTTGTTTTTATTCCAGATTTTCAATATATGCAGTGTTTTGCTTTCATCGTGGATAGAATAGTTTCTTTTTGAGGACTGGAGGAGGTATTTGGTGGGGTGTTTTCAAGGCTAGATATTTTGCTCGTTACTAATTACCTAAACTTGGGCGCACACTCATTTGAAGATGATGTAAGGCTTAGAAGGATTCTGATGATAAGTAAGGTGGACAGTGATAGGTTTCAAGAGAATGTAGACTAGAATGGGCAGACATGGAGGAATGTACAAAGTGATAAGTTTCAGTAGAAAGTGTAAGGAGAGCAGCTCAAAGGGAAGGGTATAATTTTAAGGCTGTCCAGGAATAAAGGGCTTAGGGATATAATTGCATAAATTGTTAAAGGTTAGGTGGTAGGATGAAAAAGCTGCTAATATGGAGTTTTGTATTTTACATATACAAGTAGACAGTACTAAATTTAAGGAAGTTATGGTGAAATTCAATCAAACACTGGTGGGGACTCAACTGGAATATTGTATCCAATTCTGTGCACCACACTTTTTAGGAAGGATCTGAAGGCATTGGAGAGATTGCAGAAAAGATTCATGAGAATTGTTCGGGGAATGAAAGCCTTCAGTTATGCGTCCTTATGAAAAAGATGTTTGAGAGGAAACTGGATATATATATATTCAAAATCGAGAGATTGAACAGCTTTGGGAAATAGCAACAGGTTAAGGGACTTTCGAGGGAAGATTTGGAGAGTGGTTTGCAAGGATAGTTGGGTCAAGTATTGGATTTTTGAGCAGAGTGGTGATAATGCCAAGTTGAAAGGCGAAAGAGACCATACCTGAATACAAGTAAGCTTTGTAATATTGGCTAACATGAGTCCTAAGAGAGAATCTGTTCTGATGAAGAGTCACTGGTTTTGAAACAATTAATTCTGCTGTCTTCCCACCAATTCTACCAGACCTGCTGAGTTTCACCAGCACTTTGTTTTTGTTTCAGATCTCCAGCACCTGCAGTTCTTTGTTTTATGTTATTAACCCAAGAGAATGTTGGATGAACACCAGTTTAGAATCAGAGTATCAGTGGTGGGTCTCATGGACAAATTAAATTAGAAAGGGCATGAGGGGAGATCTGAGTGAAGCAACAGAGATAAGAGTTCTGGGCTAGGGCAGTGAGTCTATTATAAAAAATTTGTTTAACTTCAGGGAGGCAAGACACAGAAGCAGCGGTTTGGGATTGTCATGAAATTGCAAAGAATTTCATGAGCCCTTTGCATTTTTTTTGGAGGTAATAATGGAAGGGAGAGGTGTTTAAGAAGAGAAACTGGGGATTATTTTGTGTTACCTGTGGCGCTTGTAACAAGGAAGGTAAGGTGTGTTGAATAGGGAATAAGGGTTACATTCACTTGAATTGCAGTCTGACTGTCCTCCAATGCAAAATGGTAGTGAAATTGTTTAAAGTCTGCTCAGTCACATTTTCAGTGTCAACATTACTTTTATTTTGTGTTTGTGGATTGTGTAGGGGATTCATGAACCAATAGATATAGTACTTGACATCCAGTAGCCACTCTGGTTTGTTGTGATGGTTCAAATGCAGATGGGTTGACTGGACTGCCATGACATTAACGTATATTGACTGTTATGGACCAGGCTAGACCCCCTCAAAACATTTCAAGAAAGTAGCCTGGGCCCTAACAGTGCTCGTTGTTTTAAACAGGTATAAAGTGGATATTCCAAGAATTATGCAGCTGGCCCAACCACTTGGGTTTAAACAAAACAGAATTTAGTTGCAAGATTACCGAATGAAACAAACAAAAGCAAATCAAATGTAGAATAACATAACCTGTTTGAAAATCCAACAGATTATCTTAACTTAATGATGCTGTTCCAAATTCCTGCAACAATCCCCATAAGCATCCTTTGGCACAAAAGGTAAAATCAAATGCAGGTCTTACAGGAGAGATTCAGCAAGGAATACCTTCCATGTAGTTGTTTCTTTGACCAGCCTCAAAATTGACTGCTTTCTCTGAACAGCCAGACTAGACCAAACCAGAGAAAAGCTGAGCGGGAAGAACTGGCCACTCCCCTTTCAGTGTAAAAGTGTTTTTTTTTTAAACTTGAAAGCCTTTTTCCTGAGGTAGTATCTGTTAGATGTAATCAAATTGGCCCTACAACTCATCCAAGCCAGACCTATCAGCAACTCTGCCTTTTACGACACTTCTGGGGGAAAAAAAAACCAAGGACCACATGACCTTGTTAAAGGAGCAGCATCGTCACATGACTAAAATCAGAAATTAACCTGAGAGTGGATGTTTAAGGAATGAAATTCCATCTTAAGGTATCTTCAGAGTTGAAAGCAGTGTCCTCAAGTGACCAGAGTGCACTGAATAATACTATGGGAAATCAGCAATCCTTGCAATATTATTTATTCTCTCCATCTGCCTATCTCTGATAAGAGGTATGGAAGTGTGAGCCTGAGTAGATACCAAGAAGGAGGCAGAGAGTTGGTCAAGATAATCAAGGATTCAGTTAATGTCATAATAAGGCTACTGGATGTCAAGTACTATATCTATTGGTTCATGAATAGAGTAAAAGTAAAAGTAAAATGGAGGTGCTTAAATGATTAATCAGTGAAGCTTTGAAAGGAACAAAAAATATCGTTTTCTGAACCGATTTCTTATAACCCCTGTGTACTCATGTGGTGTGGGTATCAGTACAAAATAGGGTACTAATCTCCGCTGTTTTCAAGGTACAACCTAATTGCTTGTTTTCCATCAATAAATGTAACCTTGTTGAATTATTCATAGATTATCTACGATAGTAACTTCAGTGATAATCATAAATACTGCATTTTCTAAATGTAAGGAAGATAAATGGAAGAGAATTAATGAAATTAGATTATGCAAAAAGACTAATAGTAATTTCATTCTCTTTCGTACTTTAACAGTGCTTTTTTTTTAATCTAAAGGGAAATATTTCTTGAGTAAGATATTGTAAAATGGATGAGTTCTGGAATTTAGCAGTCACGTCTCACCCACTAGACCCTTTCACCAATACTTTAGCTGATTCTTCAGCCTTCAAGCTATCTTTTGCATTTCCCTCCTTTTGAAGCATGTTTCCACTGGATTTTATGATAAACCTATCCCATATGATCAGCATGATTCCAGTGAACAAGAAACTGAGTATATATTGAATAATTTAATGGAGGTTGCAACATTGAAAGAGAGGAAGCATTTTCATGTTTGTACTAATTCTAGAAATCGAACGGTTCTGATGTAAAACGTGATGAGGCTGACATTACTCTGCCCATAAATCTGCTCCTTCTTTCCCATTTAAATGAAACGGTGAAGATTTGTATCTTTTCGTAATGCCTGTAGTTGAACCACAGAGACATTAACCTCCTCAACCCTATGTCATGTTAATTTCCTTACTGCTAAAAATCTCTGGTACACAAAGAAAAGATGCTTCTGCCTTCCATGATTATGTCAGGTCATCTGTGAAAAGAGTTGGTCTTTAGGTTGCATCCCTTGATCAAGGATGTTGAATTCGGGGTCTGTTCTTGATAGCCACATAATATTGTTTCCAAACCTCTGCATGCCTCGCACCCTTAGTAATCTGAAAAGAAGTAAGAGAAAGATGTGCTGCTCCTGTGTGTGGTCTAAATAGTCTGTCCACTCAAAATAGGGCAAAGTACAATTGGTGCTTGTGTTCTGTTTATCGTGTGCCTTCTCCACAGCCAGTGAACACAATGTCACTGGATCCCTTTCTTCAGCAGCTCTGTCAGCCTGAAATACAAGTTTGATTTATTGGAAGCTAGTCTCATTTCTTTCCTTGTCACTTTTATGGATCAATGACTAGTTGAGACGAGAGACTATTGCATCTTTAAAGGGAAATAAGGACAAAACTTTGAAACGTGGGATGATTGAGGGAGGGGAGCATGGTGAAGTCATTGGTTTGGATCAATGCACCAAAAGTCATCTGATTCATATCAAATGGGGCAATTTGTACCTTCTGCGTTATGGTTCTAAGGCATTATTCATTTATGACTAAAGCAGACTCCAAATTGAAAAATAAGTGGCTTATTTTGATGAGTGTTTCCTTCAGTAAATTCCTCTTCAGTTAGAGGATGGTTGTCATATTTGTTATTGATTTGTTTGTTACAGGTTGTAGAAAAAATGTAAACTGGTGACATTTGAAGCAACTGTTTTATTTATTCATTTAAAGGATATGAACATTGCTGATATTTATTGCTCATCCCTAATTGTACTTGGAAAAAGTGTAAGTGAGCCACCTTGTAGAAACCACTGCAGTCCATGTGGTATAGATACAACATGTGGTGTTAGTAAATTCTAGCATTTTGATCCAGCACAGATAAAAGAACTGTGATGTAATTCCAAGTCAGGATGGCATGTGATTTAGAGGAAAGCCTGTAGTTGTTGCTTTCCTATGCATCTCTTGGCCACCTTCTAGAAAGCAGAACACCAGTTTGGAAAGTGCTGCTAGAGAAGTCTTGACGAGTTATTACATTGCATTGTATAGATGGTACACAGTGCTACTAATGTGTGCTGGTGGTGACTAGGATGAATGAAGTGCTGATCAAGCAGGCTGTTTTATCCTAGATGGTGATGAGCTTTTTAAATGTTGGAGCTGTATTCGTCTAGGCAAGTGGAAAGTATTCTATTACACTCCTGACTTGTTCCTTCTACGTGATGGATGGGCTTTGGGAGGTCAAGAGGAGAGTTACTCATCACATAACTTCCAGTCTCTAACCTGTTTCTGTAGCCACAGTATTTACATGGGTGGTCTGGTTCAGCTCCTGGTCAATAGTAACCTGCAGGATGTTGTGGTTTGGGATGGTACAGGTATCCCCCACTATCCGGAAGCACAACATTCCTATGAAATCTTTTGTAAGCTGAAATGGCTTAAAGCGAAGAAGCATTAATTTATATGGGAAAAACTTTACGAGAAAAGGCAAAAGCAAAAATCCTCTTCGGATTCCTTTCGGTTAGCGAAAACAGGTACTAATGTAGGTCTTTCATAAAAGCGAATTTTCAAAAGGCGGAGGTGACCTGTAATGCTATTGTGGTGAGGAGCAAGTATTAGATTGTTTCTTGTTGGAAGTGGCCTGAATGTTATCCAGGTATCGCTGCATGCAGGCACAGACTGTATCAGCATATGAGGAGGTGCAGCTGGTACAGAACATTGTGCTTTTATGACCTTATGATGAAGGAAAGATCATTGATGAAGCACTTGAAGATGGTTCAGGACCCTGAGGACCTCCTGTAGCAACAAGCTAAGGCTGAGATTTGGACCTTCAGCAGCCACAACAATCTTTTTTTTGTGCCAGGTATGACTACACTGTGGAATTTTTCCCTGGTTCCCATTGACTTCAATTTTGCATGGGCTTCTAAGTGTCACATGCAGTCAGAATCTGCCTTGATGGCAAGGACAATTGCTTTCACTGCCCTTCTGCATTCAGTTTTTTTTATTCATATTTGGACCGAGGCTGAAATTAATCCTCCAGTCAAGTGACCCTTTATGAGGAAAGAAACTAGTTAGCAATCTGTTGGAAGGAGCATTTGGAACTTTGGAAAATATGTTTGGGAATCTTTTTTAAATGTTTGAAACCTTGGTTAGGATGTTTCTGTTGTAATGTATATGATTCCTTTATTTTTCACACTCATTCAAGTCTTTTAGTAAAGCACCTTGTTAAATTTCAGAGAAAATGGTTTGTGTGTTTTTCTCTAGGCACCATATGTAATTGGTTTGCAGCTGTGATACTGTTACAATTAAAGCAGAGGTCTAGTGTTTCAACTTATGGTAGATTTGTCATGTTTATAGGAATGCTGCAATGAAATGTGTTGTTGAAATATCACACACCCAAATCTTGTTGCCGGTGAAAAGCATTTAACTGCAGAGGAGAGGGTGTTAACTTCCTGCAAAGTGTTTTTGATTTATAGGCTTTCCCTTTAGTTGGCATCTTTTTGACATGAATGGGAACATGAAGGCAGTTACAGCTGCTCAACAGATGTCACATAACTTGTATTATTTTTTCAGGAAGCTCAGTCAGATCAAATAGAGGTATACAGCACAGAAGCAGACCTTTCGGTCCAACTCGTCCATGCTGACCAGATATACCAATCCAGTCTAGTCCCACCTGCCATCACCCAGCTCGTACCTCTCCAAACCCTTCCTATTCATATACCCTTTCAGATGCCTTTTAAATGTTGCAATTGTACTAGATTCCATCACTTCCTCTGGCAGCTCATTCCATACACGTACCATCCTCTGAGTGAAAAGGTTGCCCCTTAGGACCCTTTTATATCTTTGTCCTCTCACCCTAAACCTATGTCCTCTAGTTCTGGAGTCTCGTTTTCCTCCCCCCCACCCCCAAATGCCCCTCATGATTTTTTAAGCCTCTATAAGGTTACCCCTCAGCCTCCGACGCTCCAGGGAAAACAGACCCAGCCAATTCAACCTCTCCCTATAGCTCAAATCCTCCAACCCTGGCAATCTTTTCTGAACCCTTTCAAGTTTCGCAACATCCTTCCGATAGGAAGGAGACCAGAATTGCATGCAATATTCCAACAGTGGCCTAACTAATGTCCTGTACAGCCGCAACATGACCTCCTAATTCCTCTATTCAATACTGACCAATAAAGACAAGCGTACCAAACGCCATCTTTACTATCCAATCTACCTGTGACTCTACTTTCAAGGAGCTATGTACCTGCACTCGAATGTCTCCTTGTTTGGCAACACTCCCTAGGACCTTACCATTAAGTGTATAAGTCCACTTTTATGCATTTCAAGGCATACAGCACCACCACCTCTGTGGTGTTGTCATCTATTTCCCTACAGGATAAGCACATGGATGATGATGGGATAGTGTAGGGGGACGAGCTAAGAATAGTTCACAGGTTGGCGCTACATCGAGGGCCGAAGGACCTGTTCTGCGCTGTATTGTTCTATGTTCTATATTCCATTACTTCCATATCCTTTTCCACAGTAAATACTGGTGCAAAATACTCATTTAATATCTCCCCCATCTCCTGCAGCTCCACACAAAGGCTGCCTTGCTGATGGTTGAGGGGACCTATTCTGTCCCTAGTTACCCTTTTGTCCTTAATGTATTTATAAAAATCCATTGGATTCTCCTTAATCCTATTTGCTAAAGCTATCTCATGTCGCCTTTTTGTCCTCCTGATTTCCCTCTTTAAGTATACTCCTACTGCCTTTATACTCTTCTAAGGATTTACTCAATCTCTGATGTCTATACCTGACATATGCTTCCTGCTTTTTCTCAACCAAGCCCTCAATTCCTTTTGTCATCCAGCATTCCCTACACCTACCAGCCTTTGCTTACACCCTAACAGGAATATACTATCTCTGGACTCTCGTTATCTCACTTCTGAAGGCTTCCCATCTTCCAGCTCTCCCTTTACCTGTGAACATCTGCCCCCAATCAACTTATGAAAGCTCTTGCCTAATACAGTTATAATTTGCCTTTCTCCAATTTAGAACTTCAACTATTCGATCTGGTCAGTCCTTTTTCATCCCTATTTTAAAAGGAATAGAATTATGGTCGCTGGCACAAAAGTGCTCCCCCACTGACACCATAGTCACCTGCCCTGCCTTATTTCCCAAGAGTAGGTCAAGTTTTGCAACTTCTCTAGCAGGTGCATCCACATACTGAATCAGAAAATTTTCTTGTACACACTTAACAAATTCCTCTCTATCTAAACCGTTAATACTATGACAGTCCCAGTCTATGTTTGGGAAGTTAAAATCCTCTACCCTAACCACCCCATTATTCTTACAGATAACTGAGATTTCCTTACAGATTTGTTTCTTAATTTCCCGCTGACTATTAGAGGGTCTATAATACGATCTCAATAAGGTGATTATCCCTTTCTTATTTCTCAGTTCCACCCAAATAACTTGGATGTATTTCCAGGAATATCCTTCCTCAGTGCAACTGTAATGCTATCCTTTATCAAAAACGCTGCTCCCCCTCCTCTCGACTCCCTATCATTCCTGTAGCGTTTGCGCCCTGGAACATAAAGCTGCCAGTCTTGTCCATCCCTGAGCCATGTTTCTGTAATTGCTATGATATCCTAGTCCCATGTTCCTAACCATGCCCTGAGTTAATTTGCCTTCCCTGTTAGGCTTCTTGCATTGAAATAAATGCAGTTTAATTTATCAGTCCTACCTTGTTCTCTGCTTTGTTTCTGCCTGCCCTGACTGTTTGACTTGCTTCTTTTCTCAACTGTATCAGTCTCAGATTGATCTCTTTCCTCACTATCTATCTAGGTCCCACACCCAACGTTAATAGTTTAAATCATTCTGAGCAGCTGTAGCAAATCTCTCTGCCAGACATTAGTCCACTTCAAATTCAGGTGCAGTCTGTCCTTCTTGTACAGGTCTCGTCTACCCCAGAAGAGATTCCAATGATCCAAAAATGTGAATCCTTCTCCCATACACCAGCTCCTCAGCCATGCATTCATCTGCTCTATCCTCCTATTCCTACCCTCACTAGCCCGTAGCACTGGGAGTAATCCAGATATTACTACTCTCAAGGACCTCCTTTTTAAGTTCCTGCCTAACTCTCTCTGTATTCTCCCTTC
This sequence comes from Chiloscyllium plagiosum, assembly GCF_004010195.1. NCBI lineage: Eukaryota > Metazoa > Chordata > Chondrichthyes > Orectolobiformes > Hemiscylliidae > Chiloscyllium > Chiloscyllium plagiosum. The sequence continues at coordinate 8,661,365 of NC_057733.1, forward strand.
AGAATCTCCTCCTTTTTCCTTCCTATGTCACTGGTTCCAATGTGTACAATGACCTCCTGATGCTCCCTGTCCCCCTTGAGAACATACTGCACCCTCTATGAGACATCCTTGCACCAGGGAGGCAACACACCATTCTGATATTTCGCTGCTGGCCACAGAAACATCTATCCGTGCCTCGGACTAGAGATTCCCCTTACACAATTAATCTCCTGGAACCCAACGTATCTAACTGCATTAGAGCCAGTGTCAATACCAGAAACTTGGCTGTTTGTGCTGCATTCCCCTGAGAATCTATCATTCCTTAAATTTTCTAAAACAACATACTTGTTTGAAATGGGGAGAGCCACAGAAGATCCCTGCACTTCCTGCCTATATCTCTTACCTTTCCTGGAATTAAACCATCTGTGTGACTGTATCTGTGGCTTTTCTCCCTTCCTATAACTGCCATCTATCACATGCCCTTGCTCTTGTAAATTCGTCATTGCCTCTAACTGTCGCCGAATCAATCCATTCGATCTGAATGGATTTGGAACCAATGACATTTATTGCAGATATAATCCTCAGTAACCCGTATACTCTCCCTAAACTCCCACATCCGACAAGAAGAGGGTATCACTCTACTAAGGGCCATTTTTGCGTCTTCCAATCTGCAGACCCAGAAAACAGCACCGTCTTATTCCTCAACAAAACACTGCTCCAGGCTAAATTAATATTTATAGCTTATTTTTAAGTTTAATTAAGAGACCTATCTCAATAAAACATACAATCAAGAAAGAACCCACTCTACTCACGACTGCAAACCTACAGCAAGGCCACCCTTAAAAGTATTCCCTATCTGTTTCTGTGCTGTGACCTCTCCCAAACAGGTTCCTCCAAGATCAGTTGTGAATTTCATTGTTTGTTAATTTTCCTAGACACACTCTGATGTTCAACGATGATACATGAATTCAACAGCAGAGGCATAACTGCGCTGGTTCACTGTGTCAGTTAGCAGTGTGAATTTCTCTCCCTCTCATAAAACAGTAATTGCTGCTCCTGGAATTCAAGGAAATCATCTCCAACACCTAAAATACTTCAAAAAAGGAGCAGCTTGTTACAAACAGAAATTTTTCCTGTCCTCCATCTCAAGCTGAAATCATGCACTAAGAGTTTATAGATCCCTTTTTTCCTCCTTGACTATATATGGAATCAAGCCTTGCCTTGCATTCCATGAATTCCAAAGAATCAGTAATATGGGTGCTTTGACTGAAGAAGTCGAGTTGTGCTGTCCTGTAAGATTTTACCTGGCTTAAATTTGTTTTGATTTTTGTGAAATGTTTTATGTTTTGCAACAGCCTTTCTGACATTGACCTTGTTTCTGCAGCTCTGTTCCATGTGTGAGAAAACCGGTGCCACTTTAGGCTGCTACATTAAAGGCTGCCCCCTTAAGTACCACTATGCCTGTGCTGTAGATAGTAGTGAGTATCTCTTCAGTTATTTTTGATTAGTGATTGTTCTATAACTAGATACGAAGTACTTGAATTCAACAATTTTGTCCTCTGCAAGTAAAAGTCTCACCATGGTAATACTTTCTGCATTAGAAAGGAAGCTGCTGATTTCAGTTGATGAATGAGTGCCATGTGTGCCAATAAAATGAATTAGGTAATTCTGGTACTACAGTCACTGTTTTGGCATCTCTATAAATTTAAATTATCCAGAAATTCAAACTGAGAAGTTGTATTAAAGTGGCCTTTAGTGTCAGTGGGATCATTTAAAATAACAGGAATGGGCTGTCCATAATTTATTCTATTATTCTAAATAATACTCAAGTTAGATTTGGTGGAACTGACTTGGAGTTGAGGCAGTATTTGGTAAAGTTCATTAAGCTGTTAATGACTAGTCTGAAGTACTGGGTCATTGATGCCTAGTTTTATGTATCGGTACTAATATACTTCAGGCAGAATTGTACTGAACTCACAATATGGAAGACATTTGCTTATGTTCTTATGCAGTGCTGTTAATTCATCCCACTGCATTATTCTCACCATTGTCCCATTAGCAGTGACAAACTAGTACTTTCCGAATGGTCAAAATATTGACTCAGCCCCAATAAGCCTTGCAGTCATGTGGCTGACTATAATATTCATAGCATAATCATTTCATAGCCCCATTGCAGTGCACTAAAATTTCATTGTCAAGCTGATAAAACATTTTTTAATTCATTGTCTGTATTCATCGTTATTTTTGATAGGGGGATGGATTAAGAGAAGAATAGAAAGGGGAAAGGAGGTGGGGTGTGAAATTCTCTAAGGTGGTTCAGTGGGGAAAAAAAGCAATTAAAGCACAGCCAGAGTGTTTGATTCTGTATTGAAACACTTTGCATTGTCCCACTGGGCTGGTGAATGGTTAATGGGATTTGTCAGCCAATACAGTGTGTGATGCATTGGCTGATGGATCCATTATCCTGTATTGACCTTTAGCTTCTGAAGACATCTCCTGTTACAAAAATCTGTGGTATTATTACTTTTCTCCCTTGCCTTAAAAGCAGCAGAGACAGATGATCGCCAGTATGGGAAGCTTACTCAGTTTCCCAGAATGAACATCAACATGATAGTGGTGTCACCCACCCTGCTGTTGTTCTCCTACTGCCTGCCACTGCAAACAATCATATAGCAAGCTGGGCGAGGAGGAAGATCCAGGCTGAAAGGCAACCCACTTCCAAACCTGATTTTAGTTCGGAGTGTGTGCCACCAGAGAGTGAACTGAAGTCAGTGTTAGTTAAGCCCAACTCCTTAGATTAGCCTCAGACAGCACCCCTTACTACAGATCAGACTTGGGGCCTAATTTTTCTTTCTTTCTCTGATCCTGCAAGTGTGAAAAATAAGGTTTTAGTGGTTAGTTCTGCTATTTGGAAATTTAAGTGTAATTGATAAAAATGAACATTTAAACAATTGATACAGTGATTTGGAAAGGATTTTTTCAGAAATGCACACTTGCTGGTTTGGCAAACCAGCCTCCTGAATGAGAGAAAGTTGGACGTTCTGCTTAACAGTGACATGTCTCTTAGATCTGTGGCTATTCTAACAATCAGGTTCCATTCAATACTTGCAGAGGCCCCCAGTCTTCTCTTTGCTGACCATGCCAGTTTCAGTTTTTTCCCTTCTCTGTGAGACCACATACACTCTCCCTCCATGACCTTACCAATTAACTTGAATTAAAGAGAGTGTAAAATGTAATAACTCCATAAAACCTTGCATTCATATAACTTGGCTTGGTCTTTCACTTTTAGATTGAGTTTGACGTGTTAATTGTTATAGAAAGCAATACCATTGTCATTTGCTGTCGGTTCCAGATTATAGGATCTTGCATCATAAAAGGAGGCCATTTGACCCATTTCATATGTTAGCTCTTTGAAAGAGCTATACAGTTACTCCCAATTTTTGGGGCAGCAGTTTTAAAAAAAAACAAAACTAAGAGAGTGAAGTTGATCTTTTTTAAAAAAAAAGGCTTGTGTTTTTTTTGTTGCAGAGTTCAGAATCAGCATGTCAAGTGGTGTTGCAGGGAGTGTTTATGTTTATTAATTGTGCTTAAATTAATTTTAGCTTGTAAAAATATTACTGAAAGCACAGAATGGTTGATGACCCACATTTGTTCTTTCTTCCAGAATGTTTCCTAAATGAAGATAATTTCTCGATGAAATGTGCAAAACACAAGGTATGACATTAATATTGCATTCATCTTTTACCAGGTACAAATTGTGAATTCACTTTACATATTTTCAGAGACAGAATCATCTTTGGATATTTGTTTCTTCTCTTTGGGTGAAATTGTCCCCTCAATGGTGTGGCTTGAGCAATGATAAGAAGGTGGGAAACTACGGTGAGAGTAGAAAAACATCTGAAAACATCTTGGCATCAAGAAGAATTTTGCCCTTAAGCTGTTATGGATCATAGTCATGCAGCATAGATACAAGTCTTTTGGCCCACCATAGAGTCATAGAGTTGTACAGCACGGAAGCAGACCCTTTGATCCAACTCGGCCATGCCGACTAGATATCCTAACCTAATTTAGTCCCATTTGCCAGTGCTTGGTCCATATTCCTCTAAACATTTACTATTCATATGCCCATCCAGATGCTTTTTTAAATGTTGTAATTGTACCAGCCTCCACCACTTCCTCTGGCAGCTCATTCCATACACTCACCACCTTCTGGGTAAAAGAGATGCCCCTTTGGTACCTTTTAAATCTTTCCACCCCCCCCACCCTAAACCTGTGCCCTCTAGTTCTTGTCTCCTCCACCCCAGAAAAAATACCTTGTCTATTTGTCCTATCTATGCCCTGCATGATTTTGTAAACCTCTATAAAGGTCACCCCTCAGCTTCTGATGCTCCAGGGAAAACAGCCCCAGCCCATTCAGCCTCTGAATATAGCTCAAATCCTCCAACCCTGGCAACACTCTTGTAAATCTTTTCTGAATCCTTTCAGGTTTCACAACATCCTTCTGATAGGAAGAAGGCCAAAATTGCTAGCAGTATTCCAAAAGTGGCCTAACCAATGTAACACCATGTCTATGCCAACCAACAAACACCAAACTACACTAATACTATATATCTATTTTTTTCTTCTTTATTTTCTCATCAATATTTGTAGTCATCCAGCTATGATCTAGGGAAATCTAGCCCCATATTTATTTCTCATGGGTTGGATCTAGCTTGCACTGATTGAATATGGTAAATTCAGTAAGCAGCCCTTATTATTATTAAGGTAGGCGCAACTACCTTATTGAGGTAAAAACAATGACTGCAGATGCTGGAAACCAGATTCTGGATCAGTGGTGCTGGAAGAGCACAGCAATTCAGGCAGCATCCGAGGACAGGCAAAATCGACGTTTCGGGCAAAAGCCTTTATTCCTGATGAAGGGCTTTTACCCGAAACGTCGATTTTGCCTGTCCTCGGATGCTGCCTTAAATGCTGTGCTCTTCCAGCACCACTGATCTAGCAACTACCTTATTTCCTTGCATTAGCATCTAACTTAAAACCACACTCACCTATTTATATTTCACTTGCAATTCTCCTTTACTTCATGGCACAAATGCCTGAGTTGTAAATCAGTGCAGGTACATGGCCACTGCAGCTCACCAAATGTTTGTCTTGGCCACCTTGTAGTTGCTGCTTCACAAGAAAGTCCATGCATGCTCCATTGCCACCATTCTGCTTGCTCCTTTGACCAAGCAATTCAGCCACCAGCCTCTCACCATATCATCATGCCTGCGCTCAGACGAACTCAGACACTACTTCAGGCCCTCAACACTTTAATTTGGAGCTCAGGGACATCTGTGATGTGCATGTTTCTGTCAGCTTGCTTTGCATGCAGTGACATGCACATCTTGCTCTCTTAGTAGTCACTCGCTTTGCTGCTTAGTTGAGGCTGGTAGTCACTGTATGCTTCACATTGCTTTCCTAGCACGCATTGATTTCAGCAATGAATTGCACATTGAGTTTGGCAATGGGTCTCATTGCTTTCTTAGTGCAGGGATGTTTCAGCAGCTTGTCATGGTGGGTGTACTGGGCAGACAATCTGTCAGTCAGATAAGGGTGGACATGCCTTTGTGGCACAATGCCACCTCAGTGCCATACCTGCAGCATGTGACAGCAGTTAACGTGACAGACACATTAGATGTGCTTCGAGTAACGGCCATGTATGAAAGTTGAAGGGGAGAAGTCCTTGGGTGGAAGGGAACTACAGTACCTCAACAATCAGTTGGGGGCTAGCCCGATTACATTCATGGGTTTGCCACAGGCAGGTATATGGACCTATTAGAGTCCGGGGAACTCTGTCCTTACAATCCAAGGACTGGGTCATGGTCAGACTTGCAGGTCAAGTGCATCAGTCCAAGAATTGCAGGTGCCCAGTTGGATTCCTGTTGAGACATTGCTGTGGGGGTTGGGACAGCTTCTCTAGCAACAAAACAAAAGGCGGAATAGAGTATGATGGAAGAATAGTTAGTGGTAATGCATGAGCAGAGCAATGGTGCGATGTTCCCGGTGCATGAGTAGGAAGCTTTTGAGAGGATGAAGTCAGCAAGAGCTGTTGAACAGATGTAATTCATGAAGTACTGAGAGCCGTAGTCTGTGACCCTTCGTAGGATGCATGTGCAGTGGCAGAGTCCGAGTGAGTAGCAAGTGGAGATGGTGACAGTTATCCATACAGAACGCAGAAACCCATTCATCATCATTCTAAACTACTGGGTGTTCTTTTTCAACCAGGACACAGCACTGCCATTTATTGCAAATTGTTTCCAGATAGACTCTGTTACCTGGCATGACTTCCTGTAACAGTCGACTGAAAAATAAAGCCCTTCTCCCCACTACCAATTCACCAACACATTGAGTCCCTGTCCATGATGGAGAGTGAGCTTTCTGTTCCCATGGGCCATATGTTTAGTAGTAATTGTCAAGCATCTCGGTTGTTTGGTCCAGTTCCTGGCTTACAGCATCTGAAGTAGTGTGCATCTGGGCTTTAGATATGGTGCCAAAGGCATGAAAGCTGAAGTCCCAGCAATGGCAAGTGCATTTCCCTGAATAGGCATCAAGAACCCTTTTGCATAATTCATGATTTGATGATGGTAGATTGCAGGGGAAAAGTCTCTCTGTGCCGTAATGGGCAGAGTGCTACAAATCTTGCTCGACAAATCCTTAACTGAAAATGGGAAACATTTGGCCCTGTGTCTCTTAACCAGATTGTGTCTGGTAAATATCGCAATTAGCACGTCTTGTTGTTCTAATTCTGTAGTATTAGATAGTAGTAGAATAATTTTCAGTGTACTTGTGAACATTTAAGTTCAAGCAAATGATATCGTTCAAATTGTGAATTCAATTGTCTGTCCTCTGGACTAAGGGAAATTATACCAAATAAAACCGTTGTTTCTCAATACAGGTAAATGCCTATAACCATCCGGATATATTGCACATTTGAGACTGAAATCATTAAAGACTATCTTCATGTAAAACTTTAAATACTTTTTGTTGCACGAGTCCAACAATATTTTTGGTCTGCACAGAATACAGTCATTCAGTACCTGATGCCAAGAAACTTGTGATTATTTAGAACTTTTAAAATCAACATCAGTTTTAACTAGAATTCCATGTTTGCAGATATTTGTATCTCATCCCTAAAGTGTTGAATTATTGCTTTGAAATGTTCTTTCAAAGCTATACATAGTTCTTAACATATGTCTAGCTGCAGTCCTGTCAATGGACCTCATTGATGTTGCTTTTTGTTTGTAGGGAAGGAAGACTAATCTGTGCTTGAGTTTGTTTAAAATAGTTTTCTGTCACTCTTTTTAATTTTTTAAAAACTTTAACCTACTTTTAATTTAATTTGTCCCTAACAAATGGCATTTAATCTGTGTTAAAGGAGGAATTTGGCACAAATTTTGTTGGTTAGGATGCTAAAACAAAAACTGGAAAAACCACTTCTGACTCTCTACTGAGTCATTATGGGTGGAAGTTAGAAACAGGAAAGGAGCAGTCACATTATTGGGCAATTTCTATAGACTTCCCAACAGCAACAGGGACACGGAGGTGCAGATTGGGAGGCAGATTTTGGAAAGGTGCAGAAGTAACAGGGTTGTTGTCAAGGGTGACTTCAACCTCCTTAATTCTGATTGGAACCTCCTTAGTGCAAACAGTTTGGGTGGAACAGATTTTTGTCAGGTTTGTCCAGCAAGATTCCTGACTCAGTATGTAGATAGGAGAAAGTGAGGACTGCAGATGCTGGAGACCAGAGTTGAAAAGTGTGGTGCTGGAGAAGCGCAGCAGGCCAGGCAGCATCCGAGGAGCAGGAGAATCGACGTTTCGGTCATAAGCCCTTCTTCAGGAATGAGGCTGGTGTGCCAAGCGGGCTGAGATAAAAGGTGGGGGGAGTTTGGGGGAGGGGCGCTGGGAATACAATAGGTGGAAGGAGGTGAGGGTGATAGGCCAGAGAGGGGGTGGGGGCGGAGAGGTCGGGAAGATAATTGCAGGTCAAGAGGGCGGTGCTGAATCCGGGGGTTGGGACTGAGATAAGGTGGGGGGAGGGGAAACGAGGAAGCTGGAGAAATCTACATTCATCCCGTGTGGTTGGAGGGTTCTTAGGAGGCTCCCAAGCACTGAGGATGTCACCTAGACAGGGGACGAAACGTTTGCAACAAAAACTTCCAGCTCGGCGAACAGAACCATAGCAACGAGCACCCGAGCTACAAATCTTCTCACAAACTTTGAATAGGTCAATTAGAGGGGAGGCCATATTGGATTTGGTTGTTGACAATGAACCAGCTCAGGTGTCAGATCGCTCTGTGGGAGGGCATTTCGGTGATAGTGATCACAACTCCCTGACCTTTACTATAGTCATGGAGAGGGATAAGAGCAGGCAGTATGGGAAAGTATTTAATTGGAGGAGAGGGAATGACAATGCTCTTAGGCAGGAAATGTAGAGGTTGTTTAGGGAGTACTTGCTGCGAGTGCTGGATAGGTTTGCCCCACTGAGGCAGGGAAGGGATGGAAGGGTGAAGGAACTTTGGATGACAAGAACATCTGTGGAACATCTAGTCAAGAGGAAGAAGGAACCTTGCTTCAGGTTGAGGAAGCAAGGATCAAACAGGGCTCTAGAGAGTTACAAGGTAGCCAGGAAAGAACTGAAGAATGGTATTAGGAGAGCTAGAAGAGGGTATGAAAAAGTCTTGGCGGGTAGGATTACCGAAAACCCCAAGGCATTCTACACTTGTGTGCGTAGCAAGAGGATGGCCAGAGTGAGAGTAGGACCGATTAGGGATAGTGCCTGGAGTCTGAGGAGGTAGGGGAGGTCCTTTGCTTCAGTATTCAGTAGTGAGAGGGACCTTGTTTTTTGTGAAGACAGCTTGAAACAGGCTGATATTAAGAATGAGCATGTGCTGGAAAGTTTGAAAACTGAGGATAGATAAGTCACCTGGGCCAGCTAGGATATACCCAAGGTTACTACAGGAAGCAAAGGAAGGGATTGTTGCGCCTTTTGTGTTGATCTTTGCATTCGCACTGTCCACTGAAGTAGTACGTGATGATTGGAGGGTGGCAAGTGTTATTCCCTTGTTCGCGAAAGGGAGTAGGGATAACCCTGGGAATTACAGACCCATCGGTATTATGTTGGTGGTGGGCAAATTCTGAGAGACAGGATTTATGATTATTTGGAAAAGCATAGCTTGATTAGAGATGATCAGTATGGCTTTGTGAGGGGCAGGTCATGTCTCTCAAGCCTTATTGAATTCTTTGAGGATGTGACGATACACATTGATGAAGGTAGAGCAGTAGATGTCGTGTATATGGATTTTAGCAAGACATTTGATAAGGTTCCCATTGTAGGCTCATTCAGAAAGTAAGGAGGCATGGGAGATAGGGAAATTTGGCTTTCTGGATACAGAATTGGCTGGCCCATAGAAGACAGAGGGTGGTAGTAGATGGGAAGTATTCAGCCCAATGGTGTTCCGCAGGGATCTGTTCTGGGACCTCTGCTCTTATATAAATAACTTGGAAGTGGAAGGGTGGGATCGTAAGTTGGCCAATGACGTGAAGGTTGGTGGAATTGTGGATAATGTGGAGGCTGTTCTAGGTTGCAAATGGACATTGACAGGATGCAGAGCTGGGCTGAGAAGTGGTAGATGGAGTTCAACCTGGAAGAGTGTGAAGTGATACATTTTGAATTACTGGGTTAAAGGTAGGATTCTTGGGAGTGTGGAGGAACAGAGGGATCTTGGTTTCCCTGTCCATAGACCCTTCAAAGTTGCCACCAAAGTTGATATGGTTGTTAAGAAGGTATATGGTGAGTTGGCTTTCATTAGCAGGAGGACTGAGTTTAAGAGCTGAGGTTATGCTGCACTTCTATAAAGCTTTGGTTAGACTACACTTGGAATATTATGTTCAGTTCTGGTTGCCTCATTATAGGAAGGATGTGGAAGCTTTAGAGAGGGTACAGAGGAGATTTGCCAGGATGCTGCCTGGACTGGAGGGCATATCTTATGAAGAAAGATTGAGAAAGCTAGGGCTTTTCTCACTGGAGTGAAGAAGGATGAGAGGTGACTTGATAGAGGTGTACAAGATAATGAGAGGCATAGATAGAATAGATAGCCAGAGACATTTTCCCAGGGTGGAAATGGCTAACATAAGGGGGCATAATTTGAAGGTGATTGGAGGAAGGTTTAGGGGAGATGTCAAAGGTAGGTTCTTTACACAGAGTGGTGGAATGCACTGCCAGAATTGGTGGTAAGAGTCAGATATGAGGGACATTTAAGCAACTCTTGGATAGGCACATGGATGATAGTAAAATGTAAGGTATGTAGGTTAATTTGATCTTCGAGTAGGATAAAAGGTCAGCATAACATCAAGGACTAAAGGGCCTGTACTGTACTGTGCTGTACTGTTCTATGTTCACAAACAGGACCAAACCATTATGAATGCTTCTGCGGTGAAATCAAGTTGCAACTGTTTTAAAACTAATGTAACAACTCTCCCAATTCCTGGCACAGCAACTGACTTGTCTCCATGAATCCTGTAATGTTTTTAACACTTTCTTCCTGTGAACATACCATAAACATATGATTTATGATGACCTGACACTTTAGTGCAGGAGTGCGACATTGTTTAAGATGCTGTTCCAAATGTGAAGTTAACTCAATGTCTGCCATAGACATAAATCAGATTAAAGGAGAGCATGGAGGATTCCTGTTATTGTAACCAACATTTCTCCAAGTAACAACATCAAAAACAGATTATCTAATGATTTTGTTTATTTGCTGTTTATGACTTCTTGCTATGCAGAAGTTGCATAGTTAATGACAGTGGCTGCACTACACTTCATTGGGATGTCCTGAGAATGTGAAAGGTATTATTTATCAGTAAACTCTCTGTCACCGTAAGACATCTGTGATGTACAATTATTCCAGTGATTAATCACTGCCTTTGTGCTAATTTTTATTCAAGAGTATGGCTCCCTATGGATTAATGTTCCACAAAAACATGGTGGGTTTTCAAGCTCCAACAGGAGTTAGATTTTGCATAACAAAATTGAAAATCTGTTTTAAAAAAAATTTAATAATTTGCAATTTTTTTAAACTGATCTAAGATGTCTCTGTATATCTCAATATCATCTCCAATAATTTTCCCACCACCAACATAATACTGACTGGTCTGTAATTCCCAGGGTTATCCCTATTCCCTTTCTAATCCTGTCTAAGATATCCTCATAAGGCAACCCAGTCATTCTGATATCAGTCTAGTAAACATGATGTAAATATTTGTGCATAAATTCATTCAAAAAAGGTCTTTAAGCCATGTGATGCCTCGGTGCAGTATTCTTAGCATGAGGTGCTTTAACGTATTCAGCCTTTTCTCGGGGAGCAAATTTGCACTGTTTCAATTCATGCCATAAGTCATAATTATTTTAAGTTAATTTAAAAGTTTTTGTTTCAGCACTTCTAGGAATCTTCCTCCAGATACACATAATTAAAAAAACTTTTTGAAAGAAAATGGCTAATTATTTATGAATGTTTTGATATCACAATCTTAAATATTGAGATGTTTTTTAACAATTATGAAGTTCACACAAACGTGGAATTAGGAGCAGAGGAAGCCACTCGGTCCCTTGAGCCTGCTCTGCTATTCATTAAGATCATGGCTCATCCACTTGTGTTTTAAATTCCTCATTCCGTTCGACCTCAATAACCTTTGATTCCCTTGCCTAAATGAGAATCTATATTGCTCTGCCTTAAAAATGTTCAGTAGCCCCATCTCTGTCATCTTATGAAGCAAGCAAGCAATCACACAGCCCTCTGAATGAAAAAAAAATTTCAATTCCGTCTCTAATTTTAAATAGTGCCTCCTGGTTCTGGACTCTCTCCCAAGAGGAAACATCCTTTCACTTTCTACCCCCTCGCAACCATTCATGATTTTATATATTCAATCAACTCGATTCTTTTCTAAACTCCATTGGAAACAAGCCCAGTCTGTCTAAGGTATTCTTGTAAGATAACCAACTCATTCTAGATATCAATGTAGTAAGCATCCAATGGATCATCTCCAGCGCATTTATGTCTTTCCTTAAATCAGGAGACCAAAATACACACACAATATATGCGATGAGGCATCACTAGTGCCCTGTGTAATTGATGGATCCTTGCATTTATATGCAATTCCTCTTGTAATAAAGGACAAAATTCCATTAGCTGTCTTAATTACTTGCAGTCCCCCTGGAGAAGGTGGTGGCGAGCTGCCTTTGTGAGTCGCTGTAGTCCTAAGGGTGCAGGTATACCCTCAGTGCTGTTAACGGGGGTATTGCAGGATTTTGATCCAGTGAGGTGAAGGAATGGTAGTTTATTTTCAAGCCTGGATGATGGGTGGCTTGGAGAGGAACACGCAATTGGTTGTGCTCCCATGTGTTCTAGGTGGCAGAGGTCGAGGGTTTTAATGATGCTGTTGATGGAACCTTGGTGAGTTTCTGCGGTGTATCTTTGTAGGTGTATGCTGCTGTCACTTGGGTTAAGGGAATAAATTTTGAAGGTGGTGGATGGTATGCCAGTAAAGTGTTCTGCCTTGCCCTACATGATGTTGATCGTGTTGGAGTTGCACCCATTCAACCAAATAGAGGGTATTCTATCACACACACAATTTGTACCTTGTGGAGCAACAGGAAGCAAGTTATCCACCTCGGTATTCTTAGTCTCTGACTTGTTCTTATAGCATTTATAATATTCATAAGGCTGTTCCAGTCATGGATAGCGGTAATCTCCCAGGATATTTTCAGTGAAGAATTCAGTTTGATAATGCCATCAAGGAAAGACTGTTAGATTCTCTCTTGTTGGCCATGATTAATCATAGGCACTTGCGTTGCACAAATGGTGCTGAACATTATGTAATCATCAACAAACAATGCTCCTTCTGACTTTATGATGGAGTGGTCATTGATGGCACAGCTTAAGATGTTTGGGCTAGGACACTACTATTGACACAATACTGCAGTGAAATCCTGGGAACAAGTGCCAAGAATAATAAAGTCCAAGGAAAGGTGCAGTTGACAATATGTTGTCATTGTCGCAAGTGTGGTGCTGGAAAAGCACAGCAGGTCAGGCAGCATCTGAGGAGCAGGAGAATCGATGTTTCCGGCATAAGCCTTTCATTGTTGGTGTAAGCACAGCCAACAGTGGGAGGCGTGATTAAAATCAAAATGCACAAAAGGCCAGAATGAGAGGAGTACAGAGATTTCTGAAGGTTGTGACCTGGACTTTAATACAATACGGAGTGGAGAGGCCATAGAAGCGTTTGAAAACAAGACTAGGGTATTAATTCTAAGTACAGTTTTATCTGGACATATTGTAGGTCAGCAAGGACAGGTGTGATGTGTGGTTGGGAGTTAGCGTGTGTTAGTAAATGACCCACAGAATTTTGGATGACTTCAAATTTATTGTAAGTTAAATGGTGGAAGACTGATCAAGAGTGTGGTGGAATTAGCACTACCTTAAGATAACAAAAGGTATATGTGAGATAGGGCATGAGTAGGACAGTGTTTTACGAAGGTGATAGTCTTTGTGGTGGCATGGATGTATTGTCGGATGCTCAGCTTGGGGTCAATATGACATCAAAGTTGTGAACAGACTGTTTCAACCTCAGATGGTTGTCAAGGAGAAGGATGGAGTCGGCAAAGAAACGAGTTGTGGAAACAGCCTAAGGCAATGGCTTTGGTGTTATCAGTTCATCCAGTTCTTGAAATTGAACAAACAGTCGAATATATAGTATGATGGTGAATGATTTGAGAGTGTAGATATGTTTTTGATTAATGTTACATGGAGAAGCTTATAGATGAGAAATGGGAGGAAGCCAACAATAATCCCTTTGGCAAACCAGAGGTAATTGTGCAGGAGTGGAAGAAGAAACCATTGCAGGTGAACATCCAGTGACGAGTGGAGAAGCATTGGAGAATGTTGTGCTCAACCATGTCCAAGTCACAGGCAGAGAAGGTCAAGGAAAGATGGATTACCACTGACATGTCAGGTGTCATTTGTGTCTTTGCTAGGAGCTGTTTGGAGAAGCTTTTTGGAGAAAATCAGAAGTAGAGTCCTAGGCAAAGATGGGAGAAGGATTTGTTAAGTGTGGCGACTGGAAACAGTATGATTGTTTGCCAGGGTAAAAGATTGGGGGTTTACTCTTGAGGAAGGGGTGATAACTGAACAGAAGAGCAAACGTACCTGACGGGCAAGAGAGCATTTAACCTGATTAGCTAAAGTGGGGGCTAGCAAGTGTGTTAGCAGTTAAATGGAAATAAGAGTGAGGGAGCATGAGAGGGCATAACGGGAGGTAATTTAGAGAATGATGAAAATTTAGAGTTAGGATGGGGAGGTATGGGATTGGATCCTTTTAGAGGAAGTTTGATCCCAGAAGGTAGGGGAAAGGAGGGAAGTCACACAGGCAGTGAAAAGGAAGATCTTGCCCTGAGTGATCTAAAAGAAATTAATGAGCTTGTTTTTGGAGGTGATGGTTCAGAAGACAGAAGGTGGTGTTGAGTAAAGAAAGGTATTTGTTCAGGAGAGGTTGGGGGATTATCTTTGCATTCCACGAACAACTTGAAGGAATGCACAGTTTTGAAAGATACAACATGCAGCTGTAGAACATTGCAATCCAGTCAGGTATAGTTTAATACGTTAGGCACCATATCCATTCAAGGATGTATCCTTTGGATTTGAGGGCAGATGAGAATAACAATACCAGATTAATAGCTACAGAAATATAGTGATGAATGGAGTGCTGATGGTCTGACTTTTAGGATTCTGGAAGTGCAGTTGTAAGTACATTGGAAGACAGTTTCTTCTCTGGATGTACAAAAGTGATAGCCTTGGAATTGATGCCCCTATCTCAAGAACGAACAATAATAAATTATTTTAATCTCAAAGAAAACCATTACTCCATAATGGCCACATATTGGCATAAATATATTTCCAGGATATATTAATGTGGATGATGTTAGAGAAACTGGCATTGTTCTACTTTGAGCAAAGACTGAGGGGAAATGTTGTACCATTGTGCTACATTATGACAGATTTAATAAATGAGCCAAAGAAAGAGGAAGCCTCTTCCCAGTAGCTGATGGTGCAAGGATCAGGTATTGAAGGTGCAGGACAAATGTGAATATTTTGCTGTCTGTAAGGGTGATGAAAGCAGAAACAGTTAATGAGTTAAAAATGAAATTGGAGGGACACTTGATGAGAATAAATTCACAGGACTGTGCAGGAAAATGAGACAGATCACATTCCTCTACAGAGAGTTAGCAAGGATTGATGGGCCAAGTGGCCTCCTTTGCTGTGATGAGTATGTCAATAATCAGTGACAAATTACTAAGTTATGCTTTCCTGAGGAATTGATGAACAAACTTTAGGCAGGGGACACCGTTTTTTCTGCATATATCGATGGTGTGGCATGTGCCAAAAGTATTCCATTCTCTGCTCATAGCAGCAAACCAGCACCAAAAAGAGTAATTTGTTGTGAAGACCATGCCCTTCTAAGTTATTGCTATGCAAATATTTTATGGAATATCCTGATTCAATCCATTGGGAAACAGTAGCTTTTATAATTAAACCAAAATTAATCAGAATCTGAAGGAAGTATTTTTTGGGGAACAGGCTGTGAGCTGTGTTTATTTGCTTTCTATCATGTTTTGTGTAACTGTTTTCTTTGTTCACTTATAAGGACAAAGCTCTGAAAGTATCAGCGAAGGGAGAAAGCAGGTGACAGTGATACTGAGGTTCAAGTCTACTGAACTGTAAGTCAAATCAGTCTATAACTAAATCATTAATTTCGCACACAATCCTGTTATTCATGTGGCAGCAGTGCTGGCTTGAAAGTACAACATTTATAACTAGTGAATCATGCTTGAGTGTTACACTTTATGCAACAGATTTGTTTATGTAGCAGTCATGGCAATTAGTGAAGTTAGTTTTCCCAGACTTTTGTCAATAAACTAGGAGAAAGTGAGGATTGCGGATGCTGGAGATCAGAGTCGAAGAGTGTGGTGCTGGAGAAGCACAGCAGGTCAGGCTGATGAAGAGCTTTTGCTTGAAACATCGATAGTCCAGCTCCTCGGATGCTGCCTGATCGGCTGTGCTTTTCCTGCATCCCATTCTTCGACTCTTGTCAATGAATCTCTGGATTTCCACCAATAAAAGCCCCCAAAGGTGATCCCAAAGTTAGGTAAAAGCTTGGAAACATTAGTATGCCGCAATTCTGTTTAGCACAGGGAGCATCCTTCCTACACGGGTATATTGAAAGAAAAGGCTAGTGCATTGCTGTCTGTGGGAGGCAGGGTGAAGATTGGTAGGTAAGGAGATGCTATAGTGTACTCCGTGTGTTTTAACACTGTCTTTTGGGAGATAGTTGATGTTAGTTTTACTTGATTTTTTTGCCTGATTAGAGTCACTTCTGACTTCACCTGATTTATATCAAATTTGTTTTTAGTTCAAGAAAAATAAGAGTTTGGCCGTTATTGATTTTGGTTAACAGTGAAATATGACAAATGAAATTCTTTGTATTTTTTTGCTCAGGCATCCCAGTTAATAGTCATAGAGTCCAGGCAGTCTGTCAGATGCTCACTGTATTGAGCTCCTTCAGTCAGGAGGAATTAGATCCACATAAAAGCTCTAGATATTGAACAATGGGGCAAGGATTCAAGTTCACATGAACGGTTGTGCTTTGAACAATAACAATGTCTTTGATTAAAAGATTATCATTGCCGAACTGGGAATTAATCAAGGTTAGTGATTAAATAAAAGTAATCTCAAGTCATTTTTTTTCCCCCCTCTTTATATGGGTTTACAGCTGAATGAAAGCTGTTTTGCATTGGTGCCATTTTAATTCCAAAAGGTGAGGATTTGTTGGTTGCTGGGCTAAAAGTGCCAAATTTAGGGGTATAAACATTAGGAGGCACTTAAAGAAATTGGTCACTAGAAATCCCAACTCAAATTATGATACTTTAAAAGCTGGCTTCGATGCTGAATTGGGAGTCGATTACCTCCCTAATTTGGGTCAGGATTGTGCACAATCTGAGAGGGGAAAATGAGTGAGGGGGAACATAATAAATCCACTGTGACGTTGTTATGCTGAACAGTAGAGACTTGGATCACTAATGAATGTTAGTTTATTAGTTCACACTGAAAATTGTAGAAATCTTTGCTAGTTTGATGGAAATAATCATTTTCATATATATGGATTGTGTAGCTGAAGGCCTGTAACATCTTATTGTATAGCTGTTCAAATAAGCAAATCAACACTACCTTCATGAGGATAGTTAAGCATGAATAGAAAGTTCTGACCTTGTCGGTGACAACCACATCCTGTGAAAGAATGATTTGTGCCCTGTGATGCCAAGCCCTGAAACAGAAACTATTTTAAAATATAATTGTTTTAGAAGTGGGCATGATTCAAAATACTGCTGTGGAACGGGGAAACTAATGCAGTCCAGTCCTAGTGTCACTGAATTGACAATTGTATTATAGGTTTCAGTATTACAGTCTGTTTCAAATCAAGTTCTGTGCCTTTTCTCATTTTAAATGGTAATGTGCGTGTATAGACACTACCACCTTAAATATGTTTGTGAATGAAGAGAGTTGATAAATCTTGTGCAGTATTCCACTGTAATACTCCATTAAGCCATAGGCCAAATGGAAAAACATCTCAATTTGTGAAATTAGTATGAAAGGAGTCTTACTGATTAGAAAGAATATTACAGCTATAGTGAGGGAGGACACACTGGAGGGTTCATTCAACAAGGCCATATGGGTAGAGGCCAGGAATAGGAAGGGTGCAGTCACTTTGGGACTGTACTGCAGACCTCCCAACAGCCAGCAGGAAATAGAGAAACTGGTACGTGGATAGATTACGGAAAAATGTAAAAACAAATTCCCCCTAAATTGACTGGGACTCCCTTAGTGCCAGGGGCTCAGATAGAGGGGAATTTGTTAGGTGTGTTCAACAGGGTTTTTGAAGCCATATGTAAATAGCCCAACTAGGGAAGAGACCATACTAGACCTGGTATGATTGAAGTTTCGGTGAATACTATTTTGTGCACAGTGACCATAATTCTTTAGGTTTTAAATTATTAATCTTTGAGTATAAGAGTAGTCCTTGGGTGAAAGTGCTAAACAGAGGTGGGGGTGGGTGGAGGGGGAGTGTGGTGGGGGTGGGGTGCGATGTTACCACTACATAGACAGGAGCTTGTAGATTGGGGGCAGCTGTTTAAATCCACATCTGGCATGTGGGAATCATCTGAAGACCAGTTGATCAGAGTTCAGGACGACCATATTCCTGTGAAAATGAAGGATAAGGATGGCAAGCTTTGGAAACCTTGGATAACGAGAAATTGAGAGCTTAGCTAAAAAGAAAAGAGGCGTACATAAGATTTAGGAAACTGAAGACAGACCGAGCCCTTGAGGAATGTAAAGAAATTAGGAGAGGACTCAAACAAGGGGTTAGAAGGGCTAAAAGGTGGCATGAAATGTCCTTAGTAAAGAGGATTAAAGGAACCTCAAGACATTTTAAGGAGCAAGAGGGTAGCTAGGGAAAGCATAGGTCCACTCAAGGACAAAGGAGGGAATTTATGTTGGAGCTGGAGGAAATGGGTGAGCACCTTAACAGATGCTTTGCATTGGTGGTCACTAAGAAGAAGGACATTGTGGATGGTGAGTCTTAGAGAGTGTTATGTTGATACTGTAGAGAATGTCAATATAAAAAGGTGTTGGGTATTTTGAAAAGCATTAAGGTAGAAAGTCCCAGGATTTTATGGGATCTATCCCAGAATACTGATGGAAGCAGGTGAGGAAATTGAGAGGCCTTGTCTGAAATCTTTGCATCCTGTTTCGTCACAGTAGAGAGGCCAGAGGACTAGCCAGAAATGATTGAGTGCAGGATAATGGATGTTGTCTACATGGACCTTAGCAAGCCCTTCAATAAGGTCCCTTATGGCAGGCTGATACAAAAGGTGAAGTCGTGTAGGATCCATTGGTAAGATGGATACAGAATAGGTTTGATCATAGAAAACGGTGAGTAGTGGTGGAAGGGTGCTTTTCTGACTGGAGATCTGTGGCCAGTCGTGTTCTGCAGGGATCACTACTGGGACTCTGGTTGTTCGTAATATATATAACTGATTTGGAGGCAAATGTAAGGGGTCTAATCAGTTTGTGATGCCAAAAAGATTAGAGGAACTGCAGATAGTGAAGGAAGATTGCCAGAGGATACAACAGGATAGAGCTAGGCTACAGGCTTGGGCAGAGAAATGGCAAATTGAATTTAATCCAGACAAATGTGAAGTGGTGCATTTTGGAATATCTAATGCCGTATGAAAGTATACAGTAAATGGCAGAACCCTTAGTAGCATTAACATACAAAGAGATCAAGGCATGAAGGTCCACAGTTCGCTGAAAGTGGCAGCACAAGTAAATAAGGTAGTCAAGAAGGCATATGGCATTTTTGCCTTCATCAGTTGGGGCATAGAGAATAAAAATTGGCACGTCACTTTGCAGCTGTATAGACCTTTACTTAGGTTACATTTGACCAACACACTATCAGAAAGATGTGGAGAGGGTACAGAATTGATTTACAAGGATGCTGCCTGGTTTGGAAGGTATTAGGTATAAGGAGAGATTGGGCAAACTTGATTTGTTTTCATTTGAACATTGCAGGCTGAGGGGTGATCTGATAGAAGTTTTCAATAAGAGAATGGATAATCAGAGTCTTTTACCCAGGGTAGCAATGTCAATAACTAGGGGATGATAATTGAAGGTAAAAGGGGTAAGTTTAAAGAAGATGGGAGAGACCTGTTGTTTTACACAGAAGGTGCTAAGTGTCTGGATTGTGCTGCAGGAAGAGGTCGTAGAAGCAAATATAATAGTCACGTTTAAGAGGCTTTGCATTTACATGAATAGGCAGGAAATAGAGGGTTATTGGAGACATTTTGTATTGGAGACATTTTGGCAGTACCTGTTTTCTCAAATATTCATGGCTTCACTTGGAGGTCGCCACTGATCATTACCTAGCCAGGTAATGAAATGTCTGGATATCAAACCTACAGCTCAGCGAGCAAGCCTACACCCTAAACCTCAACCTGAGCTACAAACCTTGCAGCATATAGGTTCATTTAGCAATTAGGAATGTATGTGCATTGTTAGCATTCATTTCAAGAGGGCTAGAATGCAAGAATATGTGCTGTTGAGGCTATATAAGGCTCTGGACAGATTGTATTTGGAAAGTTTTAAGTAGTTTTGGATCCCATGTCTAAGGATGGATGTGCTGGTGTTACAGGGGACCCAGAAGTGATTCACAGGAATGATCCTGGCATTGAAGTGCTTGTCATATGAGAAATAGTTGAAGGCTGAGTCTGTACTTGGTGGAGCAAGGAGGGATTTTTTTTAAACTTAGAGAAAACTGAGGGGCCTGGATAGAGTGAAAGTGGAGCAAATGTTTCCAACTGTAGGAGAGACTAGGACCCCAGGGCACAGCCTCGAGTTGAAGAAATGGTCCTTTAGAACTGAGATGAGGAATTTCTTCAGTCAGAGGATGGTGTATCTGTGGAAATCATTGCTGTAGTTTGCTGTGAAGGCCAAGTAATTGGATGTTTTTAAGCCAGAGATAGATAGGTTCTTCTTTGGTAAGGAGATCGAAGGTTATGGGAAGAGGCAGGAGAATAGAGTTGAGAAGCTCATAGCTTATCGTCGTTGTTGTAAATACAAGCAAAAATATTGGGGAAACTGCAGAGAGATAAACAATTAGTCTAATCTTTGTGTTCGGCAAAAGTGTCATATTGGACTCGTAATAGTAACAATTTCACTGAGATGATGTTGCCAGACCTGTTGAGCTTCTCCAGCACTTGCAGTTTATACATTGAATCACCAGTGTCTGCTTTTATGTCATTGTTGAAAATATAGGCATGCAGTTAAAACAAACTGGCTTCACTTGTCAGTTTTCTCTTGTAATATTATGAACAGTATTAATATTCATTTGTGTTTCTCCTCTTCACAGCTACCCTGGAGATGGACATGATGTTTGGAGAGAGAGAGAGAGAGAGAGAGAGAGAAAGAAAGAGAGAGTCAGCCTTTACAATGCAGCAAACTGAAGATAAAGAAAGAAAGCACTGTGGTCTCCCATGCTCTTTATTTGCTTGTTGGTTAAGTAGAATCAGTTTATGTTCAAACATGTCCAAGGCGTTCTGTCATTATTAAGAAGATTATTTTCCCCTAATATTAACAAAGCTGTTCTGTGGCGGTGATGGGGAGGGTGTGTTTCTCTGTATTGTCTGTAAATGTTACATCACCGTTTAAAAACATTCACTAAGTTTTCAGAGTGAGCAGCAATAGTTTGTGTATGTATGTTATAGACAAACGTCATGAACATAGCATTGATTGGGTTGTGCATTCAGAGCTGCCACAAGAACAGGAAGTGATCTAAATATGCAGTACAATACCATCACCATCTTAATGGTGCTTCTGTGTGAAATGTCAGGGTTAAAATCACCAAAGGTCCTGTTTCTAGTCATTTGATCTCCACACATTGTAGTGCACTGTAATTTTCAAGCATGCATAGTGATGCTGTAATAGTCAGCACTTAACTCAAAGCATCAGCACCTGAGTTTCTTTGTGCCCTTGAAAGCTGTGGCCTGTTATTTAGTTAGCCTTGAGTGCAGTACAGTTGTATCATTCTCCTGCTGATGGTCAGTCTTCAGTTAGTTGTCCATGTCAAATGAATACTGCTGGGTGCAGTGTGGATACATCAGAACAAAACTACGACTTCACATTAAAATCATTTGGAAATGCTCATTGGAAACAAAGAACATGCTGTTTTACTCACAGAATGAAAGAGGTCAGAATGATTTGCTTAATGTGATCATTTTTTTCCATTGTTACAGGTGACCCTGTAAAATGTTTTTTTTTGTTGATTGTAATTTGTGATTTGCCCCAAAATAGTCTAATGCAAAATTTGCCCCTTTGCTCCTGTAACTATTTCCCAAAAGGTTACTTGTATGACAGGACTTTTTGGAAAAAAAACTCTATAAATGACAGCCTTGATTTTTTTTTTTGGCCTCTTCTCAAGAGTGAGATCTGTTATACTGTTCTGACTTTTCAATTCCAACTTCTTTTAATACTTATTGGCTTTGATAATCATTTGAGAAGCTATGGTTCTTTTAAACTGCATTGTTTCATGTATTTTAAAACAAAAAGTCGACTCCTGACCACGTTTTTATGGCTGATTTGAATGGTCACTTTATTCACTGCAAATGTGTGTGAGTTGGCGAGCCTGCTCTGGTTAAAGATGGCTCTAATAATCTAAATGTAATAAAAAATTACAATTTAAAACCATTACTGTGTGGCTTGAGTAAGGGCAACAAACATTGAGTTCTGCTCACTTAGCCTTAAGCCCCTAGTTTAGCTGTGCCCTGAAGGAGGAGCGTGATGTAGATTTTGTTCTATTTAATACCTCGGTTAGGAGAATTGTGTAGTTATTTTGTGTCTTTTAAATAAAAGTGTATAACCCAGCTAAGGGAGCTCTACAGTGCAGATACCACTTTTATCATATATATAGAGATATATATAAATCTATTTATTTTTAAAATTAACCATACTTAGAACTTCTTAAATCCCTTAAATTTCATGTACTCTCCTTACACAATGACTTATACAGCACAAATAAAGCTCAGTTAGGTTGAGCTCTCCTGCAAGAGTTATTACAGTTGCCTTCTCAAAAATCCTTAATTAAGGTGCATGAAACCAGTCGGATCCCAGCTCCTCTGTCTGGAGATCCCAGTGTGCAGATTAAACTAGGCAGCCAGGCCAGTCTCAAATACAGCTTTAAAACACTGTTCCCAAACCTTGCTAAATATTGATGATCCTGCAGAGTGTTTACATTTTTGTACTTTGGTTCATCTGATTTTTGAAAAAAATTAGTTTGTCCTCAATATTTACAATGTTGGATGAAGTTTTATCAAACTTCAGCTCCCTTCCCTAAAACTGGCAAATCCCATTCAATTATTCAATATTTGAATTGTCTGCATAACGAAGCACTGCTGATAGCCTCTTGGAAAGCAGAACAGATGTGAAGTTGGGAGAAACTTCCTGCTTTGTTGGTTGCTCAAGTCACAATCCGCAAAAATATGAGAACTGACTGAGGAAAAGGGCACTTATTGCTGAACCTTTTGGATTATTTTTGTTTGCTGCAGAGATTTAGGTTTACCTCAAGTATACTTCTCTTCACTGTGTCTGCAACATGAGCCAAACATCTCGAGGAAAGTCTCCGGCTGGACTTGCATTAGGTGCTGACTGAGCTAATCCCATCTGATTCAGAATTCAGTGGCATGATGCTAAAGCAGGGAAAGGAATTGGTCATGGTTCTCACACTTAATCACTGTCCAGTTGGGGATGCATATGTTCAGTTGTCAATTAGCTTGTTGACATTCATTTACATTACATGTAGCATGTGTACTGGGTAAATAGTTCCTGTGAAACCAATGGCCAACATTGAGTACTTCAGGAAAATGAGGGAGATGCAATTTGAGATGGAGAGAAAAAGAAGTATCATTCTGGTAATCCAGTGATCACAACTTTGCTGAAGAGTTTAACTCTGAGTTTGGGCCATTGTTTCTTGCCAGTCACATGCTAAGTTGAGCAAGTTTTGTGGCCTTTGAACATTTTGTTGGGAAGGCAAAAAGGTGAAATGTTATAAAGCTTGATATGACGTTTTGGACAGTTGGACAAACAGAAGTTCACTATCCAAGATGTGAATTGAAAAAGCCAAGAGGGAAACAAAAACATATCTAACTCTTAACAGCTTCTCTGCAAAGACTAAGAAGTTCACTGGAGCTGTATAACCATTCAGATGTCTGCCTATACAAGGAATCAGCCATTTTTTGAGCAAATGCACTTTCAGCATATTAGATTACTGTGACATTGGATCATTGTAAAGGACTGTGGTTTGCAAGTTTAGTTGGTTTACTGAAAGATCATTATGGTTATCTTACTGCCTTTAGCTTTGTTAGAAGTCTTAAGATGGTCAAACTTTAGAAGCTAGGTGATGTGATTTAATTGTTTCTAAAGAGTTTGTAAATATGAAGGACAAAAATTAAAAAGGAGTTTGTTCATTTTTGTTTTGTTTGCTTAAGTTTTTTTTAATTGATGTTCTACCCTTTTCCCTGTTCTGTGGTCTCTGAAGTTGGGTGACAAATGGTGTCACACTTTCTGGGCTCTACTTTTACATAATTATAATTATTTTAATTATTTCATTATTGTAATTATTATTACCGTGCAATAGATTTGCTCTTTGAATGAGCTACAGTGGAAGATATATTGCAGGGACCTGTCTATACCCCACCTGAGCTTGATTCTTTTCTCATTTCAATCCATGCCGACTAGGAGTGTCTAGACAGTGACCAGGACTTTGAATCTGGGCAAATATTCCTTTTCCCTAGACCAAGGAAAGCTGATTGCCATCCCCTGTCCAAATAACACAACATTGATTGGGATCTCTATGGTTCATCTTCTCACTCAGTAGATGTTATTCAGCCACAGGCTGTCCTGTTTCATTCCTAATTCTCATTTTTGGGGCTAGTTACAGAATAATAGATACCACAGAGAGTGGAGTCTCTTTTACGCCACAATAACCTGAACAAGTCAAGGATTGAACCTGAGTATTTAATTGGAGCAGGCCTAACAAGAAATGTAGCATTGCCGTCTCTTCTACTGCATTCTGGCTAAATGTTAGCTATGCAAGTAACAGACCATATTTCTTAATGTCAGCTGGGATAGCCTTACAACAACAAAAGACCTATGACATTTTTCTTTAAAATGCACATCAAGGTAACCTTAGTTTGTGTCACTTTTGACAAGTATTAGCTAGCAGCTGATATTTTCTGGTAGCCTACTGTCAAAAATGACCAAATCTGTACTTGATGCAAAAATAAATGTGTTTTACAGTAACTCTCTCAAGGCTGGA
Source organism: Chiloscyllium plagiosum (assembly GCF_004010195.1). Taxonomy (NCBI): domain Eukaryota; kingdom Metazoa; phylum Chordata; class Chondrichthyes; order Orectolobiformes; family Hemiscylliidae; genus Chiloscyllium; species Chiloscyllium plagiosum. Next base: position 8,686,364 of record NC_057733.1, read on the forward strand.
TGCCAATTTCAATTTTGAATGTTGTCCTTTTCTCTTTAACCAGCATGACCGTGGTAGGGTTGTAACTAGCTAGTGATTTGGACAGAGCTGTCCTTCAGCGTGCACCAAGTTGTCAACCCAAAATACAATGGCAACAGATTGACCTTTTCCTCCATGTTGCTCTTGACTAGAAACTGGTGCAGAAAGTGCTCATTTGCCCCAAACTGAGGCTGAATCTAAAACTATGTCCTTTCTTTACCCTTTCTTCTCTCATTCCTAGTTTTAAAACTTAGACTTGCAGTGGCCCATTGGTATAAAAATGATTACTTCACATTACTCCTACACTACCAATGCTGCAGTTGCTCAACTGTGCTTATCATTTGGGCTGGCCTCTTTGGCAAGGTTGTTGGATAGAGATGTTTTATGAAGGCTTACACCCAGCTAGATACTGTTGAGTTTCTACAGTCGCGCCTGATCGAGATGGGTAAAGTCACAAATGAAGATGAACTGTGCTGAAGCTATGAATAGAGCTGTTGTACTAGTCAGCATCCTTTAATGTAATGAAACTGGCTATTGCTGCATATGACCAGAAAGGGCAAAGGTAGCTCCACATCTTACATCAACTCACAAAAGGCTGAGGCAGTAATTAGCAGCAAGAACCTCATAATGAAGCTTGCTCCCCTTGTTTACCAGCATTCACTGCAAATTGGGCAGATGTTTAACCCCAGGGTGCAGCCTCTTGTTCTCTAGGAGTTTGGTGAAAAGTGCTTGGCTTGTGGGCTGCAGTTTACTGCTTTATTTGTTTTTCTTTATACCGGCTACATTTTCTTCAAGCTGAACTGAGACTTTTTTTATATATATATAAAATAAACTTCCTTTAAATTTAGGCTGCAAGAGTTTTATGTGCTTGTTGTATTTTATTTTTAAATTCAAGTGGTGTCTCATGTCATTTCTGTACATTTCTTTCCATAAATAAAAATGAACAAGTTTTGGAAATAATTCTTGTGAACTTTCCTTCATGTGTAAAGCAACTGTATTAGGTGCATATATATGAATTTATTAGCCGTATCACTCAGTCCTTCAATCTGTCGATATTCTGTAGTTCCTATGCAACCCTGTGTTACACAAAAATCACACTTTAGAAACCGCGTTCAGAGGTTCTGGCAATGTAATGGCATAACAGCCATGTTTTAAATGTTTGTGCTTTAGAAAGTGTCCCCAATTTGTCAGTCGTGTTACCGAAACGCACATTACAGCAGAACTCTATTTTTGACCCTAATTTAATTTTGAGGGCTAGGGAGAATTTGGGGGTACTTGGGGATCTTGCAGAATTCCACCACTCCAAGTTGTATTTTTTTATAATTCAATGAATGTGGTAGTTATAGTATCATAGAGATGTACAGCACGGAAACAGACTCTTTGGTCCAACCCGTCCATGCCGACCAGATATCCCAACCCAATCTAATCCCACCTGCCAGCACCCGGTCTATATCCCTCCAAGCCCTTCCTATTCATATACCCATCCAGTTGCCTTTTAAATGTTGTAACTGTACCAGTCACCTCCACTTCCTCTGGCAGCTCAATCCATACACGTACCACCCTCTGTGTAAAAAAAAAAAGTTGCCCCTTAGGTCTCTTTTATATCTTACCTTTCTCACCCTAAACCTATGCCCTCTAGTTCTGAACTCTCTGACCCCAGGGAAAAGACTTTGTCTATTTATCCTATCCATGCCCCTCATATTTTTGTAAACCTCTATAAGGTCACCCCTCAACCTCCGACACTCCAGAGAAATCAGCCCCAGCCTGTTCAGCTCAAATCCTCCAACCCTGGCAACATCCTTGTAAATCTTTTCTGAACCCTTCCCTGTTTCACAACATCTTTCTGATAGTAAGGAGACCAGAATTGCACGCAATATTCCAAAAGTGGCCTAACCAATGTCCTGTACAGCCACAACATGACCTCCCAACTCCTGTACTCAATACACTGACCAATAAAAGAAAGCATACCAAAGTGCTTCTTTAGTATCCTATCTACCTGTGACTCCACTTTCAAGGAGCTATGAACCTGCACTCCAAGGTCTTTTTGTTCAGCAACACTCCCTAGGACCTTACCATTAAGTGTATAAGTCCTTCTAAAATTTGCTTTCCCAAAATGCAGCACCTCACATTTATCTGAATTAAACTCCATCTGCCACTTCACAGCCCATTGGCCCATCTGGTCAAGATCCTGTTGTAATCTGAGGTAACCTTCTTCGCTGTCCACAACACCTCCAATTTTGGTGTCATCAGCAAACTTAGTAACTGTACCTCTCGTGCTCACATCCAAATCATTTATGTTAATGACAAAAAGTAGAGGGCCCAGCACTGATCCTAGTGGCACTCCACTGGTCACAGGCCTCCAGTCTGAAAAACAACTCTCCACCACCACCCTCTGTCCTCTACCTTTGAGCCAGTTCTGTATCCAAATGGCGAGTTCTCCCTGTATTCCGTGAGATCTAACCTTGCTAACCAGTCTCCAATGGGAAACCTTGTTGAACACCTTACAGCGGCAGAGACCCGGGTTCAATTCCTGCCTCAGGCGACTGTGTGGAGTTTGCACGTTCTCCCAGTTTCTGCGTGGGTTTCCTCCGGGTGCTCCAGTTTCCTCCGAAAGTCCAAAGATGTGCAGGTTAGGTGAATTGGCCATGCTAAATTGCCCGTAGTGTTAGGTAAGGGGTAAATGTAGGGGTATGGGTGGGTTGCGCTTTGGCGGGTCGGTGTGGACTTGTTGGGCCGAAGGGCCTGTTTCCACACTGTAATGTAATCTAATCTAAATCTAATCTAAAACCTTACTGAAGTCCATATAGATCACATTACCGCTCTGCCTTCATCAATCCTCTTTGTTACTTCTTCAAAAAAACTTAATCAAGTTTGTGAGACATTGATTTCCCATGCACATAGCCATGTTGACTATCCCTAATCAGTCCTTGCCTTTCCAAATACATGTACATCCTGTCCCTCCGGATTCCCTCCAGCAAATTGCCCACCACCGACGTCAGGCTCACTGGTCTATAGTTCCCTGGCTTGTCCTTACTACCCTTCTTAAACAATGGCACCACGTTAGTCTTCTGGCACCTCACTTGTGACTAGCGATGATACAAATACCTCAGCAAGAGGCCCAGCAATCATTTCTCTAGCTTCCCACAGAGTTCTAAGGTACACCTGGTCAGGTCCTGGGGATTTATCCACCTTTGTGTTTCAAGACATCCAGCACTTCCTCTGTAATATGGACATTTTGCAAGATGTCACCACCTATTTCCCTACATTCTATATCTTCCATATCCTTTTCCATAATAAATACTGATCCAAGAAGTTCTGCTAAAGTATTGCCGAACAAAATAAAATATTGGACAAATAAAGAGATGCTTGAGTAGGTAGCAAACAGTTTGACCAAAGATGTTGGTTGTGAAGAGTCTTAATGAAATAAAAGATTTCAAAGCCTAAAATTGGAGTAACACCTATAAGTTAGGGTTGTGAGGTTAGAGTAGATTCGAGAGTTAGGGAGGAATTAGGACAAGGGATGTGAAAGCAGGGTGACGATTGTGGAGTGAAGTAGGTGGAGGAAACTAAGTTTATGACAGGTAGCCAGCTAGACCATGAGATAGTCAAGTCTAGAAGAAACAAACATATGGATTTGGGTGTTATGATGATAGAGTGGTCGGAACCTAAGGTCTGAGTGAAAAATGACACTAACTCTCATTCAGCTGCCAGAGAGAAGATTGGAATTAATGATTAGAGAGCTGGGGTTTATGGCAGGGATAGAAGGCACTGGCTTTAGGCTTCCGAATATTTAATTGGAGAAAATCCCTGTCCATCCAGTACTGGATGTCAGATAAACCGCTGAACAGTGACAGATATGAGAGTAGGGGTGATTGAGTTAGAGTTAGCTGTCATCAGTGTACACGTGAAAACAAACTCCACCCCTTGGGGGACACTGAAGGCAATGATGCAGGCATGAGGAAGCAGTCATGGTGAGTGATTCTTTGGCTGGATGGATAATGCACAATAAACCAGGCAAGTGCAGTTCTACCAAGCTGGAAAACGATGCTGGGATGTTTGAGGAAGATTGCATGATTCACCATTTCAATGGCTACAGACAGAGGAGAAATGGTTTTGTCTCACTCGCTCACACAGGTTCTCAATAACTTTCAGAACAATAGAAAAATACTCTGATCCATCTTTAAAGGTTCAAAGTAGATGATTTCACAATTTCCTATATTGCACGGTAGCTTCTGCAGTTTTACCTGTTCATATTTATCAATGTCCCTTTGCAACTTTCTATTCCCATCTATGCTTTTGAGTATGACCATCTTCATGATCTCATTGAACTTGGATATTGGACTCGCTTCTTTATTCAAGTCATTTATAAATATATTAATAAACACCATGAGCCATATACTGCCAAATGGGCTACGATACCTATATCCATAATCTTGTATCCTAACACCTAATCAATGTCCAATGCATGGTAAAAAGTTGCCCCTAATTTCATGTGCTTTAGACCTTTATTAGGTCTAATGTGGAAATATATGGAATGCCTTCTGAAAATAACACGCACCCTTAATATTTTCAAAACTTAAAATAAATTCATTGGACAACAATCATTACAGATTGTTGATCAGTGATCAGTTTATATTCACCCAAATGGCTGTTCCTAACAACAGATTACAGTAACTTCCCCACTATAGACTCTTGCTTCCTCTTAACTACTGGACAAGCACTGGCATTTTTTCAGTCTAAGGGAATAATTCTTTAATCAATATAAGTGGTCTTCCAGTTCTTTATATTAAAAAAAGTAAAAGCAAAATACTGCAGAGATCTGAAAAAATAAACACATGCTGGAGGAACTCAGGAGGTCTGGCAGTGTCTGTGGAAGGAAAAAAAGTACCTGCCTAGTTTGGTGATTTATTCAGATTTGAGCTATTTTCTAACTAATTGGTAAGATTGTTGTTTAATTAAATAAGTTACTAAGTTATATTGTAGATCAAAAAATCTCTTTTTCAAGACTGAATTAGATTTTTGATCAAAATGAATATGGATGGACCAGCAGGAAAGTAGAGTTAAGGGTGGTATCAGATCAGCCATGTTGTTTTTGAATAGCAGAGAATGAACAGATGGGCTGAATAGCCACTGCTATTTCATAATCTCGTTGACACATGCTCCTGTGCTTTATAGTGGAAGTTTCTTCTTATTTATCATTCCTAACATTTAATGCTTCAAAACTACGCAGGAGGCAGCACGGTGGCTCAGTGGTTAGCACTGCTGCCTCACACCACCAGGGACCTGTGTTTGATTCCCACCTTGAGTCACTGTCTGTGTGGGGTTTGCAATTCCCACCTTGAGTCACTGTCTGTGTGGGGTTTGCACTTTCTCCCCGTGTCTGCGTGGGTTTCCTCCGGGTGCTCCGGTTTCCTCCCACAGTCCAAAAATGTGCAGGTCAGGTGAATTGACCATGCTAAATTGCCTGTAGTGTTAGGTGCATTAGTCAGGGGTTGGGTAGGGGAATGGGTCTGGGTGGGTTGTTCTTCAGAGGATCGATTTGGACTTGTTGGGCTGAAGGGCCTGTTTCCACACTGTAGGGAATCTAATCTAATCTTTAAAAAAAGGTCTTGTGCATCAGACTGTTCTTCAATAATCTCAGAAAGTCAGAGTACTCCATGTGAAGCAGTTTTTCGCAGCTGTCCCATATCATACATTCAGATCTGACACCAACATTAGGCATATTTTTTGTTACTCCCTGCCTAAAGGATATGCAGTGGGGCTATTTATGGTTGTTCTGTTTCATAATTAAAACTATTTAGATTAAAGCATATATCTGACCTATTTCACCTTATATTATGGATGCACATTAACCTCTGGTTTTATTTTAGTTCTATGGTGTATATTGTATTCTATGACAATCTGGTACATGTATTCAATCAGTGTTTTGCATAAATAAAGCAATGACTTCTGGCTATTGCAGAATTATAGATTTCTAATGAGGCAAGAAACAGATGTTACTTTTAAAGTTACAGTTAAAGTGATTTAGGGCAATATTAAAGATTTCATGCCATTATTTAAAGAGTAATCGATGCTTTAGCTAAAATTCCAAACTTAACGGCTTGTTCCATGGAATCTTGCTGCACAATAAGGGGCTACCTCATTCTCCTGCAGAATTGTCATTGCACCTAAAAGTAATTATACAGTATGCAAAATGTTGATATTGTAAACCTCTCATTGCCTCAGTGACTTCAAAAGGAGAGTGGCAAAAAGTGATAATTCAAAAAAATAAGCAATTGGGTGGGTAAGAAAGTTCTGTTAGGAACTAACTATAAATTACCATTAATTAGCATTTTAGAAGTAAAGAAATATTTAACTGAGGAACGCCAGGATAAAGGTAAAGTCAGGGTCAATATAATAAAGTAATTCAAAGGAAAAGTTAATGTAAGCTAAATAATCAGGAAGATTAGCATGGATTTCTAAAGGTCAATCACGTTTAATTAACTTGCTGGAGCTTTTTAGAAGAGTTAACAGAAAGGGTCAGTGAGGGTGATGTTATTGATATAGTGTACATAGACGTTCAAAAGGAATTCAACACAATATCTCACAACTGGCTGGCTGAACACCAGGAAATGGATATTTTTTCAGAATAGAGGTAAACTTATGGAGTTCTACAGCAGTAATGCTTACTTTTCCTGACTAACATTAATGATCATAATTTTGATGGGCAGGGGACAAACTCAATGTTTGAAAGATACAAAGTTTAGAAATGTAAAGTGTGAGGATGTTGTAGAACTCCAAACGAACATAGACAAGTTGATGGAGTGGGCAGATAGGTGCCAGATGAAGTTCAGTGCAAAGAAGTATGAGGTTCTGCATTTTGATAGGAATAGGTGACGGTGGATACTGCAGATGCTGGAGATTAGAGTCGAGAGTGTGGTGCTGGAAATGCACTGCAGGTCAGGCAGCATCAGATGAGCAGGAAAATCGATGTTTCGGGCAAAAGCCCTTCATCAGGAATTGGTAGGAATGACATGGACAGAAAACACAAAATAGGGGGTACAATATGTCAGCAGGAGCAGAGGGATTTGAATATATATGTGCATGGATCATTGAAAGTGGTAGAAACATAGAGCAGGAGTAGCTCTTATGACCCTTCAAGCTTGATCCACCATTCAATATGATCATGTCTGATCGTCCAAACCAGTCCCTGTTGTCACTTTCTCCCCATACCCTTTGATCCCTTTAGCCCTAAGAAATAGATCTAACTCCTTCTCAAAAACATTTGATGTTTTGGCCTCAACAGCTTTCTTTGGCAGAATATTCCACAAGCTCAATAAAATGGCCTACCGTATCTTGTACCTTCCCCCCCACCCCACTTCCTGGTTCTAGACTCCTCATCATTAGGAACATCCTATGTTTAAGCTGTCTGGTCCTGTAGAATTTCATAGGCTTCTACAAGATCACCCCCTCCACACCCATCCTAAACTCCAATGTATATAATCCCAATTGATCCAATTTGTACTGCCATCCCAGGAATCAGTCTGGTAAACCTTTGTTGTACTCCCTCCATTGCCAGAATATTCTTCCTCATCTAAGTGGTCATAATAGGTGGCTCAATAGTTCAAAGGAAAAACAATCTAGTTTGCAGCTGAGATTGTGGGTCTGTTGCCTCCTAGGTTCAAGGATTTGGGACATTTAGGAGGGTGAGCAACCACTGGTTTATGTGGGGACAAACAATACAGGGAAGAACAGCTTGGGGGTCTTGCAGGATCAGTTTCGGGAGTTAGGGAATAGGTTGAAACGTAGGACCTCCAGGGCAGTAATGTCAGAAATACTACCTGTACCATGAGTCTCACCATTTAGGCAAAGACAGATCAGGAAGATAATTGTGTGTCTTGAAGGATGGTGTAGAAGGGAGGAGTTTAGATTTTTGGGACATTGGGATTAGTTTTGGGAAAGGAGCAAATTCAGAAGAGATTGGCTTTACCTGAGCAGAAATGGAACAGATTTCATGGCTGATAAAGAGTGTAGCAGGGGTGGATTAAACCTGTAAGGCAAGTATGATTGCAACTTGTAAGGTTGACTAACAGGTCTGGTTTTGGAAGTTACACTAAGGGCAAAGGAGAAAAGATGGGGAGCAGGGAAAAGGAAGTGACAGAAGGCTCGAGTATTGGCAGCAAAGAAATTATTGCCTTCCAATGGGCAAGGAAGAGGTAAGGGCAGGATTAAGTTTTACCTATGTAAATGCACAGAGTATAATGAACAACATTGGGGAACTGGAAGCAGAAATAGCTCTGGGGGATAAGATATAGGAGCATTGTCAGAAATGTGGCTCAAGCGTTCTGGGTTACAACGCTTCAGACAGAAATGGAGGGTAAAAGGGGAGGAGTCTTGGTTAAAGATAGTATCATAGCCCTTGAAGTAGATGTAGTTCCTGAATTAGAATCTATATGTTTGGAGGTGAGAACCAGGAAGGGAGCAGTGACCTTTTTGGGTATTTATTATAAACCTCCAAATAGTGGGGAGGAGGTAGAAGAGAGCATTTGTAGGAAGATTATGGAAACTCGCTGAACAAGTAGGGTTATTATAGTTTGCAATTTCAATCAGACTAGGAAGAAAGTAGAGTGTGGGGCACGGGAAGGGGAGATTTTTCTGCAACACATGCATGAAAACATTCTGGAACAATACATTTCAATCCTATCAGGAAGAGAGCTAAGGTCATAGAGTCATACAGTATGGAAACAGACTGTTCTGTCAAGCTAGTCCACGCCGAACAAGTTTCCCAAACTAAAAGTAGTCCCACTTGCCTGCGTTTGGCCCATATCCCTCTAAACCTTTCCCATTTATGTACCTGACCAAATGTCTTTTAAATGTATGAACTGTACTTGCATCTTCCACTTCTTCTGGCAGTTCATTCCATGTGCAAACCACCATCTGTATGAAAAAGTTGCCCCTCTCTTTTAAATCTTTCACCTCTTACCTTAAACCTATGCCCTCTAGTTTTGAACTCACCCACCCCATGGAAAAGACCTTTGTTATTCACTTTATCTATACCCCTCAAGATCTTATAAACCTCTATAAGGTCACACTTCAACCTCCTACACTCCAGTGACAAAAGTCCCAGCCTCTCTAGACTACTCAAACCCTCTAGTCCTGGCAACATTCTGATAAATCTTTTCTGAAAACCCTCTTCAATTTAAAAATATTCTTTATATAGTGGGATGACCAGAACTGTACAAAAAAAGGCCTCAACAACAGTGTTCCTGTACAATCTGCACATGACATCCCAACTTCTACACTCAATGGTCTGAGCTGAGTAATGAAGACAAGTGTGCTAAATGCCTTCTTAACCATGTTGTCTTAACCAGCTGTGACTCAACTTTCAAAGAACTAAGTACCCAAACCTCTACGTCTTTCTGTTCAATATAACTACCAAGGCCCGACCATTATCTGTGTACATCCTGCCCTTGTTTATGCCAAAATGCAACACCTCACATTTATCCAAATTAAACTCCATCTGCCACTCCTCAGCCCATTGATCCAATGGATCAAGATCCCATTGTAATCTTAGATAACTTCCTTCACTGCCAACTATATCGCCAATTCTGGTGTCATCTGCAAACTTACTAACCATGCCTCCTAAATTCTCATTTCAAATCATTTATATAAATGACAAACAAAAGTGGGCCCAGCACTGATCCCTGTGGAACACTGTTAGTACAGGCCTCCAGTCCGAAAAACAACCCTCCACCGCCACCACCCTCTGTATCCAATATAAAGCTAATTTTATATCCAATTGGAAAGCTCTCCCTGAATCCCATGGGATATAACTTTACTGATGCATCTACCGTGTAGAATCTTGTCAAAGGCTTTATTAAAGTCCATGTAGACAACATCTACTGCTCTACCCTCATCAATCGTTTTGGTTATATCCTCCAAAACTCAATAATCTT
>NC_057733.1:8696816-8715219 GCF_004010195.1 Chiloscyllium plagiosum
TTGATGTTCATGTATGCGGATTGTTAGCTGCCTTCCTGTCTTCAACCGGAAGCGGCAGGGACAGACCACTATAAACACCGGAGGAAACATCAAAGAAGCGCTTCGCAGGAGGCTCCCAAGCACTGATGATGTCGCCTGGCCAGGGGACGAAACGTTTGCAACAAAAACTTCCAGCTCGGCGAACAGAACCACAACAACGAGCACCCGAGCTGCAAATCTTCGCACAAACTTTGATCTGTAACTCTCCATCGCCTCATCTGTACCATCAAGTCTCATCAACACATAAGCCTCCTTCTTCTCCGTAACAAGAGATGCAATTTCTGTAGTAAACCACGGTTCCCTTACCTTATCACTTCCTCCCTGCCTGACAGAGACATACCTATCAAGGACACGCAATATCTGTTCCTTAAATCAGCTCCACATTTCCATTGCCTGCATCCTGCTACCCCATTCTATGCATCCTAATTCTTGCCTAATCGCATTATAATTGCCCTTTGCCCCATCGATAACTCTTGACCTGTGGCATGCACTTATCCCTTCCCATCGCTAAACTAAATGTAACTGAATTATGGTCACTCTCTCCAAAGTGCTCACCTACAACTAAATCAAACACCTGGCCTGGTTCATTACCAAGCGCAGATCCACTGTGGCCTCCCTTCTTGTCGGCCCTTCGACATACTGTGTCAGGAAACCCTCCTGTACACATTGGACAAAAACTGATCCATCCAACCTACTGGAGTTATAGCATTTCCAGTCAATGTTGGGGAAGTCAAAGTCCCCCATAATGACCACCCTGTTCCTTTCACTCCTACCCAAAATAATGTTGCTAATCCTCTCTTCCACCTCCCTGGAACTCTGCGGAGGCCTATAAAAATCTCTAAGCAGTGTAACCTCTCCTCTCCTGTTTCTAACCTCCGCCCACACTACCTCAGTAGATGAGTCCTCATCAAAAGTTCTCTCAGCCACCGTGACACTATCCTTGACTAATAAGGCCACACCTCCCCCTCTTTTACCGCCTTGTCTGTTCTTAATGAAAGATCTAAAGCCTGGAACATGCAACATCCATTCCTGACCCTGCTCTATCCATGTCTCTGAAATGGCCACAACATCAAACTCCCAGGTACCTATCCATGGTGCAAGCTCACCTACCTTATTTCAGATACTTCTGGTGCTGAGGTAAACACACTTCAAACCACTTCGCCATCTGCCATCACATTCTGTGACCCTGAAGTCCTGTCCCTGTCCTTCCTACTCTCATCCTCCTGTGCACTGCAGCTACAGCTCCAGTTCCCATCCCCCTGCTGAGCTAGTTTAAACCCACCCGAATAGCACCAGCAAATTTCCCACCCAGGATATTAGTACCCCTGGTTCAAGTAAAGATCGTCCTGTTCGTACAAGTCCCACCTTCCCCAGAGTGAGCCCCAATTATCCAAGAACCTGAAATCCTCCCCCCGCACCCATCCTTGCAGCCACAAGTTCAGCCGATATCTCTCCCTATTCCTTGCTTCGCTATCACGTGGCACGGGTAACAAACCAGAGATAACAACTCTGTTTGTTCTAGCTCTCAGCTTCCACCCTAGCTCCCTGAAATCCTGCCTTATATCCCTATCTCTCTTTCTACCTATGTCATTGGTACCTACATGGACCTGTGAAGCAAATTTCAAAGAATTATGTACCTGAAGCCATCGATCTATCTACAGTGCCATCCAGGGACTACCGTTAATTGTAAATATCCTGTCCTTGTTTGTTTTATTAAATGCAACACCTTGTATTATCCAAATTAAACTCCATCTGCCACTCCTCAGTCTGTTGACTCAATTGATCAAGATCACTTTGTAATCTTACATAGCCCTCTTCACTGTCCAATACACCACCAATTTTGGTGTCTTCAATAAATTTACTAACTATGCCTCCTAAATTCTCATCCAAACTGTTTGTATAAATGATGAACAAAGGTGGTCCTGTGGAACATGGCTGGGTCACAGGCCTCCAGCACCACCGTCTCCTACTGTCAAGCCAAGTTTGTATCCAATTGACAAGCTCACCCTGAATCCCATGTGATCTAACTTTACTGATTAGTCTACCATGCGGAACCTTCCAAGGGTTTCTTAAAGTCAATGTAAACAATGAATACCACTCTGCCCTCATCAATCTTTTGGCTGCTTCCTCAATAAACTTAGTCAAATTTGTGAGACACACCTTCCCTTATACAAAACCATGCTGATTATCCCTAATCTGTCCTTGCCTCTCCAAATGCATATAAATCCTATCTTTCAGAATCACTTCCAACAACTTACCCACCACTGATATCGTGTCACAGATTCACAGTTCCCAGGCTGCCCCTTACAGCTTTTTGTAAATAAAGGCACAACATTAGCCACCCTGCGGTTATAGATGATACAAATATTTCTGCTAGGTCTTCGTAATTTCCTCCCTAACGCCCCACAACATCCTGGGATACACTTGATCAGGTCCCAGAGATTTATCCACCGTTACGTTTTCTAAAACTTCCAGCACTCCCTCTTCTGTAATATGAACTGTTTTCAAAAAATCAATATTTATTTCCCTGAGTTCTCTAACTCCATTTTTTTCCATAGTAAAAAAACTGATGAGGAATATTCATTTAATATCTCTCCCGCCACCTGATCTTCAACACATAGATGAGCTTGTTGATTTTTAAGGGGCCCTATTCTCCAATTGCTCTTTTGCAATGAACATACTTGTAGAATCTCTTTGGATTGTCCTTTTCTGCCAAAGCTATCTCATATCCCCTATTTGCCCTCCTGTTTTCCTTCTAAAGAATGCCCCATACTCGTTATACTCTTCAAAAGATTCACTTGATCCCAGTTGTCTATATCTAAGATATGATTCTTTCTTATTCTTGACTAGAACCTCAATATCATTATTCATCAATTATTCCCTTCTCTTACCAGCCTCACCCTTCACTCTAACAGGAACATAATGCCTCTGAATTCATTATCACATATTTGAAAGCCTCCCACATGTCAGTCAGTGAAAATGATCTAAATTTGTCCAACCTCTTATAGTTAATATGCTCCAAACCAGGCAACATCCTGGTAAACCTTTTTTACACCCTTTCTATAAAGCCTCCACATTCTTTGTATAATGTGACTACCAGAACTACCAATACTCCAAATGTGGCCTAACTAAAGTTTTTATGGCTTGCCAACTTTCATAATCAGTGGCCTGACAAATAAAGGCATGCCTTCTTTACCACCTTATCCACGTGTTGCCACTTCCAGGGAAATATGGACTTGCACCCCAAGATCTCACTGTATATCAATGCTCCTAAGGGTCCAACCATTTACTGTATACTTTCCTCTTGCATCTGACCTCCCAAACTGCATCACCTCACATTTGTTCAGATCAAACACCATCTGTCACTTCACCACCCAACTTTCCAAATGATCTATGTCATGCTGTACCCTTTCACAACCTTGCTCCTATCCTTGCTCCTTCAATTTTCATGTCTGTGAATTTAATAATCAGACCACCTACATTTTCAGCCAAATCATTTATACATATTACTAAAGAGATTGCAGCGCTAATCCTTGTGGAACACCTCTCTCTTCCATGACCAAGCCAATTTTGTATCTAACTTATCAATGCATCATGCATCCCACATGACATGATCTTCTGGACCAGCCAATCATGACGGAACTTGACATAGATCTCATCAAGCATGGGGGGATAACCTACCTTAATGTTTTTTGAGACATCCAACACTTCTTCCTTAATATTGACATGCCCCAGAATATCAAAAGATCACTCCCAAATCTTACCAACATCCATGTCCTTCTTCTTGGTGAATGCCAATGTGAAGCAATCATTATGGACCTTACCCACTTCCTCTGGATCCATGCATAAATTCTCTTTGTCCTTGAGAGGACCTACCTTTTTTCCCTGCTACACTCTGTTACATTTGTTCCTAAAATCCATGTAAGTGCCTTGGGATTCTCCTTAATCTTACTTGTCAAGACATTTCATGGTCCCTTTTAGCTCTCCTAATTCCTTGTGTAAGTTTACACTTATTTAGCAATTTTTGAGAAGATTTGTAGCTCAGGTTTCTTAAGATGAATGATGTCATTTCCGGTTCTTTTTTTCTCAAGGCAAGTTCGATAGGATCTAAATAGATGTGTTTATTGATGGAGGTCTGGTTAGAAATGCCATGCCTCTAAGAATTCTCGTGTGTCTTTGTTTCGCCTGTCCTAGGATATGTGTGTTGTCCCAGGCAAAGTGGTGTTCTTCTTTGTCTATATGTATGAAACAATGATAATGGGTCACATCTTTTGGTAGCTAGTTGGTGTTCATGTATCCTGGTGGCAAGTTTCCTGCTAGCTTGTCTGATGTAGTGTCTTTTACAGTTCTTGCAGGGTATATTTTAAATGGCGTTAGTTTTGCTGGTAGTATCTATTGGAATCTTTAGGTTCATTAGTTGCTGTTTAAGTGTGTTGGTAGGTTTGTGGACTACCATGATGTCAAGGAGTCTAAGTAGTCTGGAAGTCTTTGATGTAAGGTAATGCAGCTATAGTTTTTGGTTGCATTATGTCTGCTTGTTTGGGTTTGTTTCTGAGCAATTGGCGAATTGTGTTTATTGGGTACCTGTTTTTCTTGAAAATAATTTATAGATATTCTTCTGCTTTTTGTAGTTCTTGGGTGCTGCAGTGTGATGTAGCTCATTGAAATAATGTCTTAATGCAGCTCTGTCTGTGGGTGTTGGGATGATTGCCTCATAAGTGAAGTATTTGGTCCATGTGTGTTATTCCCCTGTAGACGATGGTTTGAAGCTCTCCGTTAACTGTACGTTTAACTGTTACATCTAGGAATGGAAGTCTGCTGTTGTTCTCCTCCTTTGTGAATTTTATGCCAGTTAGGATATTGTTGATGGTGTTGTCTTTGCTGATGAGGTTGGTACTGCATGGTGTTTGTGGAGTTCTTTGGCGAGTCTGTATGTTGGTGTAGCAGTTCAGGAGATTATAGGTCTGAGGAGGGGGGGCCCTGGTTTGTGTATTTTTGGTAATCCACAGATGCATGGTGTGTTAGATCCATCTGGTTTCATATTTTGGAAGTCTGTCCTGTTAATTCTCCTGATTTTTTAAGTGCTGTTAAAAAGGATGAGATTCTGTTTAATAGCTGTGGGGTCAGGTCTATTGCCACTTGCTTTCCTATTTCCTTTATTTTTTAACAATTCACTGATGGGATGAGGGCATTGCTGACTAGGCCAGCATTTATTGGCCACCCCCAGTTATCCAGAGGGCAATTAAGTGTCAACCACATTGCTGTGGGTTTGGAGTCACATACAAGCCAGACCATGTAAGGATGGCAGATTTCCTTCCCTAAAGGACATTAGTGAACCAAATGGGTTTTTTTTCTGACAATCAACAATGGATTCAGGTCATCATCAAACTCTTAATTCCAGATTCTTATTGAATTCAAATTCCATGATCTGCCATAGATGCCTTGAGGGTCTTGTCTGTTTTCTGTTTTCCAAACCTTACATATGTTTTTTTCCTTTTTGACTAAACTTCAATATCTCTTGTCATCTGCCATGCACCTGCCCACTTACACATCTTGTCCAAGCCCCTCAGATGCATCTCAGCATTCTCCTCACACCTCATCCACCCACTTTGTGTTATCTGCAAATGTATTTTGTGAATAGTTAGAATGCACAATGGCAACTTTTGGGAGAAAAATGATTTCATCGCTCAAAGTATGAAGATGGTTTTGTTTGAATATATCCCAACAGTACATTCACAGTACAGATCATACAATGTATGTTGGAAGCCTAACAGAGCTTTCATCCCTCTTCAATTAGCAGAGAAAGATTTGTCATGAACAACAGCCTACATTATGTTTGTGCGTTTTGTTACATTGGGTTTTATATTTTGTTTCGATAAAATGGGCAGTGGGCTGGAAAGATTTCTTTAGACCTTTAAATTATAAATAAGACAGTTTTGAAAGTCAAATAATTTGCGCTTTTAATAATAGCAAAAAAAAGTGGGGATAGACATCTCACATTCCACATCAGTCTGGCAGTGTAGATGCATTTAAACTGCTCTCGTTTCCATGCAGTTATATGTGCAGATAAGTTGCTTTTTGACTGCGTTTACAAATGCTGGTAGATACAAACCATTCAATTCTACTGGTGCTTTTTTTTTGTTATAAAAATCAAATATAAAGCATTTCATGCCAATTCTAATTCTGTGCACAATGTATAGTGCTGTACAATCATGTGTGATATTTAAATATCTATTTAACTGTAGTGTATTTGAAAAAATTAGTGTTGTAATTTTATTAAATGAATTAGTTGAATTGACTGAAGAAGCATTGAAGGGTTACTTGAATTGCTCAGTTGGTGTCTGTAGAGCTCTTCCACTTGCACGGCTTGCAGCTTCTGAACTCTGGGTGATGCAGCTTCTGAACTTTGGTTGGGGTTAGCTAAGGGCCTTGTCTGTTTTCCAAACTTTACATGTGTGTTTTTTTCCTTTTTGACTAAACTTCAATATCTCTTGTTATCTGCCATGCACCTGCCCACTCACACATCTTGTCCAAGCCCCTCAGATGCATCTCAACATCCTCCTCACAGCTTCATGAATAGGCGTGTAGAATACAAGAACAAGGTGGTTATGCAAAACCTGTTGAACCTTAGTTGGAGAATTGTGTACAGTTCTGATACCACACTATAAGAAATGGATGTGAAACATAGCAGAAAAAGTTTGGGAGAATGATTCCATGAGTGAGAAACTTTAGCTATAAATAAATTGGAATTTGGGACAGTTTTCCTGGGAGACACTTTGGCTAAGAGGCACTCTGATTGAAGTTGTCAAAACTATGAAGGGGTGGATAGGTAGGTAGAAACTGTTCTTGCTTGTAAAAAGATTGAAAATGAGAGAGCAGATTTGAAGTGATGTGCAAACATTGCAAATGTGATGTGAGAAAATGCTTTCCATACGATAGCTTCAGGCTTGGAATGCACTGACTGGAAGTAAAGTGCAGACAGAGTCAACAGAGACATTCAATAACCACTTCTACTGAAATAACCTGACGTGCAAGGGTTTGGGGTAAAGGAAGAATGGAACTAATGTTAGCATGCACTATAAAATGTTGTCAAGCACTATAGGTGCTAGCTGTCACACTACACATGACCCCACTACACTATACTCACATATTCTACACTCACATAGACCCTTTCTCATACACATGCTCTCTCACACACACCCTCTCACAGGCTTATACACTGTCACACTCACACGCCTACTCTACCAAGCACACACACACACACACTCTCACATGCACTCACACGCGGTCTCCCTTAAAGGCATATACACACACACACACACGTCTATGGGGTGAATTTGCATTTGCAGAATTGTATTTGCAGATATGTTCTATTGTTGCTCAAAAAGCACACAATGTGCAGGCAGTCAATCCATACAATATTTTACAAATTCCTACTTCACACACCTTTAATACATTGTCTGAGCTGAGATGTCACTTTTTTTTTAATATAAAACCTTAAGCTATCTTGAGAATGTGATACAATAGTAGTTCTGGATTTACATCTTAATGAACCAAAACCTGCAACCCTTTTTAAAAGATGAAAGACTTAACAGCAATACTGTGATCTTCTGCTATAACTTCAGTGTCTTATGATCCTGCTCCACTAGTTATCTGATGACAGAGCAGCACTCTGAAAGCCAGTACTTCTAAATAAACCCGTTGGACTATAACCTGGTGTGGTGTGATTTTTAACAGTAGAACTAGGTACTGCTTTATTAATGAGAAAATTCAGTCAGCATTCCCATTCCAATAATACATCCTAGAAAGTGACTACTGACATTAACTGAGAACAGGATTGGCCTGTTCAAGATATTGTTTGTGGGTTCACATGAATAACATCTGTTGAATTCAAATAGAACCTGTGGACAAAGCCCATCCAAAACAAAAATCAATGCTAGGCGATTATGGAAGGTTTGGGGGCTGGGGGAAGAGGAGAGAGAAACTGACAAAAAGAGAGGGAGAAGTGGAGGAAAGGAAAAGTACCTTTACTGTAGCCTCATGGGTTCTGGTCAATGCAAATGTAATGTATTTACAGCTCTGTAACTGCACTATTAAATACATGAGCTAAACCAAATTTGGTTACAATGTTATATTTTGTTTCCCTTTTCCATGTTATTTTTCTTCTTATGCACCTCCAGTTTAATATTACAGAACTACTTTCTAACAGCTCTGTACTTTCATTCTTTCTTCGTGCCTCTTGGGCATTAATACAAATGTGAAATAATTTCTCTATTTAACCAGAATGAAACCGACATCATGTGAATATGTACAAAAGTTATCAGAGTCATAGAGATGTTAAGCATAGAAACAGACCCTTCGGTCCAACTCATCCATGCCAATCAGATATCCTAACCCAATCTAGTCCCATTTGCCAGCATTTGGCCCATATCCCCGCAAACCCTTCCTATTCATATAACTAACCAGATGCCTTTTAAATGTTGTAATTGTACCAGCTTCCATCACTTCGTCTGGCAGTTCATTCCATACACACACCACCCTCTGTGTGAAACAGTTGCCCCTTAGGTCCCTTTTATCTCTTTCCCGTCTCATCCTAAACCTATCCCCTCTAGTTCTGGACTCCCCCACCCCAGGGAAAAGACCTTGTCTACTTATCCTTTCCATACCCCTCATAATTTTATAAACCTATAGAAGGTCACCCCTCAGCCTCAGATGCTCCAGGGAAAACAGCCCCAACCTGTTCAGCCTCTCCCTTTAGCTTAAATCCTCCAACCTTGGAATCATCCTGGGAAGTATTTTCTGAAACCTTTCAAGTTCCATAACATCCTTCCGATAAGACGACCAGATTTGCATGCAATATTCCAAATGTGGCCTAACCAACATCCTGTACAGCCACAACATGACCTCCCAACTCCAAGACTCAATGCTCTAACCTATAAAGCATACCAAACAACTTCTTCACTATCCTATCTACCTGCATGTCAAGGTCTTTTTGTTCCGAGGACCTTACCATTAAGTGTATAGTCCTGTTCTGATTTGCTTTCCCGTAATGCAGCACCTTACATTTACCTGAATTAAACTCCATCTGCCACTCCTCAATCCATTGGCCCATCTGATCAAGATCCTGTTGTATTCTGAAGTAACTTTCTTTGCTGTCCACTACACCTCCAATTTTGGTGTCACCTGCAAAGTTACTAACTATATCTTCTACGTTCACATCTAAATCAATTATATAAATGATGAAAAGTAGTGGACCCAGCACTGATCCTTGTGGCACACCATCAGTTATAGGACCCCAGACTGAAAAGCAACCTGCATCATCACCCTCTGTCTTCTACCATCGAGCCAGTTCTTTATCCAAATGGCTAGTTCTCCATGTATTCCATGAAACCTAACCTTGCTAACCAGTCTATCATGAGGAACATTTTAGACTGCCTTACTGATGTCCAGATAGAGAAGGTCCACTGCTCTGCCATCAATCCTCTTTTACTTCTTTAAAAAACTCAATCGAGTTCATGAGACATGATTTCCCACACATAAAACCATGTTGACTATCCCTAATCAGTCCTTACTTTTCCAAATGCAATCCTGTCCCTCAGAATTCCCACCAACAACTTGCCCAGCACTGGTGTCAGGCTCACCGGTCTATAGTTCCCTGGCTTTTCCTTACCAGCTTTCTTAAATAGTGGCACCATGTTAGCCAATCTCCAGTCTGCCAGTACCTCACCTGTGACTATCAATGGTACAATATCTCAGCAAGGGACCCAGCAATACTTGCCTAGCTTCCCACAGAGGTCTATGATACACCTGATCAGGTCCTGGGGATTTACCCATTTTTGTGTGTTAAGACATCCAGCACCACCTCCTCTGTAATATGGACATTCTTCAAGATGTCACCATCTATTTCCCACATTCTGTATCTACCACATCCTTCTTCACAGTAAAAACACTGATGCAAAATACTTGTTTCGTATTCCCCATCTCCTGCGGTTCCACACATAGACTGCCTTGCTGATCTTTGAGGGGCCCTATTCTCTCCCTCGTTACCCTTTTGTCCTTAATGTATTTAAAAAAACCCTTTTGGATTCTCCTTAACCCTATTTGCCAAAGCTATCTGATGGCCCCTTTTTGCCCTCCTGATTTCCCTCTTAAGTATACTCCCACTACCTTTATACTCTAAGAACTTACTCGATCTTTGCTGTCTATACCTGACATATGCTTCCTTCTTTTACTTAACCAAAATTTCAATTTCTCTCGTCATCCACCATTCCCTGCAGCTACCAGCCTTTCCTTTCACCCAGCAGGAACATAGTGCCTCTGGACTCGTTATCACTTTCTTGAAGACTTCCCATTTACCAGTCATCTCTAATTGCAAACATCTGTCCTCAGTGGTTAGCACTGCTGCATCACAGCATCAGGGTCCTAGGTTCAATCCCATCCTCAGGTGACTGCCTGTGTGGAGTTTGCACATTCTCCCTGTGTCTACGTGGGTTTCCTCCAGGTGCTCCGGTTTCCTCCCACAGTCCAAAGATGTGCAGGCCAGGTGAATTGGCCATGTTAAATTGCCCATAGTGTTGGGTGCATTAGTCAGAGGCGGGTGGGTTGCTCTTCAGAGGGTCAGTGTGGACTTGTTGGGCTGAAGGGCCTGTTTCCACACTGTAGGGAATCTAATCTAAACTAAAAAAAATCTGTCCCTCATCAACTTTTGAAAGTTCTTGCCTGATACTGCCAAAATTAGCCTTCCTCCAATTTAAAACTGAAACTTTTAGATCCAGTCTATCCTTTGCCATCACTATTTTAAAACTAATAGAATTATGGTCACTGGCCCCAAAGTGCTCCCCCACTGACACCTCAGTCACCTGCCCTGCCTTATTTCTCAAGGCTAGGTCAAGTTTTGCACCTTCTCCAATAGGTACATCCACATACTGAATCAGAATTTTTTTTTGTACACACTTAATTCTTCTCCATCTAAACCCATAACACTATGGCAGTCCCAGTCTATGTTTAGAAAGTTAAAATTCCCTACCATAACCACCCTATTATTCTTACAGATAACGGAAATCTCCTTACAAATTTGCTTCTCAATTTCCCACTGACAATGACAGGGTCTATAATACAATCCCAAGACGGTACTCATCCCTTCTTTATTTCTCAGTTCCACCCAAATAACCTCCCTGATATATTCCCAGGAATATCCCTCCAAAATACAGCAGTAATGCTATCCTTTATCAAAAATGCCACTTCCCCTCCTCTCTCGTCCCCTTCCTATAGCATTTGTATCCTGACACATTACTGCCAGTCCTGTTCGTCCCTGAGCCACATCTCTGTAATTGGTACGATATCCCAATCCCATGTTCCTAACCACGCCCTGAATTCATCTGCCTTCCATGTTAGGCCACTTGCATTGAAGTAAATGCAGTTTGTCAGTCCTGCCTTGCTCTCTGTTTTGTTCCTGTCTGCCTTGACCATTTGATTAATTCCCTTTTCCAACTGTATCAGTCTAAGATTGATCTCTTTCCTCACTATCTGTCTGGGTCTCACCACACCACCACTTCCCCCCCTCAGTAGTTTAAATCCTCCTGAGCAGCTCTAGCAAATCTCCAAGACAGTAGATTTGACCCCCTCCCAATTCAGGTACAATCCATCCTCCTTGTACAGGTCACTTCTACCCCAGAAGAGATTCCAATGATCCAAAAAATGTGAACTGTTCTCACCTGCACCAGCTCCTCAGCCATGCATGCTCTCTGCTCCTATTCCTACCCTCGCTAGTTTGTAGCATTGGGACTAATCCAGATATTACTACCCTTGAGGACCTCCTTTTAAAATTCCTGCCTAGCTTACTACATTCTCCCTTCAGAATCTCATCCTTTTCCCTTCCTATGTTGTTAGTTCCAATGTGTACAATGACCTCTTGCTGGTCCCTCTCCCTTTTGAGAACATTCGGCACCCTCTCTTGAGATATCCTTGATCCTGGCACCAGGGAGACAACAACCATTCTGATCTTTTCGCTGCTGGCCACAGAAATGTGTGTCTGTGCCTCTGACTAGAGAGCTCCCTATCACAATCAATTGCTTGGAACACAATGTACCACTCATTACATTACAGCCCGTCTCAACACCAGAAACTTGGCTGTAGATGCCGTATTCCCCTGAGAGTCCATCACCCCCTACATTTTCCAAAGCAGCAAATATTTGAAATGAGGAAGCTGCCTTGTCGTGCCAGTTGGTGAAACTATGCCTGCATATATAGTTGTTTCCATTAGTTTTCTGTGTGTAGAGCAGCAAGCACCGTTTTCATACTGACAAAGTCCTTATGTGGACCATCAGCAATTTAGAATTAAAATATGCCATATGCTCTCAAGAGACAATTCAAATCAGAATCTGAAAATGATATTATTTATAACTCATTGCATCCCAAACAATCACTTTAAAATTTGATTTGTGTCAAGATCATAATAAGAAAACAAATCAAAATCTGCAGGTGTTATCCTGAACTGTAGAGTGGATATACTAGTAGGTTTGAAATTGATGTAGAGATACTTTATAGTTTAAACTCTCAACATCTTTCTTCCTTTAAAACACTTAAAACCCCCAACCTCCGAATAAGCTTTTGACCACAGATGCTGCTATCACCTTGAGACTCAATGATTAACTGATAAAGCTCCTGTGAAGCACTTATATTTTTGTAATTTAACTCCATTTTTTTTTACCCTGGTGGCTAGAGAGATGGATTATCTAGCTAGTTTACTTTTAAACAATACTGTAACTGCACTGTCATCTTCTGTTGTTGCATGACCATGAGCCATCCCACTTTCAAACAATAGTTTGGTGGCACAGAACTTTGAGACTATTTTTCCCAAAAGAATCATTTGAACAAACTAAGAACCTTGGAAAAGTAACTGGAGTCATAGCAGATGAATGCATGGCTGGAGATCTTGCATGAAGGGGGGCTTTAGATTCCAGAGACATTGAGACTGTTTCTGGAGAAGCTGAGAACTGTACAAGCTGGACAGGTTACACGTGAACAGGAACAGGAGCAACACTTAGTAGCAACAGTATTTACCATCTAGGAGGTCCACTACAGAGATTCACCAAGGCTCCTGAAACAGCAGCTTCTAAACTCAATCACTACCATCTAGAAGGACAAGGGCAGTAGATACATATGAATTCACCATTTGCAAATTCCCCTGTAAACCACACAACTAATTTGGCAAATATTTCACCGTTCCTTTACTGTCACTAGATCAAAATCCTAGCACTGCCTCCCTGAAACCATTGTGGGTATTCCTACAATAAATGGACTGCAGTGGTTCAAAGCTGCAGCTCACCATCAACTTCTCAAAGCAAAACTAGGGACAGGGAGTAAATGCTGACTCAACCAGTGATGCCCACATCTCACGGATGCATAAAACGCAGGTAGAAAACATGGAGTTGCAGTGCTGAAAATTTTAGCTCACAATTGGAAAGCCACAAGGACCAAAACATAAGTGATGATTCTAAATTTCAGCTATTGTAGGATTGTGAGCCAACATAGGTCAGAGCTCAGAACTGATAGATAAGCAGGACTTGCATGGATAAGAGACATTTGGATAAACTGTAGTTTATGGAGTATGAAATAATCTGAAGATGGAAATAGAGGAGGATTTCAGCAATAGACAGTAGGGCAAAAGCAGTGCGTTTGAAGCAGGAAGGTTCACTGTTATTTCTATAAGTCTTGGATGCCAAAATGCAATGCTTAAAATTGCAAACGATGTCCTACCAGGACAATTGAAGGTCGGTCATGAAATTACAGAATAAAACAAACAAAAATGTGAGGCAGGACAAAAAAATACATATAATATGGACTAATGTAAAGTCATGTACATAGGAAGGAAGAACAGATAACTAAATGACAAAAGTTATATAACCAAGACATAGAATCCAAGCTGGGGAATGCATGATAAAACTATCCAGTGCTTTGCAGAGGCCACAATGAGACAGTAAAATGCACAGTAAAGAGCCACAAGACTGAACCATGGTGACAGTGTCGGAATTAAGATTTCTGAGCTTTTCAACAGTAAAAGAAAGAGCATAGAGACATATGATAGCTAGCGGTGTGGGAAAAGTTAATTTTGAAAACAATATTAAATTAAACATGTGGGAAACAGTTAAGGGTCACAGATTCAACAATGCTTCAGAATGACATGGGGAAAAACTCTTCCAGCAGCACCCACAAAAGGTCATTGATCTGAACTGTTAGCCCCTTTTCTCTGTCTATAGATACTGCCAGACCTGCCAAGTACTTCTAGCATTTTGTTTTATTTCATTTGCAGTATTTTACTTTTGTATGAGCATTTTATGTTTTAAAATGCCACTCATTAAGGGTGGTGGTGATCTGCTTTTCTGAATAAAACTGAGCAGCTTGCTGGGCCATTTCAGAGATCAGATAAGAATTAATCACATTCCTATGGCCTAGAGTCACATATAGGCTTGATACACAGGAAACAGAGCAAATTTCCTCCCATAAAGAGCAATTAGTTCACTAAAGATTTTTTTCAAATGACAATCCAGTAGTTTCATGGTTACCATTTACTGAGACATTTTTTTAAAATTCCAGATTAATCTAATATACTGAACTGAAGTTCTCCTGTTTCCATGGTAAGATCTGAGCTGCTTTATTTGGATCATTAGTCCAGTAACAATCATTATGCTAGTGCACCCACTTATACAATGATGAACAGTCAGAATGAATATCTAAGCAGAGTGGTGGGTGTAGATACTGCAATGGGAGCAGAAATTATTCTGGATAGATACACAAGGATAGAAATACCTTTTGTACAATTGATAGGAACAATATATCTGAGGGACCGAAGCTCAACAGTAGTGTGGATAAGGTTTAATGCAGTAGTGATGCATGTGCCCCATTTTAAATTCAAACTTGCACCTAACAGGTGAAAAACCAGTGCACAGTCCTAATATGACACCAAATTTCACTGAATCAATAATTCAATCCTTTTAACTTCTGTTCAGTATTCTAGGTTTTTTTTAAAAAGCAGATGAATGCTCACAAACAACATTCAGACATGGTGCAAAAATATTTTATTGCTAACATATGCAAAGTTTTGGTGATGTGGTATTTACTGTGTATTTACAATCACAGACAGCAGTTTTTATTATTGGGAAGGGGAGCAAATTCAGCACATTTAAATAAATACAGGGGCCTGCCACTGGCAGAAGCTATGAAGTTACTCAATAACATCTCCTCACACTCTCACATACAGCAAGATGACACCCCTTCTGCACATACTGGGCAACAAAAAAGTTCCAACATTTTCAGATCCTGTTGTTTTATATTTTCTGAGAAACAGGATCTTTTTGGTGGGCTAATGAGAAAAACTGGAATATGAAACTATCAAAATGACAAACACACTCCTTCACATCACTCCAGCTTATAGTTTTCAAGGTAGTGTAAGCACATTTACTCAAACAACATGTCATTAGTACCGAATAAATCAGCTACTGTAACTTGCATTTATCTGCAGTGGATTCTTCTTTGAAGCACTGGTTACTGTTAAAAGGTGAACTTGAAGAGATCCATTTTTTTTGTTCAGGTTTTTTCGACAAAATTACATTTGTAACTACACAAATGGTCAAATTGCAATCTTATTTTTCACTTGCCTTGTCATCTGGTAATCACTCAGTTTTCAATGTTTTTACTTCATGTTAACATTATAAAAAGTCACTTGAGTACTGCACGGAATACAATGAAACTCTTGGTGTACTTGTTATGCACAGGAACAAACAGTGCTAGAAGAATAAGGAATAGCAAGTGCTCACCAAAAGACAGATCAGTTAGGCTTCTGGTTTAAAGTCTGAATATAGATCAGTGTCAATTAAAGATTAACAGTACATGTTGTTTGCTTATATTTCTGTCATATGCTGGCAGTTCCTTTACAATTTTCACTGTAATATGGGATATATGTTCCTCACCAATGGCTGTAGAAATGGCATGAGCAACAGTATCAAAATGAATAAAGCTTCAAAATCACAGCCAAATCTATCTAAAAAGTTTTAAAAGTTTCAAAGTTCAGTTACAGCCCTAGTTAATGGGCTTACAAAAAAAACGCAAAACAATTATTATGGAAGGTTGTGACAATTTTAATAAGATTTGTTTTGTGTGGGAGGTGCTGAAGAGTACTTTGCAGACTGGTAAAATGGGACACTCTAACTTGTACCTTCTGCTCCAAGTATTCAACATCCAGATCAAGCTTCAACTTTCAGTCCAAAAAACAAAATTGAAAATACACAAGCATCCCTTCTCGGGGTTATATACAAGTAGTGTCTTCCATACTTTTTTCTCTAAAAAGGATTTCCCATTTTGTTTACACAGTAGCTTATACAGCAGTGTATATAAATCAGCTTTACAGACTTTGTGAGGGTCAAGAACCCCAAACATCGAAACAAAGAAGCCAATCCCTATGTAGTATTTACAGTTAGAGATTGCAATAAGAATATTCTGCAGTGCATGGAGCTTAAAGTAAATGCTAGAACTTCACAATAATAATCTAAGGGAAATTAGGTGTGTGGGGATGTATTTGCTTTGTTTAAAATACAGCTTCTTTATCACAGCTGCAGCAACCCAAAGCTCACAGAGTCATCTTTGAGCTGCAATTTTCTGCAGGGACAAGGTGCTGGTCTTGAACATGCAAAGGAGCTCTTAAAATTCTTTTGTCTCCTTATTTTCAAATAGATGAAACCTCTGTTGAACAGTAAGTCCTTCTTTGAGACTCTGAAAGGAAGCCAGGAAGAATCATCAATGCAGCACACATCAGACAATGACATAAAACTCAAATAATCAATATTTCTACACCTTTACCAGTGTTCAATTACACCTTGCTTAGCAACAGGCTTATGAACCAGACAAAAATCATAAGATTAACATTGAATAAATAATGTTTTTTTACTATTCTGATTCTTTGCAGTTGTACCTGTTCTCTCTGATGCTTTCAGATTCTAACTGTAGTACAAGTTTTCAAAAACCAATCTTAAGTGCTCTGAACTTAAATAATTTTTAAATTATAGTCTGGATTAATTCAAGGATAGGAAGTATTTGCATCTTTAATTTCAAGGTAAAATGGTTGGCCTTTATATACATTTTAACAGGAAATATATTCGACTTTTTTTTGTAACTTTAACAAAGTGTCTCATAAGGTATGTTTGAGGTAGGGGTGACCACTGATGCTCCTGCCGACTTCATCTGCAGGAAGTGTGGCCAGCTCAAGCTCCTCACAGACCGCGTTAGGGAACTGGAGTTGGAGTTGGATGAACTGAGGATTATTCGAGAGGCTGAGAGGGTGATGGATAGAAGCTACAGGGACATAGTTACGCCAGAGAACAGAGGTAGCTCGGTAACAGTTAGAGGTGGGAAGGGGAGGAAGCAGGCAGTGCAGGGATCCCCTGTGGGTCGTTCCCCTCAACAATAAGTATACTGCTTTGGGTACTGTTGGGGGGGACGGCCTAGCAGGGGTAAACTACAGTGACCGGGTCTCTGGCACGAGGTCCGGTTCTGAGGCTCAGAAGGGAAAGGGGGAGAGGAGGAGAATGCTAGTTATAGGAGACTCTATAGTTAGAGGGACAGACAGGCGGTTCTGTGGACAATGGCGAGACTCTCGGATGGTTTGTTGCCTCCCGGGTGCCCGGATCCGAAACGTCTCGGACCGTGTCTTCAGAATCCTTAAGGGGGAGGGTGTGCAGCCAGAAGTCGTGGTGCACATTGGCACCAATGACATAGGTAGGAAGAGGGGTGGGGAGGTCATTCAGGAGCTCAGGGAATTAGGCTGGAAGATAAAAGCTAGGACGGACAGAGTCGTCGTCTCTGGGTTGTTGTCGGTGCCACGTGACAGTGAGGCAAGGAATAGGGAGAGAGTGCAGTTGAACACGTGGCTGCAAGGATGGTGTAGGAGGGAGGGCTTCAGGTATTTGGACAATTGCATTCTGGGGAAGGTGGAACCTGTACAAGCAGGACGGGTTGTACCTGAACCAGAAGGGCACCAATATCCTGGGAGGTAGGTTTGCTAGAACTCTGCGGGGGGGTTTAAACTAATTTGGCAGGGGGATGGGATCCGGACTTGTAGTCCAGCAAGTAGAGTAGCTGTTTCTCAGGATGTCCAAGAATGTAGGGAGACTGTGAAGAAGGTAGCACTGACAGGGAATACTTACGGACACAGAGATGGGTTCAAGTGTGTATACTACAACGCAAGGAGTATCAGGAATAAGGTGGGTGAACTTAAGGCGTGGATCGGTACCTGGGACTACGATGTTGTGGCCATCACGGAAACGTGGATAGATGTGGGACAGGAATGGCTGTTGGAGGTTCCTGGTTACAG